>NW_020954594.1:8127180-8659185 GCF_900497805.2 Vombatus ursinus
GTTATCTTTCCGATTAGAATGAGATCTCCTTTTGGGCCAAGACCATTACTTTTTTGCTCTCCTATTCTTAGTACCTGACACAGTACTTTCCATGGAGTAGGTTCTTTATAAATTCATATTATGTGATCGAGTTGATTGATTGATTGGCTTTTTGACTATAATTACTATTTCCCTGTCCCATAGATCAACTGCTCTGCCTCTACGATAATGTTAACAAAAATAAAGCTGCATCTTTTGTTGTTGTTCAGTCATTTCAGCCATGTTGAACTCTTCATCATCCCATTTGGAGTTGTCTTGACAAAGATACTGGAGTGATTTGCCATCTCCTTCTCTAGCTCATTTTACAGATGAGAAACTGAAGCAAACAGGATTAAGTGACTTGCCCAGGGTCACACAGATAGTGTGTGAGACCAGATTTGAACTCAGAAAGATGAGTCTCCTGATTGCAGACTCAGCACTCTATCTACTGTACCACCCAGCTGCCCAAAGCTACATTTATTTACCATTAGTATAAACTTGGGCTTAGTATCACTGATGCTGTCCCCGATGTCATTAGTTTCTCCACAGAATGGTGTGATGGCCCTGTCCATGAACTCCATAGGGCATTTTGCTCTGCCTCAATTGTGTGATCCTGCCAAGTAGTTACATATGACTCACACATGATTCACACATGTATGCCCTTCAGGACTCTCAACAATTCTCTAGCCTCCTCCTCCATTCTTTCAACAAAGTCTGATCACATTTGGAATTCAAATCTTCCTTCAGGCAACATTGCTGTTGTGATAGCTTAGTATTCAACAGACTGGGTAATGTGGTAAGAAGCCTCACGACGTTTTTCCTTCTGTCTTGAAGCTTCCATTCTAAGGTAGCAGGAACATATAAATAGCAAACATGGTCATGTTTTGATTAATTATAAGCAGATTTTTCTACTTTGTGGGTCACCATGAACAAATTTTTTAACTGAAATCTAGCCTCTCTTTGCCCTGCAGCACTCTTCTGATCCTCCACCTACTTGGTGAGTGCAGCAAAAAATATCAACTGATTTTAATGTATGTCTGAGCAAAACAATTAAGAATATGTATTTTATTGAATTAAGATGACAAATTTATAAAAAATCATATAGTGCATTCCTAAGAAAAAAATAGATATGGGTTTATTTTCTGTTTAGGATGCTAAAGACTGACCTCTCTTACCCATTCAATAAATGTTTATTGATGTCCTACTAAAAAAAAAAAAAGGGCACTGTAGGTGCATGATTATGATGGACCACAGAGAACTGAATTTTAACATGTAGATGCCAAATGACCCAGAGCCCCACCAATGACTAGTGTCTCTCTCTTTTCAGGGGTGTCCCTTTTGATCTTCAAATACAACTTGCTGAAAGGGAAAGGGAAAGGGAAAGGAAGTCAAGAATGGCCACACTTTGGGGTTTTGTCTGTTGGCCAAAGGGTTCAAGGTGGATTTACAGCTAAATCTCTCCCAGTTGTATACCAATTATACATCCCAGCTCCACCCCCTTGGGTGTTGTCCTAATCTCTCAAAGAATACTGAGGCTACTTTAAAAACATCTCAAACACACTCTCAAACAAACTCTAAATTACCAGGATTACTTGCTGTTTCTTTGAAAATGACTTTCATGTGAAAATACTTCAGAAAACATAAAAGTTAATCGCCCCCTGTCATTACCTGCTTCTAGCAGCAGGGTTAAGAGGAAATTAAATTCTTCTGTATTTTCTCCTGTAAAATGAATCTGAACCCCACTCAACCTTCTCCACACTGTCCTTAGAAACTGTTTGGCATAACATATTCAAATCCAGTTTTTCAGAAATGAGAGGAAGCTTACCAAAGACGTTTCTGGTATTTCAAATGGAGTCAACTTCTGTTTTAACACTTACAAACTAAGACATAAGGCTTATAGTAGGATATAAAAGTTTGAAAATACAAGCTGATGTGAAGAAAATGCTCTAGCAATTTACACACACACACACACAAACCTTTCTTGCTGAGCAGAATAGAAATTGTTCATGTTTATATGGCACTTTCGTCAGAAGAAACCAGTGAGCTAGGGATCATACGTGTTACTATACCTCTCTTACAGATGGATTAATTGAACCTCAGGGCAAGACTTGCCCATAGCCACACAACTAGAAATGTCAGAACAGAAAGTTGGACCCTTGTCTCCTTGATTCCACATTCAGCACTCATTCTACTATACCACATTGCATGTTTGCCTTGAATTGTCAATGTTTTAAAAACAAAAGGAAATGATTATAGTTGCTAAGCAACCATGTGTGAATGCTGATCCCACATTGACCAGCTGCTAAACCCATCCTAGAACAGTGGATGGTGATCTGGCCTCTGAAGCAGAAAGGCCTCTGACACATATGCTAGTATGACCCTGGACCAATGACTTAACTTCTCAATGCTTCAGGCAATTATTTGAAAAAATAAAGTATGGCGCAGTTGCTGATTTGCATGGTTTCCTCACTGGAGTTTCCCATACCATGATACCAATCACAGGTGTGGCCCAAACAAACAAACAAAAAAATTTGGGATTCACTGAACAGGAACCATACAATATGCATAGATATGAGTATCTGTGGTTTATGTTGACAATAAAAACTTTAAAATAAATCCTTTCCTCATAGTTTAACCAAAGTTTGAAAACACTACCTTATGTTAATAACTTCCAGGGAGCTCAGCTTGAACTTTGTGAATAAAAATAAGGCTCTGATCATTGAAATGCAGTAAAAAGCTGGCGCTCTGAAACCCTAACCTAAACCAGCTTGCTCTCTGATCTAGAGGGCAAACCTCAGATGCCATCTCAACGGGGAGTGGGAGTGCCTTTGAGTTAAATTTAGGCAGTCAGAATCCCCCAAATCTGCTTATCTTAGAACTCACTTGTATAACTTAGGAACCAAAGCCTTTACTTTTACTCCTTACGGCTTTCTTTGTTTTCTACAATTTAAACATTTCTTCTAGGTCTCGGTTCTTTTTTAAAAATTTTTTTAATTAATTTTGAATTTAAATACAAAAAGACAAAAAAATTTCTATATACACAGTACAACACAAAAAGAGGATTCAATATGAAGCTAAGACTCTCCATTTCACAGTTTACACCTTCCCCAGGTAAGGGTATGATACCCCATGTGGACCCAGGGAAAGGAAGAAGAGGAGGAGAGGGGAGGGAGAGAGGAGGGAGAGGAGGAGCAGAGGAGGAGGAGGAGAGGAGAGGAGAAGAGAAGAGAAAGGAAGAGAGGAGAGGAGAGAAGAGGAAAAAAGAGATAGGAGAGGAGAAGAGAGGACAGGAGAGTAGAGGACAGGAAAGGAGAAGAAGTAGAGGAGAGGAAAGGAGAAGAGAAAGGAAGAGAGGAGAGGAAAGGAGAGAAGAAGAGAAAAGAGATAGGAGAGGAGAAGAGAAGAGAAGAGAGGAGAGGACAGGACAGGACAGGAGAGAAGACTGATGAAATCTTACCAGATGTTGAGCTTATCCCAGTTATGAGCTTCCTGGGGCATTAGAGAGATGACAGAGAAGTGTCAAGGTAGTACAGCCGGGCGAGAAATGAGAAATAGTATATGAGTTGAGCCTTTAAGAATCATGGATTCTAAGAAGTAGAGGTGAAGAGAGATTGCATTTTGTGCAAGGGTCCAGCCTATGTAAAAGGCCAGAGGATGGAAATTGAATATCAAACTTGGGTAGCAGCAAGGAGGCCAGTTTCATTGGAATGGAGAGTGCATGGAGGGAGTAATGTGTAATAATTCTGGAAAGATGACTAGAAACAGCTTATAAAAAGCTTTAAATGCCAATCTGAGGTGTTTGCAATTTATCCTAGAAGCAGAAGGGGAAGCATAAAAGGTCCTTCACTGAGTAGTGACATGATCAGACCTGTGCTTCTGGAATTATTTGGGCAGCGACATGGAGAATGGATTGTAGAGGGGAAAGACTGGAGGCAGCAAAGAGCACTGTGCCCTCCATTGCCTTGTTCCACCAGTCCTCTTCACCTCCACCATACTTTTCCCCCCAAGTAGCAACAGTTGAAGGGGTTATTGAAACTCTAATAAGATTAAGGTAGAGTTCTTTACCTTTTTGGTATCCTGGACCCCTTTGGTCATCTGCTGAAGCTTCTGGCTTCCTTCTCAGAGAAATGTTCTTAAATGAATAAAATAAAATATATAGAATTACAAAGGAAATCAATTATATTTGAAATGCAGGTATAGGAATATAAACAAAAAATAAATCCATGGTCTTCTCAACGTTGCAGAGCCAAGAGGGCAAAGAAGGTAAAGGCAGCAACTTAGCCAAGCTCTCCTAACATTCCCCTCCAAACAACTTTAAAACACCATGTCCAATTGAATTCTGAAGTTTAACAAAAAAAAAAAGGTCAGGGTGAGACATTTTTATGACATCATGTTGAATAACTTTTTAAAGAAAAATAATTTAAAATGCAAAACAGATTTGTTATTCTATTATATTGGTGAATTATCTTAAATATTTATTGCTATCCTTTGTTTTTGCCTTACTTTAATTACTGA
Organism: Vombatus ursinus; assembly: GCF_900497805.2. Lineage (NCBI taxonomy): Eukaryota > Metazoa > Chordata > Mammalia > Diprotodontia > Vombatidae > Vombatus > Vombatus ursinus. Next base: position 8,131,714 of record NW_020954594.1, read on the forward strand.
ATATATTTTTCATCAAAACTTTGTAACATCAGGGGCAGCTAGGCGGTGCAGTGAATAGAGCGCCGGCCCTGAAGTCAGGAGGACCTGAGTTCAAATCCGGCCTCAGACCAAACACTTGACACTTACTAGCTGTGTGACCCTGGGGAAGTCACTTAACCCCAATTGCCTTTACAAAAAAAAAAGTCATCTAAAACTTTGTAACATTACAAACAAGTCTTTGCAGTGTTCCATATGTATAATACCCCATTTCTGCAAAGAAGAGAAGGAAGTGTGTTTTCTCATTTCTTCTCCAGGACAAACCTTGGTTTTTATCAATCAATCAGTTATATTCTGCATCAACCCAAATAAGTATTCCCTTGCTTTTTTGAATTCTTCATAGCCATCATTCCTTATGGTACTATAATATCCTATTATTTTCATATACCATCATTAGTTTACCTATTCCCCAAATGATGAGTGTCTATTTTTATTTTCAGGTTTTTACTAGCACAAAACAACAACAACAACAAAAAAAAAAACACTGCCATTAACATTTTCTCATATGGGACCTTTCATTTGTCTTTGACCTCCTTGGGGTATGCACCTAGTAGCATGATTTCTGGATCATGCTATAAGACATTGTAGTCACTTTATTAGTCTAATTCCAAACTACTTTCCAGAAGAACTGAATGAATGTACAGCTCCACCAACAGTGTATTAGTGTGCCTATCTTTGTAGCTTCTCCAACATATAAAAAAGGGAGAGAAATAGAGAGACAGAGACAGAGACAGAGAGAGAGAATATATATATATATATATATATATATATATATATACACACACACATATACATATACATACATACATGCATTTATGTATATGGCTGGATTGTTTGGATATTGGTGGTAAGAGAGATAGATATAGATTTAGAGCCCTTCATTTCATAGTGCATCTTTTGTCATTGGCTGAGTAAGCAGTAAAACCTTAAAGTTGTTTTGGTTTGCATTTCTCTTATTATTAGTCTATTAGAGCAATTGTTCATGTGGTGGTTAATAGTTTGCAATTCTTTTTACAACTGTCTTTTTTTATCTTTTGATTATGCATTCACCTGAAAATAAATATAATATTGCCAAAATGTGAAACAGATTTATTGTTCTATTTATAAATTTTTTTTAACACTTTAAATGTATACTTTAAGATTTCAGTCTCTAAAAAATGACTCATTGTGAAAAACAAAATGGATTGAACTCTTATGCCCTTCACTATCTCCTACTTAATGCTTTTTTGAGCGTTGTAAAAATGTCCATATCCTACTTTTGATCCTCTTCCATGTAGGTGTATATATCTGTGCTCCAGAGCAGAAGAGATGAAGAGGTTCCTTTGCTCTTAGCCTAAAACCCTTAAGGCTATAAAAGGAAATATTCCCTGGCCTGAGATTGGAAGGGATCAAGCTAGTAACTGTATATCTGTAACAATAAAACAAAACTTCTGGGCTAAAATACCCTCCTCTACTAAGGGGATTCAGCTCTACCCTCAAGTACAAACCAAGTTCAATCTTTTGAGAGCCTAGCTTATAAAGGGAGGGGTCAAGTTCCTTTTCATTTTGTGTTTTTCTATACATTTCCTCATGCTGGAGATATTAAGGAAAGATTATGTTTAGCTGAAGCCTAGGATCTCCCCAAAAGTAAATTAAAAGTATTTTGTGTACAACATAAATTGACTATAGGACAGCTATTTATTTCCTCCACATGAAAGATATTTAATACATGAAAAAGTTCATAAGTGCAAATTGAGAAAGATTTAAATTGTGATACCATAGCCCATTATGCCTGAATGACCAATGATCCTTAAGTTGTCTCTGTGTACCCAGTTTTGATGTCCATTCTTTTGACTTATATAAAGTTTTTGTTCTTTTAACATTGTTTTCTTTTGCTTCTCTTTTTTTCTTTTAAATGACATTTATTTATTTTATATGCATTATTTATCTCTGTCCCACTGCTCTCTCTCTATGAACAATTAAAAAGAAAAACAAAACGCTCTTAACAAATATACCTAGTTCAGCAAAACAGATTCCCACATTCACATCCAAAAATGTGCATCTCATTTTTCATTTTAAGTTCATTGCCTCACAGTCAGGAGATAGGAAGAGTGTTTCAGTTTCTTCCTCTAGGCTCATGGTTTATCATTGCATTATTCAGAATTCTAAAGTTTTTCCTAAGTTGTTTTTCTCTATAAGGTTTTCACTGTACAAACAGCTCCCCTAGTTCTGCTCACTTCCCTATGCATTAGTCCGTAGAGATCTTCCCAGTTTCCTCCAAAACTGTATATTTCATCATAACTTATGGTAAAATAATGGTCCATTACATTCATATACCAAAATTTGTTTAACCATTCTCCAAGAGGGCACTTCTCCAGTTTTAAGATATCACACCACAAAAAGAAAGACTCTATATCTATATCTATCTCTCTTACCACCAACATCCAAACAATCTATCCATATACATAAATGTATGTATGTATGTATGTATATATGTGTGTGTGTATGTATGTATGTATATTCTCTCTCTGTTTCTCTCTCTCTGTCTCTCTCTGTCTCTGTCTCTCTGTTTCTCTCTGTCTCTATCTCCCTGTCTCTCTGTCTCTCTCTCTTTTTCTTCTTTCTTTGATCCCTTTGGGGTATAGGCCTGGTAGTAATATGACTAGGTCAAAAGGGTATGCCCAGATTAGTAACTTTGGGGGTACAGTTTCAAATTTATTTCCAGAATGAGTGGATTGGTTCATAGTGTGCCCTTTTCCCTAGAGTCCCTCCAACATTTGTCATTTTCCTCTTTTGTCAGTCAGTCCATCAATAAATATTTATTATGTCTCAGGTCCTGTGCTACCTGCTGGAGATACAAATACAAATAAAAAGAAAGACAAGTCCTGTCCTCAAGGAGTTTCCAGTCTAATGGGGGAATTCAACACACACACACAAAATTGAAGCTGAAAGGGGAAAAGGAAAGAAGGATCTTGGGGAGAGACATGATGAAGTACAAAAGCAGTGTAGTTTATAAGAAACAGGGACAAGATTGTGCTGGGAACCCTCCTTAAATAGAGGTTTTGGAGCTCATGGCCCTGCCCTCCAGTCAGAGGATCCAATTAGAGGGGCAGAGGGTCTTGATGAGATGTGAGTATCAAGATTGATTCATTCTTGCAGAATGAAGGGATTTCCCAATAATGAGTTTCCTGGAGCAAGAAGGCATGATGGGGAAGGTCGAAGCAGTGTAGCTGGTAGAAAATGGGTACAAGATAGAATTTCAAGCATTACTTTAATTTACATTTCTCCAATTACTAAACATTTGTAACATTACTCATATGACTGTTGATAGCTTGGATTTTTTCCTTTGAAGACTGCCTGTCCATATCTTTTGGCCATTCACCTATTGGAAAATAGCTCTTAATCTTATAAATTTTAATCATTACCTTACATATCTTAGATTAAAGACTCTTATCAGGGAAACTTGCCACAAAGATTTTCCCAGGCACTTGTTACCCTTCTAATATTATCTGCATATGTTTTGTTTGCACAAAGCCTTTTTAAATTTTATATAATCAAAATTATCCATTTTAGCTTGTGTGATCCTTTTTAGATCACATTCAATCACGAACTCTTCCCCTATCCATAGACCTAAAAGGGAATTTCCTCTTTGTTCTTCTAATTTGCATATGATATTACTTTTTATGTCTAAGTCATGTTTCTAATTGGACTTTATCTTGGTATATGGTGTGATATGTTGGTCTATATATAATTTCTGCCAAACTATTTTCCAGTTTTCCCAGTGATTTTTGTCAAATAATGATTCCTTACTCCATGAATTGTGGTCTTTGAGTTTATTCAGTACTCTGCTGGGAATGTGTTCTCTTCTCAATGTATTAAATGTCTTCAGGAGGTATTAAATGTCTCATCACTATGGATGCATTCTGCACACAAACTAAAAGCTTTGCATTTTTGTCAAACTTAGATGCAGGTCATCTGTATCTATGTGCCAGTCAGTGGCTTATACAGATTAGTACTGCAATGTGATTTCCAAATAAATAAGTGTTCTCTTGTCTCTGCATGTTATATACCTAATCAGTTATAGGGATCAACCTCACCTTTTTTTTTTTTTTAGCAAAGTCAAGTCATAAAGCATTTGTTAATTACCCACTATATACCAGGCACTGCACTAACTGTTGAAAATACAAAGAAAGCCAAAAGATAGTCCCTCCTTCCAAATAGTCTACATTTTAAGGGAAGAACATACAAACAATTATGTGTAATCAAGATATATAAAGGATAAATTGGAAATACTATCAGAAGGAAAGTACTAGGACCAGTAAAGACTTCTTAAAGAGGTAAGATTTAAGATTAGACTTGAAGGAAGTCAGAAGACAGAGATAGAAGGGAGACAGTTTCAGGCATGTGAGACAGCCAGTAAAAAATGCCCAGAATCTAGAGATGTAATCAGTACTAAACCATTTTAATGATTACTGCTTTGTTGTATAGTGTGAGATATTCCCTGCCTGCTTCCAATCCAACATGTAGAGACTTGGTGAACCTATTTCTGGCTAAGAATGATTGGGTGGCCAGTACTATATGGTGATGAAAAGCCTTATGACTGCTTTGGAGATGGAAAGACTGATGACTCAGGATCCCAGAACTGAATCTGCATATAAAAAGATCAATATGTCCTTACCTTGGCCCTTTTAGTACTTTTCCCTGGAAGCTTTCAAACAAGAAAAATTGATATAAACTGCTAGATTGGGAGGGACTGTTTTTCCTGTTTAATTACCATGTGTCTATGAACACACGGGGCCTTTTTATTTTGTCTCTTTTGTGTTTATTCTTTTCTGAGCTTAGGTGAATGGGTATCCAGAGATTGAACTGACAAAGTTATAATTTTGTAAGCTTCAAAAAAAATCATAAAAATCACTAGGGGTCCCCTCAGCCATAAGAGTTGGTAATAGAGACCACCAGAACCAGTAGAAGCTGACAAATCTGGTGAGAAGTCAATTCAGCAGCCAAGAAAAAAATAATTAACCCTACCCTGCAGTGGACTGACCTGTCAAACAAGACACTTCACACAGCAAGGAACCAACCTACCTAAGCAGGGGAGCAACTAGTACATCACTAACACAATACCACAAAGGAAATTTGGTGGAGGATAAAAAGAATCCTAGGGCGAATAGTTCAGAGATGCCTCTGTCCAACAAACTCCCTACATGTGGACAGCATTACCTTTGGGCTCTGTTTGAGCCCTGTCTTCCCAGGTTTCAAGTATCTTTGGAGGAAAGAATGTGCCCCCAGTGAGGGGAATAATTTTGTAACTTCTATCATGTACCTTTTCAATAAATATCCCTTTATAAGGCTAATCATTAGCAACCGATTGATTGGGGTATATATTGAATTGGGACTCATAAGCAATAGAGTTTGAAGCAAGAACCCTTTGAAATAATCCCTAGATTTTAAGGGGAGATGCAGTCACCTTCCCTCTTGGGGACCCAACCTGCCAGTAAAAGTGAAGGTTTGGGGTAGAGAGCCAGAGGGAACACTACATATACACAGAAAGAGAATATTAAAGCCAGAAGGAATGTGGATGATCACATAGACTATATCCTATATTCTACAGGCAAGATAACCAAGAGTCAGAAAGGTTCACTATTGAGGATTTTAGAGAAAGATGTGGATAAAAATTAGACAAGATGAGAAGGCACGTTGTCCACAGCAGTGAAGTTATGGATTTATCAGCCCAATAACTATCCCAGCACTTCTTTTAGGACCATAAAAAAATCTTGACTTTGGAGTTGACTTAATTGTTTCCCAACTGATTGTATGCTCCAAGAGGCTAAGGTTACATACAGTCTGAAAGGACTTGGCTGCCTCAGCCTGCTCCAGATCTGGACCAGAACATATGTTTCCTGTCATGTGCTTAGTCCTGGCCTTTCTCTTGTCTTTCTGCCAAGAGATGAAAGCTTGATCTGAGGTTTCTGCAGTAGCCTGACCTCCACTACAGTATTACAGAAGAGATTGAGTTGCAGAGTAATGGAGGGATTCTGCAAGAGGTGCCTGCTCCTGGGTAGGCTTGCAACAGCTGTGCTCCTTGTAAGACAAGCAAAACCTGCTCTGCTTTCTTCCTCTGGGGTAATGGTGGCTATTTTTATTCATTTCCTCTTCTACGTTTGGCAGTTGACTTCTAAAGATGCTGATGGGTCTGTTTTGGAGCAGGCTGTTATCAGCTGGAAAAATAATATTGCTTCTCATTCTTAGGATTAGCCCAGAATCTGGAGACTTAGACCAGAGACCCAGAATATGAGTTAAGGGAGGAGTGCACAATCAGATGATATCCATTACTCAGGACCACTGCTGAACAATGCAACATGGTGGCTCATGGGAATAAGATGGACATCTTTGTGTGGAATAGATACTCAAGGTCAGTGCATCCTCTGTCAGTTGCATTTTTAAAATGAGTTCTGCAAGTGGTAGTTATGGAAAAAAATGTTCTCATGAGCTGAATAGGAATGAAGGTTAGTTTTCTCTTTCATTTATTATGTATGGATTTTCATATACCTTGACAAGATCCATGATTTCATTAGTGTAGTACTTATTCCACTGAAGCAGTTTGCAATCTTCCTATGCCTTATTAAGCAGTCAATCAATCAATCAGTCAACAAAAGGTTTCTGTGACCAGAACAATTCATCACCTGATAGCCAACTTTTGGGGAATGAGTCTCTCAATTTAACTGAGCTGGTCCTTAGTCAGACACATTCCATCACTAGGCCTATACTTGGACCATTTCCCCTAGCTCCTTGCACAATGCCTGGCATATAATTGTCACTTAAGAAACATTGATTGATTGACTTTCTACTTAGTAGCACCTCCCAGCACTTGCATTCCAATAGCATGGTTTAAAGATCCCAGTATAAGTTATTACAGGAGGAAGGATTCTCATATGCAAATATACCTTCAAGAACAAAGAACAAACGACAACAACAGTCTTTCCCACACACCAGGAGTATTCCCTTCATTCAAGGCTTAGGACCATTACCATCCAACTCGTACAAGAAGCCTTTTTTGGATTCTTCTAGTTATGTGGTTCTTAAAGCCCATGCTCTATATACCAGTAGAGTCAAGTTTCAGCTAGGTGTGCTAGGAGACTTTCCATATTCCTCAGCTTCCTTCCCTCAGCTTTGGTTTCTTGCCTGCTGTCTTCAATGGGGCCGCTGGGAAGCTCACAATCCCAGGTCTGTCAGAGGAAGCCCAAAGCTGTTTCCTCTGCTGGGAGTCTTTTAGATGAAAGAAGAAAACAGAGGGCAGAAACAAAAGAAGACAAGGAATCCCGAGAGCCAGGAAATGGGTTTGAAAGTCAGACCACCAGAGAACCCCTTCTCTGTCGCCAACTTCAGTGTTCAGTGTACCTCAATTTCTTTTTGTAAAAAAAGAAAAGAAAAATGTTTGAGAACCATTGCTATAGTTAGCCATCACTACTCTCCCTCTAAATTTCCATTTATTCATCTGCATATACATTGTATCCTCCCAGAAGAATGAAATATCTTAGAGGACAGGACATTATTTTCATTTTATCTTTGTGTCCTTAGCACCCAGCATAGAGCCTGACACAAAGTAGGTGCTTAATAAATATTTAAATAAAATGTGGAATTGTATTTATTTTACTTGGACAACTGGGGCTAGGCAGATCTGGCTTTGTTGCATTTTCCACATACTCTATGTGACATGGAACAGATAGTTGGCTAGATGAAGTATAAGGTGGCCTCCTTGTTGTATATCTTCTGCTAGGTCCTCTACGTGCTGGCTAGAAAATGAGAAATTGGACATTTATTAATACTTTCTGTATCAATGCAAAAAATTCACCTTTATGAATATTGCTTCACTATCTTCTGCCATTTTTATACCACATTGCAAATCATCCTATCCTTAAAACCAAAAACTCAAGAATGGACCCATATGCTGGAGATGTTCAGTTATGCATGTGACAGAATGGTACCTGATGGGGATGGTCATCAGACTGCTTCAACATTTCTGGTTGGGGAACTTTAGAGGCAATCACACAGGGGAGACAGACGTAATGAATGATGAATGTGACAAACAACAGTTTCTAGGAAAGAGAGAATGAAATACTACTAAGTTTTTAAACAAGGAGTATAACTAGCCTTATCACAGTTGAAGGAGTGAAAAATGTAGAGTAGGGTTATCAAATTTATCACCAGAGAGTCTCAAAGAAGCCCTTTTGGTATCCAAAGACTAAAAACTTTATATAAAGCATTCTACAAGTAATATCATAGATTGCCATAGGCAAAAAGAGATCTTAGATTTAATTCAGTTCATCAAATGAGTTCCATGACAGCACAGAGCAGTTAGTTAGCCAATGAGCATTTACTAAGAACTTACTATGTGCCAGGCACTATGCTAATGACTAGGGATACAAAGAAAGGCAAAAACATCACATTACAATGAGGAAGACAATATGAAAAAAAAAGATTTTTTTTCTTAGATTTCCCAAATAGGATTTGGTTTTCTAGATCTGTCTGGAGGAGTTGCATACTGTACTTCTCTAGGCTACTCTGTCACATTGACCCCACCCAACCCTCACCTCCCTGGTTTTATAGATGAGAAAACTGAGGCCCAGGGAGGTTTGGTGAACTGTCCCAGATCACAAAGGTAGTTAAGTTTCAGAGATGGGATTTGAACCCAAGGACTTCGACTCCAGAGACAGTGATCTTTCCACTGCCTTTAATAAATTTATTTAAAATTTTAGTACAGATTAAACAACTTCGTTAGTTTCTTTAATAACATCCTTGAATGTAATTAACCATTTTTTGGTTAATTTTTATTCATGACTTTATGTAGTTCCCTATATGCCTTTCCTCTTACCCCTAGAACCTTTCCTTTTGATGAATATTCAAGCAAGATTGACCAGTATAGACAGTGTCCATCTGAGTCTTCTATGTTTGGCACTCTTAGTTATCTGATCTCTACATTTAATTTTAGTCACTGCCTTTACTTGTTTGCCTTTTTGTATAATTTTCATTTACACAATTTTTGACATTGTATTGTTCTAATTCTGCTTACTTCACACTGTATAAGTTCTTATATCTTCCTATGTTTCCTTATATTCATTATTTCTTTTAGTACAATATTCCATTTTCCCATACTACTATATATTCAATCATTCCTCAACTGATGGGGGAAACCCACTGTGTTTTCAGCCCTTTTTGCTACTACATAAAGTACTGCTATGAAACTATACACATGTGGAACATTATTTTTGTCTTTGACTTCCCTGGGGTATGTGCCCAAAACTGGAATTGCTGGGTTATAGAGGATAGAGAGCTTAGTAACTTTTCTCATATAAATTCAAATTTTTATTTTTATTTTTATTTTTTGGTGAGGCAATTGGGGTTAAGTGACTTGCCCAGGGTCACACAGCTAGTAAGTATTATATGTCTGAGTCTAGATTTGAAGTCAGGTCCTCCTGCCTCCAAGGGCAGAGCTCTAGCCACTGCACCACCTAGCTGCCCCCTAAAATTTTTTTTAGGTGACCAAGCAGATACAATACTGGGCCTGGAGTAAGAAAGACCTGAGACTAGCCTCAGACACTTATTAGCTGTATGATCCTGGGCAAGTCACTTAACCTCTGCTTCAGTTTCCTCAATCCTAAAATAAGAATAATAGCACCTACCTCCCAGGGTTATTGTGAGATAATATTTGTAAGTGCTTAATAAATTCTTGATTCTTTTCTTCCTTCCTTCCAGTGGACCAATTAATAGCTAGCATTTATACAGCACTTTAAGTTTTGTAAAGCACTTTACATATTGTCTCATTTGATTCAGCCCTCTCCCAACAGTCACGAACCCTCATTGAGAGCCATCCAACATTTGACTATTTCCTTCTTTGCCAAATTGAGTGAGGCAAAAACCTCAGAGTTGTTTAAGTTTTTGTACGTCTTACTATATTGAAGCATGGTTTGTACCTCCTATTATATTGAAGCATGCCCAGTTTCAGATAGTTTCATTTTGTTCTTTCAAAACTGTTTATATTTTTCCCCCACTTACCTATTGGTAAATAGTTCCTGGTCATGAATATTTGTTTTGTCAGAACTATTTGATATTAAAAAAAAATTCACACTCTAACTTGTCTTCTTTTTCTAACTGCATTGGTTTAGTTTACACAAGCTTTGAAATTTTATATAATCACAATTATCTCTTTCATAATTTATGATCCCCTCTATGCCTTGTTTGGCTAAGAATTCTCTCCTCTTAGCCACAGTTGCAATTTCCATTCTTTCCATTCTTTTTTTTTTAAATGGTCTGACCTTTTACATTAAAGTTGAGTTTTTCTTTGAAGGATATTGTAATATATATTATATACCTTGCTCATTGTAAACTTACTTTCTGCCAAACTGCCTGCAGCTTTTCTTAACAGGTCCTGCTGAAAAGGTCCTCAAGTCAAGTGGTTTATTACTTACAGGTATGCAAGCTGATGGTTCCCCATACCTTCAATCCCAAAGACAAGCATGGGTAGCATTATGGATAATGGTGGGACGCATACTTCAAAAGAGAGGCCAGAACTCTGGGTCTCTGCCCTTATCTCTAATTGTTCTTGCTGGGCAGACTCACAGGGATTCAATGAGATGGAGAATCTTAAAGAGAGTCAATCAGTGGGTAATTCAAATTGTCTCACACACACAAGGGCATTGTGATTAGGAAAATTTGCTAACCTTACATATTTGCATTAGAAAAAGTGATTAGGATTCCTTTCCCAAATGAATACAACTAAACCATTTATTGAGTATATAGGAACTTCTAGGTACATAGGTAGGACAATCAGTGGTCAAATATGAAATCATTTCTGTGAGTTAGGGCCTAGCAATAGCCAATCCTCACACATGGTTTTGAGCAAAGTTAGGATAATCATCTTCCCCTAAAGTTCTATTCTGATTCCTCATTATATTAAAGAAGTGATCCTGGGCTCTTGGGAATTATACCAGCAGAGCCAAAGCTCTGACAGATTCCACTAAGCTAGAAAGGCTTTGGGTACAAGCTAATGATGGGCACCTAAATGTCTATTTCTAGAATGTCAATTTCAAATTGATGAAAGGCCTCTAGTTATATGCTACAGTGCTCTATCCATGATTCTACTCTGTTTATCATATTATCAACAACTGGAATAAAGATAGAGATGGTATGATAGAAGATGAAGCTTCCAAGTGATACAAAACTGAGAAGAAATAGCTAACATATTGGATAACTAATGTGCTGTATGACAGAAAGTACTTCATAAACCTTGAAATTAATTATGTCTGTGTGTCTGCATGTGAATTATTATTATTGCTTTAGACAATATTAATTATTGGGATCCAAGAATACCTCAAATGTCTGAACAAATTGGTTGAATAAAATGGAAGGTAAAATGGAAAGTTCTCTACTTATGTTCAAAAAATCATCTGGACAGGTACAGGTTAGGTGGGACATGGCTGGCTGGCAATTCACGTGGCAAAACTTTGGCGTTTTAGTAAAATGCAAGCCCAATATAAGTCAATAATGTGATGCAGTTGTCAAAAAAAACCTAATATGACCTTAGGTTACATTAATAAAAATATAATGTCTGGAAAAATGGTGATACTTATCAAATTGTCCCCTGTGCTGGTCAGACCATACCTAGAATGTTGTGACCAGTTCTTCAGTCCCCATTTTGGGAGGGACATGAACCACTTAGAGTGTATCCAGAGGAGTGGGGCCAGGATGCCGAGGGGGCTCAAAAATATGTCATAATAGCATTCACTGAAGAAACTGGAGATGTTTAGCCTCAAGAAAGGAAGACTTAAGGAAATGTCACAGTTGTCTTCAAATATATGAAGAGCTGTCGTGTTAGAGAGGTATAAGGCTTGTTCTATTTGGCCCCATAGGAAAAAACTGGGACCAATGTCTATGGGTTGTAAAAAGCTTTCATGTATCTCATATTCAGCATATTCAAAATTGAGTTTATTATCTCTCCCCCTAAATCTGTTCCCCATTTTGAGTTCACTCTAGCTGTCTGTAAGCACCACTATCCATACTGTCACTGTGGCAATTGAAATTAAGATAAACTGAGAGATGAGTTTCTAAGCATGATCAATTAATGTAGCATGAGCCACTAATACAGTTAGGCTAGCAGTAACCAATAAACTGGGTCTGTGGCCTCTTTCAATAACCAAAGACGCTGAATGAAGGCTGACTGGGTCTCTCTTAACAATTAGCAAGATGACAGAGCAAAATCTTGAACATAGGTATCTTCTTCTGATTGGCTATTGATAACATAGTCAGAATTGAGATTACATAATTTGGACCTCCCCTTCTGAAACCCCCTTAATTACAGCTAAGACCTGTAATTGAGTCTGTAAAGGAGATAGGAGTTGAAATTGATGAGATTTGACCTTTTAGGTTAATCAAGTTTCTCTGGAACATAGATCATGGGTAGGGTTGCAAAGGTGGCCTTAATTACAAGACAAAAGCTTGACCTTTAGATAAGTTTCTCCTGGACTTGAGTAGTGGGTGAAGTTTACAAGGGAAAGGAATTGAGAAAGGGAATATTAAATCTACTTTGACTAAGCCTTAAAAATAGAATTAAAATCAATTTTCAATTTTACATCATCCATGTTTGAAATCTTGTGATTATCTTTGACTCATGTCTCCCTCACCTATCAGGTCCAGTGAGTTATCAAGCCTGGTCAATTCCATTGGCACCATCTTGCCCATCTATCTCCTCTACTCTATTTCCAGTGCCATTACCCTTAACACAAATCCTTGTTATGAACTACCTGGACCAGTTCAATGGGGTCTCTTAACAAGTTTAGGGCAGCTAGGTGGCACAGTAGATAGAGTGTTAGGCCTGGAGTCAGGAAGATTCATCTTCCTGAGTTCAAATCTGGCCTCAGAAATAATCTAATGTATTGGATGATAACCTATACAAGAGCAAGTCTTTGAAGATTTGTGAGCAGAGGTGATATGTGGCCAGTTTTCATCCATGCAAAAAAAGTTAGTCTTGAATTAAAGATGAAAACATAAATGATACACTGGAGCAAGGAGGGAGTATTGTTATTCAGTCATTTTTAGTCTTGTCTGACTCTTTGTGACTCAATTTGGGGTTTTCTTGGCAGAGATACTAAAGTGGTTTGCCATTTCCTTCTCCAGCCCTTTTTACAGATGAGGAAACTGAGGCAAACAGTTTGCCCAAGGTCAAACAGCTTAGCAAGTGTCTGAGGCCAGATTTGAACTCTGAAAGTTGAGTCTTCCTGACTCCAGGCCTGGTGCTCTATGCACTATGGCACCACCTAGCTGGCTAATAATGTGTATTATATATTTGTTTCTTACCCTCCCTACAAGATTATAAGCTCCATGAAGATAAGAAGCAGATGTTACCTAAATTTTGTATCTCCACCACACAGTATATACTCAATAAGTGTTATTTGAATGAATGAATGTATCATTGGAGATTAGGATAGGTAACTTCAAGGTCTCTTCCAATATTAACATTTAATAATTCTATGATTCTGTTGTTTCCTCCTAGATTCCTCAGTGAACTTTCCATTTGGAGGAATATACATTTATTTCCACATGTTATTTCTTGTCATTATACTAGTCTTGTATACATGGCAAATATTTATCTCCATTTCATGATTTAATAGCCTTTGGTATAAAAACCTTGTCTAAGGCCTTTAGAAATCCTAATTGTTTATACTGTTTGCCACATATTTGCATTTTTATTTAAATTCTTCAAAGAAATATATTAGATTCACTATTCTTTTAGAAGTCTTATGAATCTCTAGGACACCAGACACACCCGTTTTCAAATATAAGTACCAAACCATATGTCGAAGCTAAAAACAAATTATTTTTTTCAATTAGCTGCTGTCCTCAATGAGCACAGATGCTGCTCCCATCCATTAGCACTAGGTATCCAGAGTTATTAACTGAATTAAAGTATTGATTGCAGAAAAGCCTGAACTCTGGAGTAAACACAGGAAAGAAAGGAGACAAATCCCTTCTGTTACTGGCATCTAAAGGCCAAGGTTTGACCAGTAAGTAGGTGGGTGGGCTAAGAAAGTCTATTCCAACAAAGATATTGTTACTAAGGAAACCTCTTGTCATGAAGATCTGATGTTTATCCATGCATTCTTCACCTTAGTCCTTTCACTTAACACCACCCCAATGGGTAAGAGCATAGCAGGTTTTGAGGGCCAGGTGGGATATACAGAAGCCAATATTCCTACTTCTAAAGTTAATTCTATCTCTTGTACCTATGCTTGATTTGTGGAGATCTACAGATGCATGGTTATAGGCCCAGTAGTCTTACAATCTCAATAAACTGTTATATGAAACATACCCACACAGTTATATGTATGCCAGAAACACACACATCATTATAGGTATACACACATAAATATGTAAATGCACAGGAAGAAGAAGCAATTTGTTAGGCTGAATTGGGGCTTTTTGACCCAAAGAGGAAGGAAAAATAAATACCATGATGAAATAGACTATTAGTTTGTAGATGCCTAAAAAATGAACTCAAAGGTGCACAACATGATTTTAAAAGACTCTACTTTAACTGAGCTGCAGATAGTCACCCAGCACTGAGGAAGTGCCAGAGAGAATTCAGCTGGCAGAGAACTCATTTTAGAAGAAATATTTTTATCCTCAGCATCATTAGCCTATGACTAAATCAAGTAAAACTCTTGAAAATTAATTATGCATCTATTCAAAAATGGAGATAAGCCAATAAACATAAAATAGTGAAAAGCTCATTAGCTGAACATGTTAATGAAAAAGCACTGAGGTCATATAATACTTTCAGACAAACCTCAATTACTTTGGGAGCTGAGTAACAAATAAAGGAAAGGGTGATGACAGGGCCCCAAAGGCATTGGTTCATTTTCACATATAAGTCATTTTCACCAAGGTTGAATAGTGTCCTCAGGGCCAAACAAGCATAGGTTCAAGACCATTGGATATTTTTCTGGTAGACCGGACCTCTGACTACCCTAGCTCAATCAACCTTATCCTGTGATCATTGTTGCCAATTGTGATTAATGGTTTAAAAAAAAATTTAGAACTATTTTTCATTCTGTGGGATCCAGCCCATAGGTTCCAGAGGAAAAGCCCAATGTCCCTTTGTCTCTTAGGGTTCTAGTCGAGGTTTGTGGGCCTCCTCTTATCTCATGTACTCTTCATCCAAAATTGGGGAATCCATTTCCAGAACTCGAATGTGTTCCCTGCTCCAGAAAGAGAAAGACTCTGAGGCCATAATGATCATGATCAAGAGGTGAAGCCTAACTAAACATCTAGTTAGTTGAATCAGCCCAATCTAACACAGCTGGTGAGGGATTAGGAGTTATGTAGTAGAGAGTCCCTGGAACTAGGGAGGATACAAGGCCTACTGACATGAAGGAAAAAATAAAAGGAGAGATTAGTGACTCACTAAGGCAGGGGTAGAAAGAGAGGAATTAAGTCTGGGGACACCAGTGGAGAAAAGCATGAGTTCCAAGTTATTCCATTGGAGATAAGAATTGCCGAGCTATAGTTCTCAAGAGCAAGTAGGTGACACAGTAGATAGAGTGGTGGGTTTGGAGCCAGGAAGACTCATATCTGTGAGTTCAAATATGGCCTTAGACACTTACCAGCTGTGTGACCCAGGACAAGTCACTTAACCCAGTTTGCCTCAGTTCCTCATCTATAAAATGAGCTGGAGAAGGTAATGGCAAACCACTCCAGGATCTTTGCCAGGAAAACCCAAATGAGATCACAAAGAGTTGACATGACTGAACGACAACAAAAGTCTCAAGAGATGACCCCTTTCCACCCACTCCTGCTCCCAAGAAACCTCAGGAAGTTGGAAGAACTCTTCTACCCATCCCTTCCTGAACTGTTCACTGGGTACGACCTGGCAGTGCTGATCCTTGAATATAAATGTGACCACAGCCTCTTCACAGAATCCATGCCAAGGTTTGGGTGGGTGAATGTTGTCAGAAGTATTTTAGTAGGAATAACTATTCCTGTTCATCTTCTTCAATCTTCCTGGTTTCCCATTTCTCACCTTCTCATTGACTAATTTCTGTGATCCTTTTTTTTTGAGTTATGATCGTTATTTTGAGCAGGAAATAATTTTCTTGAAACCCACTCCATCTAATAGGTAACAGTCCACTTTTGTTGGAATATAGAGTGCATGAAGTAGTAGAATATAAAATAAGTTTGAACAGAAAAGTAAATGCCAGATTGTGCAGGCCTTAAACATAAGTCCAAAAATTTTCTATTGATCCCAGAAATAACACTGAGGCACTGAAAGATGTTTTTGCTTGTTTTGTGAACAGAAAAATTGTATGGTTAGACTAGGCTTTAGGGAGATTACTTTGTCAACAGTGTAGAAGACAAATTAGAGAGAGTAGGGACTGGAAGCAGAGAGACAAATTAGGAAACTATTGTAATAGTTGAGCTAAGAGGAGATTGGGATATGAAGCCAAGACCAGGAAAAAATAAGCAGGAGGAGACAGAAGCAGCCATGTGCTCCTGGACATCATGTCCAGGTGGAACACTGGCTTGCTTCTCCTCTTCCACCTGACTCAAGATAAGCTTAATGCAGTCCTACTTCCTCATAGATTGTTGTTTGTCCTTCATTCTCGAAGAGGACCAATGACATCAGGAAGGTGATGCCATGACTTGCGAGTGAGTTGGATTTAAGTGAGGGAGGGCTGTGCAAAGTCACCAACCTCACTCTCTCCTTCAGAGCCATCTAGATCCAGTGGCACGACATAGTCAGGATGACTGGGGATGGCCCCAGATTCAGTGGGAGACCTTAGCCTTTTCAAGCTAAGGTCTTTCCCAGATCTCAGTTTGTCTGAGGCTACACCTCATAGCTGATAAAACAAAAAACCTGATAGCTGGGCAGGTTGATTCTATTGTATGCACAATCTATTCTCAACAAAGCTTGAACTTCCATCTGGATCTTCAGCCAACCAAAAGATTTTATCACTACACAGCATCAGCTCCTGCGTCACTCATGACCAGCAGCCTCCATTCTAATTATTGGATTGGAAGCCTATAGAGAATATCTGTTCATGCTTTAAAGATGTTCTTCATGGGTCGGTCCATCCCCACCACATTGCTATGGGATGATATGGGGGAAAAGTCTTTAATCATTCCACAACGGAAGGAGATCACCACTCCTTCCCTGGCCCAAGGCCAAGGCTTGCCATTTCCTCCTAAGCTCTCTCTCAAAGATCCATAGTGAGTCCAGCTGTTCTCTATACAATTACCATGGTGAGAGGATAGGGAGGGGGAGAGGGGATATGATATAGGACAGGGTGGGGAACCTGCTACCTAGAGGCCACATGTGGCCCTCTAGGTCCTCAAGTGTGGCTCTTTGAATTCAAACTTCACAGAACAAATCCCCTTAATAAAAAGGATTTAGTCAAAGGGCTACACTTGAGGACCTGGAGTGCCACATGTGGCCTCAAGGCTGCAGGTTCCCCACCCCTGGTATAGGAGATCCTAGCTAAAGGAAGTATTAGAACAGAGGGAGGAAAGGTGTTAAACCAGGGAGTCCAGTGAGCTGACATGTACTCAGGCAGAAAGAGAGCTGGAAATACAGGAGCTGATCCATTAGGGAAGGACTGGCCTTTCTCTAGCAGTCATACAGCTAGACAATCTCCCAAAAGAAGAAGGGGGAACAGACTTTCAGAGGTGAGTGGGAGAGATCTTTGTTATCTCTTCCTACCTTCACCAGGCTCCCCAAACATTCAATTTGGTCACCTGATTAAATGAGATAATAGTTGTAAAGTGCTTAGCACAGTGCCTGGCATATAGTAGGTGCTATATAAATGCTTGGATGCAGCTAGATAGCTTAGTGGATAGAGCACTGGTCCTGGAGTCAGGAAGACCCAAATCTAGCCTCAGACACTCAGTTATGTGACCCTGGGATGCACAGAGTATTCAGGGAGGACTAGCACCTCTGATGTGAGGGCTTGCTGAGCCCTTTTCAGGGCTGCTCATCCACCTTTGGGGTCCACCTTTCACCCAACTCTCACCTGTGGCTTCAAGAAGCTGTAGCATGCACAGCGACCACACCCTGGTAAAACCATCTCAGCAGAAAGGCTAAACCAGGTCAAGGGTAACCAACAGGCCTCAAACCTTTTGGGGAGTTAGGGGAATGTCTATTCCAAGCATGTGAAGACATTTCCCAGCAGAATGGGAGGATGAGAACAATTTGTTCCAACAGCCATGAAGGTGGTTTAAGCAGGCACTGTGGAGTGCTGAGAGCTTAGACAGACACAAAAGACCAAGGTCATCCACTGCATCCTGGGCCATTGCCAGCTGTCCTGCTTTATCCTGCCACTGGATTTTGAAGACTGTAAAACTCTGTCTCACTTAAATTCAATTCACACACAAGTCAAGATATCACCTTCTGAAGCCATTGGTCCTCTTGGAAAACAAAGGATGAACAACGACAATGACCCAGGAGAAGTCACTTAACCTCTGGAGATATCCATTGAAGATATGCAAAAAATGCATATCTGGAGAAATGGCAAACCACTCCAGTATCTTTGCAAAGAAAATCACATATGGGGTCATGAAGAGTTGGACTGAACAACAGCAATAAATATAAATGCTTATTCTCTTCCCTTCCCCTTCTGGGAAGACCTTACAATTATGTTTAGTATACTTTAAGGAACAATGGGAAAACACACAGAAACACCCCTGTTCTTCTATACCACCATCACCCCTCCAGCCCAAAAGAAAGAAAAATAAAAAGAAGACAGCCACCTGTTTTTTTGAGTCAATAATTCTTTAAGTAGGTAACAAAGCCTTTCATTCCACAATGAGACACAAAAGGCTCAAAATATAAATGTTGTGGGGGGGAGGTGGAAGAGAGGGGAGGGTATCTCATGGACTGAAACTGCCCTAAGGACAGTCCCCTCTGTTAGGATAGTAGAAAGTTAGAGAATACAGTGCTCAAAAGTGAGGACAGAGAGCACTGTTGGCAGGTAAAGAGGGTGAAGAAAATGGGGTGTAGGCCTATTCCAACTTTATAAACAATACCTTCTGTTTTTAATCAGACTTTTGGCCTTCGAAGCCTAATTTACAAAAGGTCATTTGCTCAGAGGGTTGCTCAATCTCAAGTAACTTCACAGTTGTCAAAAGAATCACAATAAGGTATGAATGTGAGAGCAGGAAACCCAAAAAAGGGGACCAATGAATTGAGATCTAGGATAACTAAGGGGAAAAGAAATAGTTGGGTTCAAAGAACTCATTGCACGCTCACCTAGAAATTTTAGGACTGGACAATGATAACTAATAAATTCTCTACCTGGAGTGCTCCTTCCTTCCTTCCTGTGCCACATGCAACTTTGTATTCCTATAGTGCCCTGTATATAGTAGGTGCTTAATAAGAATGAATGTGATTTGTGAATAGCCTAATCCAGCTATACAGGAACACATGCATATACAGTTTTACAAGGTAGTCAAAGACAGACTAGCCTATGCTGAATTATGCTCATTTCCCTAAAGTAAAGGATTTCAGAAGAAATGTCTTAGTTGTTGTTGTTGAGTTGTGTCCGACTCTTCATGACCCCAGTTGGGGTTTTCGTGGCAAAGATATTAGAATGATTTGCCATTTCCTTTTCCAACTCATTTTACAGATGAAGAAACTGAGGTAGACAGGGTTAAGTGACTTGCTCAGGGTCACACAGCTAAGTAAGTGTCTGAGGCCAGATTTGAATTCAAGAAAGTCTTCCTGACTTCAGGGCCAACACTCTATCCATTGCACCACCTAACTGCCCTGAATGTTTCATTCCAATTTCAATCTAAAAGATATAACAATAAATAATCTTTTCTTTTAGGGTTCCCAATTTCTCTATTTAATAATAATAATAACAACAATAATTATTTGATATGACTTATCAAAGGTAGTTTTGAGGAGTGGCATGCAGTCAAATAGATGAGTAGGTAATATCTGACTCACTACTTTTCACTGATGGCCTCATAACCATCATAAAATCTATTTAAGTACCAATCTACAAGGAATTAGCATTCCATTTTAAAACTGGTAGTTTTCTTAAAGTAGAAAGAAATAGCCCCGCATTATGCTTTTAAAAGTCTTATTGGAAATAATGGCTAAAAAGATGGGGAAACTTCATTGGGTCAATTTCATTGTAGGATGAAACTCAAGCAATGTTTACAATATATTTTAAAGAGGGAGAAGAGAGTCTTTTAAAAGGAAGCAAAGGGGCTACTAGGTGATGCAGTGGATAGAGCACTGGCCCCGGAGTCAGGAGGACCTGAGTTCAAATCCGGCCTCAAACATGTAACACTCATTAGCAGTGTGACTTACGTAACAGACTTTGGGCAAGTCACTTAACCCCAATTCCTCGCGGAAAAAAAAAGGAAGCAAATACTGACCAAGTTATATTTTTAATTAGTAATTAAATTATTTTAATTTATTTGATATTCAAATGGTAACATGTAAATAAATAAATAAATAGAAAGTGTTATATAAATGCCAGCTATTATGATCATATATTATGTTAATACAATATGACATAAACTATTACTATATTCATACTGTGATATTAGAAACAAACCAAAACATAATTTACCTATCCATTGCTAAATTTCCATTACTAACTAGCTGAAACTATTGTCAATGAAGAGAAAGGGGCTCTAAACTTTTTCCTATTAAAAAGTGTTAGTTTGGGTTTTTTTTAAACCTGTAGTCTTTAATTATACACCAGTGGGATTGGGTTTCAAGAGTCTATTGCTGACAGAAAGTTATTATTCCTTTTAGAGCAGGAGGAATTCACCAAGTCATCTATTTTCTCTTTGCCACTGTCTACTATGTGCCCTTCCTCACTAGGTTTCCCCCAAATCTTTTAGGAAAAGCTACTGGCAAGTGTGGAGATTCCTGGTGCACAAAGCTTGAAGATGAATGGGCCATTTGCTATCAGCCATTTGGAAACCTCTCAGTAAAGAGAATTATGGAAACCTGAGAATTATCCTAAAGTCTCAGTTTATCAGCTTCAGAAAGGTCCATTATTCTAAACCAAGTGATATATTACTCAGTTTTTAAAAGTTTTTTTTTTTAAACATTTAAAAGTTTTTAGCATTTTTCCTGAAGGCATCATGATGTAGTCCATGGAAAGTTGCCCTTAGAACCAGGAAAACCTGAAGTCAAGATTCACCTCTGAAGTATACAAGCTACTGACCCTGGGCAAGTTAAGAGCCTAGTGCCCTATAGAATTCTAGGGTACCTGGTGCCTAGTGCCCTAGAGAATAAGGCTCCAAGTTTTGGAGAAAGTATCAACTTGCAGCAGAGGAAGAAGTTTCTTTATTCAGTAGGTTTCTTTGTCATTGAAATCCCTGATCCTATCCCTATCCCTATCCCCATCCTTTCCTGAATACGCAAAGAGTTCCTTGAAACTTGTGCCCACAAGATAAATCATATCTTACATTTATATAGGCTTTAGGGTTTGCAGCAAGGTTAGAAAATACGAATGATCTCATCTGAGGCACTTGCGAGGTAGGTTCTTTTTTCCTTTTGGACTAGATGTGATTACATAAGTTTGAAGAATTTCTGTTGAGGACATTTTCCTCTACCAAGGCAGATTCATGCTGGCTCTGCAGCTTAAAGTCTTAGAGAATTGCCAGTATGGGTCAGAAGTGGGACTTGAACTCAGGTCTTCCTGACTCAGTCCAGCTCTCTATTCATTATACCCTGCTGCGTCTCTAGAATAGAAGCGATTTGAACTCAGATTTGCTTTACTTCAGGTCTAGCTCTCTATATATTTGTGATATCACATAAAATCAGATGGAAGAGTAGAGTGGATGGGGGATGGGAGATGGGAGGAAGGGAGGGAGAGGTGAGAAAGAAGGGGAAAAGGGGAAGAGGGGAAAATGAGAGGGAAAGGAAAGAAAAAAGAAGGGGAGGAGAGGGAGAGAGAAGAAAGGGAAAAAAGAGAAAGAAGAAAGGCAGAGGGGAGACGAAGATGAGAGAAGAGGAGGGGAAAGAGCTATTAAAGTATTACTAGGAACCATAGACATTTGAACCAACTGTTAACAAATGAGTCAACTTTTTGGAGAAATTTTTTTTCATATGTATAAGGCACATGCAAAGCTACTTTCCAATGACCACCTCTATGGATCATTTTTCATGTCATAATAAAAAATTGATGTTACAATGGGAAATGTGCATTACAAAAATGCTTTCTGGGAATAGCCTTTTTTTTTTAAAATAAACTTAACTTAATGCCAATGTGAAATATAAGATGGGCAACTCAGCACTTGCCAGACTACATCACTTTCATTCGGCAGATTCTAAAATTAATGTATTAGTCTCTAAGGTACTCTCCCTCTAAGGTACCAGGCTGAACACATACTACTATGTAAAAGTCAAATTTCCTCTTTAGAAGGCTTCCTATTTCTCCACTGGCATCTCCTTCTGCAGATGTTATATACAATTCTTCTACCTTCTTCTTATGCTCCTTCCAACCTCTGACACTCACAAACACCTTGTTCTTTTCATCCTCCAGAAGACATCACATCCCTGATCATCTTTTCTAGCACTGGAAGTACCTTTCCCTATGAACCAGGCTAGGAGGAGGAAAAGTCAGATTCAGAAATTCTCTACTGGTCCCTACATTATTTTCCCTCCTTTTAAAAAAGAATTCAGTGCTAGTTCATCTTTTTCTCTCCCAAGAGTTTGTAACCTTTTTTGTGTCATGGGTCCCCTTGGAAGTCTGGTAAAGCCTATGTGCTCCTTCACAGAATAGTGTTTTTAAATGTATAAAATAAAATACACAGGATTGCAAAGGAAACAAATTATCTTGAAATGCAGTTATCAATTAAAAAAACAAGATGGATTTCAGGTTAAAAACCTCTGCAAGTATATCCCCTAAGTCTGCCCTTATACTAGTGGACTTCAGCATCCATCCTTGGAGGTCCTAACCCCAAGTCTGTTAATCTCAACTCCCATGACGTTCACTTTCAATACATCCCGGCCACACACAGGAATGGTTGCGCGCTTGATCTCACAATCGCCCACAAGGGTTCTACTTCCATGACTGAGAACTCTGAGATTCTTCTATTCAATCATTTCATCTTATCCCATGCCTTAGTCTCCCTAGACCAATTCTCCTCCCTTATCTTGATCTCTGGCCATTTCACCCCTCAGTGCTCTCCTAGGCCATTTTTACCCCCGTTCTGGCATTACTTTCCTCCCTTCCCAATCGTAACTGTATAGTTAAGTAGTTCAAATTTACTCTGTCCTCTAACTTGCAACCCTTTCCCTGTTCCCAGTCATTCTTTGCCAAACCCCAGCTCTGAATTACCCCCATCATTCACTGCCTCCATTCTTATGTACATGATACTGAATAGTGTTAGAGGAAGTCACAAAACCAAAATTCACTGGGTATACTAGTAATTTATCTCTACTCTCATCCAGACTCTTAAAGAAGTGTTGTTGTTGTTGTTCAGTTGTTTCAGTCACGTCTGACTCTTTGTGACCCCATTTGGGGTTTTCTTGGCAGAGATGCTAGAGCTCCAGCTCATTTAACAGATAAGGAAATGGAGGCAAACATAAGTGACTTGACCAGGGTCACACAGCTAGCAAGTGTCTGAGGCTGGTTTTGAACCTAGGAAGATGAGTCTTTCTCACTCCAGGCCCAGCACTCTATCCACTGTGCCACCTACTTGCCCTGTCAAGGAAGTAACTTTTCCCTAATTTACTCCATCAAATCTCCCATAACAACTCTTTTTAAAAACATATTTCCATATTAGTCATATTGTGAAAGAAAAATCAGAACAAAAGAGAAAAACCATGAGAGAGAAAAAAGAGAGAGAGAAAAAATAGTATGTTTCGGTCTGCATTCAGACTCCAGAGTTCTTTCGCTGGATATATAGCATTTTCCATCATCCCATTATAACTCTTACAAGCTTTCATTTCTCTCCTCAAGTCTTCCACACTAGCTTCTCCATTTCAGCAGAAGGTCTCTTAGGGAAAAAAAAGGACACTGCTTGTTGTGGGCTCCCTCTTTTCCCCTCTGTATCTCAAAACTTTTTAACATCATCCATCATTATCTCCTCATTTACTCCAGTCTTTGATGAAAAGATTGCCCTTCTCCACATCAAAGACAATTCCTCAAATCTCTTCTGGCATACTGTGACCACAATCCCCATTCTCTCTTTCTGCAGGCTTTTTCCTTGCTGCCTACAAATATAGGTCTCCCTATCTCTAGAATACCCTCAATAGACTTTAATGATCTTTTCATACTATCATTCTATATCTCAGTCAACTAGAATTTATTAAGCACCTACTATGTGCCAAAAACTGTGTTAAGCACTAGGGATACCAAAAAAAAAAGGCAAAAATCAGTCCCCTACTCTCAAGGAGTTCACAGCATAAGGGGTTATGGGGGAGGGGGAGATAGACAACATATAAACAGCTATGTATAAACAGGATATATACAATGTAAGATGGAAGAAGGCATGAAGATAAAGCAAGACTGAGAACGCCTTCTTGTAAAAGATTACATTTTAGCTGAAAGTCAAAGGAAGCCAAGAGGCAGAGATGAGGAGGGAGAGAATTCTAGGCTGGGGGCACAACCAGTAAAAATGCTAAGAGTTGAGAGATGGAATGTCTTGTGTGAGGAAGAGCAAAGAAGCCAGTGTCACTGGATTGTAGAGTATGTAGCAGAGTCTAAGGTATAAGATTAGAAAGGGAGGAAGGATTCAAGTTACGAAGGGCTTTAAAAGCCAAACAGAGGATTTTCTATTTGATCCTGAAGGTCATAGGGAGACACTGGAATTATTGTAAATGAAGATTATATGATGGACTTGTACTATAGGAAGATCAGTGTGGCAGCTGAGGAGAGTATGAACTAAAACTATTGAGATGGTCGAGGCATGAGTCGATGAGAGCCTGTACCAATCAATCAATCAGCGAACTTTTAAGTGCCTATGATGTTCCAGGCACTGTTCTAAGCTCTAGGGTCACAAAAGAGGCAAAAGGTAGCCCCTGCCCTCAGGGATCAGTGGTGGCAATGTCCAAAGAGAGAAGAGGATATATTCAAAAGATTTTTAGAAAGTAGAATTGAGGAAACTTGGTAACTGATTGGATAAGGGAAGGCAGACTGGGGAGTGGGAGTGAAAAGTTAAGTTTGACAAATACCAAGCCTGGGAGATGAGGAGTATGGTAATGCCCTCACATCAATAGGGAAGAAGGAAGAAGGGAAGGTTTTGGGGAAAAGATAATGAGGTCAATTTTGGGCATGTTAAGTTTAAGATGTCTATGAGACATCTAGTTCAAGATGTCTAATAGACAACTGGAGATTAGAGAATACAGGTCACAAGACAGGTTAGGACTGAACCAAAAAAAAAATCTAAGAATCATCTGCATAGAGATAATAGTTGAATATTTGGGAGCTAATGAGATCACAAAATGAGAAAGTATAGAAGAGGAAAAGGGGGCCCAGGAAGCCCACAAGCCCTGTGAGACACACACGTGACCTGGATGAAGATTCAGCAAAGGAGACTGAAAAGGAACATTCAACCAGGAAAAGAACCAGGGGAGAGCAGTGCCATGAAAATCTGGAGAGAAGAGAATATCAAGGAGAAGAGAGTGATTGACAGTGTCAAAGGCTGCTATGAGGTCAAGAGGGGTGAAGATTTCAGAAAGATCATCCAATTTGTCAATTAAGAGATAGTAACTTTGGACAGAGTAGCGTCAGTTGAACAATGCGACCAGAAGCCAGAATGAAGAGTTAAAAAGAGAATGAGACAAAAGGAAATGTAGGCATCAGTTGTAAATAGCCTCCTCAAGGTATTTAGCCACAAAAGGGAGAAGGGATACAGAATGAGAGCTAGCAGGGATGGTTGGATGGATGGATCATGAGGGGTTTTTGAAGGTAGAGGAGACCTAGGCATGTTTATAGGCAGTAAGGAAGCAGCCAGTGGACAGGGAGAAATCAAAGATACGTAAATGATAATGATAGAGAGGAGAATCTCTTGGAGAAGATGAGAAGAATGGGTCACTTGTCCATGTGGAGCAGTTTGTCTTGGCAAGGAGAAGAGCTGCCTTCTCTCATGTGACAGGCGTTAAGGAGGAGAAAGTAGTGGAAGAAATCTGAGTGATCCAAGATTAAGAAGAGGAGAGAAGAAAGAGCTCATGGTAAACAATCTCGTTTGTTTTTTTTTTTAACGAAATGAAATATATAGGCAGGGTTTTTTTTAATGAAATATAAGGCAGGGTGCTCAGCTGAGAAGGCTGGGAGAGGTGGAGCCATGGGAAGTTTTTTTTTGGACAGGAAGAAAAAGTTTGGAAAAGCTGCTATGGTGAGTGGGATAGTGAATCCCTTACATAGGGGCCAGAAGATTGCCTTGCCGCAGTGAGGGATCAATTGAGCTTATGGAACACAAATTTATGGGGATTTTCAACAACACTTAAATAGGAAAGAAGGCACAGGGTGGTGGGAGTAATATAAGTCTGAGGCTTGGCAGGGCAAGATCTTCAGCTGAAAAACAGGGCACTAGACTAGATAGCAATGTAAAACTCAAATAGAGACAGGGTACTGAGTCATGTAAAAGGATCTCTGGATACATGTTGACTTAGAAAACCACAAATTACTATTATCTATGTTTTCTTGTATTTTTATTTATTTTGTTAAATATTCCCCAATTACACTGGAATCTGGTTTGGGCTATACTCCCTGTGTTTGACACCTCATCTAGAGGGAAGAGAGGAAAGTGTAGCTAGTGCAGGGGTGATGACCTGGGAAGGATTGAGTGACTAGAGGTCATGGTAAGGATGAAGAACTGGTTTGGGGATTGCAAGGGAGAGAGAGAGAGAGAAAGGGGAAAAGAATGAGAGAGACAGAGAGAGACAGAGAGAGAGAGAGAGAGAGAGAGAGAGAGAGAGAGAGAGAGAGAGAGAGAGAGAGAGAGAGAGAGAGACATACAGAGAAAAAGGGAGAGAGAGAAGTGGAATTTCAACATCGTGATCAGATAAAGGAATTTCAGAGTTCATGAACACAGAAGTGGTACATTTGTGGGTGATGAAAAGATGAAGGGTATGACCACCTCTGTATGTAACTGACATGGAGGAGTAGGTCATGGGAAACAAATAACTTGAGGAACTAAGAGCTTAAATTGTTTGATGATGTTTTTCTTTCTTCCTTCTTTCAGCTAAACTCTATATAAAAAAAAAAGACAAAAATACCCCAAACAATCTTTCCATACAAATGCCTTTCTATACGAATTTCAATAGCCTCCTAATTGCCCTCTCTTCCTCAAGTCTCTCCTCTCTAATACATCTTTTAGACAGCTACCAAAGTGTAGAGTCAGACATCTATTTCCCCTTTACCCCCTCCAGCATTTGTCATTTCTGAGAAGTGTGAGGTGGTACCGAAGAGTTATTTTAATTTTCATTTCTCTAATCAATAGTCATTTAGAGCATTTTTTCATGACTGTAGATAGCTTTGATTTCTTCTTCTGAAAACTGGCTGTTTATATCCCCTGACCATTTATCAACTGGAGAATGTCTTTCATTTTTATAAATTCGACTTAGTTCTATATTCAGTACATATTGGAGAAATGAGTTCTTTTCAGAGAAACTTGCTGGAAAATTGTTTGATATTACTTCATTGTCTATGGTACCTTTTAATAAAATGTAGTTTCCCCAACTATCTCTTTTAACTAGGTCTATCTTTGCTTTTGCTTTGTCTGAGATCATGATTGCTACCCCTGCCTTTTTCACGTCAACTGAAGCACATTAGATTTTGCTCCAGTCTTTTATTTTAACTCTGTGTGTGTCTGATAGATTGCATCTTAATGCACAAGTCTGATCCCCTCCTCAAAAAGCTCTGGTGCCTCCTTATTGACTCAAGGATCAAAAACAAACTTCTCTATTTGGCATTCTACATCTGTGTCTATCTGACATTTGCTATATGGCAATAAAATGTAGCATGCCATCGCCTCCAAAGTACTAAGAATAGATAGATGCCAGATAGATACAGTGAGATAAAGAGTCCTTCACAGGCTGGTTCCAGCCTACCTTTGCAGACACATCACACATTACTATCTCATACATTCTGTGGTCAAACCAAATTTGTTTATTTGTTATTTCTTGTCCTTGATAATTCATCTTCCAAGCTCCATGGCCTTTACACATCATGTCCTCCATGCCTGAAATGGGATGCTTCCTCCACCCCAACTCTCAGAATTCCTAGTTTCTTTCAAAGCTCATCTCACGTCACCTCCTACATGAGGCCCTTTTCCTGCTCTTACCAACTGCAGTTACCTCCCCCATCTGAAATTACTTAGAATTTACTTACATGTACACATCTTGTTTCTTTCCTCTGATAGTGTGTAGGGTCTTTGTGGCCAAGACTTCTTTAAAGGTCATTGTTTCTCTAGCACCCACAATGATGCCTGGCACATAGTAGGTGTTTAATAAATTATTATTGATTGATAACTCTAAAAAGGGAAATAGACAGCTTTTGCTCTGTATTTTTATATTACCTTCTAAGAGGCAAAGGTTCTGGCTTTTTCATGTTCTGAAACTAGTCCTCCAACACTCATATCTCGGCTGTTCACTTTCATTATGTTATTTTTCACTTGAATTTTGATGGCAGAGGCATTTCTATTCTGCCTTTCCTGGCTCTTTTCACATGATTTTTCTTCATAAACTTTGTGTACCGGTCAGACTGGCTTACTTGCTGTCACCTAAATTTGCAGTGGACTGCCTCCTCACCTCCATCTCTTGGGATCCCTGGCTTGCTTTAAAGTTCAGTTCATATACCACCTCTCATGGAAATCCATCTGATTTCCCCAACTGTCAGTGTTCTTTCTCTCCTCAAATAATCATATATGCATTTATCTGTGTACATGTGGTATTCCCTCCTTGTTCTTTTTTCCAACAGAAGCTAGTTTAAAGTAGGAACTCTTTTTTGTTTTATCTTAGTAGGATCCTTAAGCGCCTAATACAGTGCTGTGTACATAGTAAGTCGGGGCTTTAGTGCTTATGAGTTAGATTAGATTGGATTGCAAGCACCCAAACCTAGAAACAAAGCAAGACATTTCTAAAAATTGGTGGCCAATACTAGCTATTGGACAGTTAAGTAAAAATGGATCTCTCTCTCCCTGTCTCTCTGTCTCTGTCTCTGTCTGTCTCTCTGTCTCTGTCTCTGTCTCTGTCTCTCTCTCTCTCTCTCTCTCCTAGTAATTTAACTTCTTTTTTTTCTATTCTCAGTGGAAATGTAGAATAGTAAAGATATATACTCCAGATGGTAACCTTTCATATACTCAGAGACCAAGTTATCTATTAATTATTTATTCCCCAAACTAACTCATCTCCATCAACCTTTTGCATAGAGATTTCCCAATCCTTGAATCCATTTCCCAATCCTTGAATTACTTAGTAAGTTTCAGAAAAGGACTTGAATTATCTTGAAAAATGAATTCTGTTTAACACAATCACACATCTGAATCTTCTAAATTAAAATCTTGCTCTTATGCTCTGAATCCTGTTTTACCTCTGAACTCTCACTACATCTTCCCTCCTTCAGAATTTCTTGATTTTCTTTTGAATTGCAAACTGTCCTGTCACTATCTCTCAAGAGAAAATTTCCTTCACTTGTCTCAAAATGTTACCTATACTTGAATGTGTCCATACATTAAGGATCTATTAACTTCATCTGTGCAGACATTTACTTTGTTTATCCTGATCACATACTTTTTATAACTTAGTAAATGGTATTCAGATTGTCATAGTCTAAATTTTCATCATCATGAGATCAACATGGTGATGAGCCTTTCCAAACTTAGCTGGTCTGCTCCTCAGACTATAGATATAAAGCCAATTACTGAGCCCCTACTCAAAGACTTTCTGTCTTGGAAGAACTTTCCAGAGGTACTAACTTTTGACAACCAAAGGTCACCTTCATTTAAGGATGAAATAGACAAATAGGTCTTTAGTGGAAGATCTTTGAATACTAATAGGTTGCTTACTATTTTGTCATCCACGAATCAGCTCCTGGTTCTTGTGGGACTCTGGGGTCACTGATTTGACTTCCTTGCCTATAAAACCAAAGACATCACTCAGCTACTTAATCAGATCCATGATCTCATTAATTGAGGAGTTTCTTCCAAAGATGCAGATTGTAATCCATTCATGCCTGCCCATCTTAAGACTTGCCCATTTTTTTTCTAAAAATTTACCACAGGGGAATCCAGTCAATATGCTACAGTCTTTTCTTGCTTTTCCCCAACATTTCTAGGATACCAGTGGAGAATTCTGGCCATCAATATGTTACTTCTATCTCCTGCAGCATGAACAATGAATCTTCTCTTCCTCCCATACAATTCCTTCAAGACTTTTTTTACTCTTGTCCTTCCTTGAGATTCTTTACCGGCCATGTGTTACAGCCTGCTCACACCCATCATGTGCTTCTTCATTACCCTCTGTGTGACTATCATCTTCAGTACTTTGGAGGCAATGGTATTCTATATTTTATTGCCATATAGCACCATGGGCAAAATGTTTATACTGAAAAGATGGGACTTGCTTTCATGGTAGGCCTGGGATCAGTAATTTGTAATTTCGAAGCATTCAAGATCAGCTTCCTTTAACCATTAGCTCTGAGTATGGGATCCTGAGGCTTGGCATAGACTGTCTCAGACACTTTGGTCTCCTAAGTCATTAATAAGTATAAATAAGTAAAGACAAATTATTGGTGGCCCTGCCAACGGGAAAGGAATCCTGTAGCAAGGATTGTAAGGGCATGATATTAAATGTGAATTCTGCCAACTGAAAATTTTGGGGGGCTAAAAGAATTCTGACAATCAAATAAAATTTATGAAAGCTATTAGCACAACTTCAGAAGGTCACTGTCATGGCAGTCTTATGCAGATCAGTCATCACCTCAAAAACAATGTCTGACATTTCCCCAGAAGATTTACTGTGAATCTCATTGTAGCATATAGGATTCCTGGCTACCCCTAGATCCGGAAGTTAAGAAAGAAAAAGAAAGCATTTTATCATTGTGGTAAATATCAAGAGTAATCAACATTGTCTGTGTGTTTTTTTCAATATGAAGGGATGAATTAAATCTAGCTCTTGGAACTAATTTTTATTATTCCACACTCATCAGTTTGCCTATAAACAAAGCAGCAGCATCTACCCAGAGGCTCTTTTGGAATGGGATTATCACACTCCAATGTGGATGACAGACTCAGGAGTAGCTTGCTGGACTCTTCATATTTTTAGTCTAAATGAAGTCATTTTGCAGAGGAACATCTATGTTAAAACTTGAATTATACATGTCAAACACAACTTCACCAGTCAGCAGCCCAACCCATTATGCTGCCATCCTTCAACAAGCAAGATCATGCAGAGTAAAAGGTAGTAGGCTAAAGAGGTTGGATTTAATAGCATCATGGGTACATATTTCCATGAAATCCTCCTTCCCAATTTCTTCCTCCTTCCCAACTGCCACCTGGGATACTACTTCTTCAAGACTACATCCAACCACATTGTTACTCAAATACTCTATATCATGCTGGGGAGAATGAAAAAATAAACCTAGGATATTCAATCTACCCCACATCTGTCATTGGGAATCATCTTGAAAATAGAACATTAG
Organism: Vombatus ursinus; assembly: GCF_900497805.2. NCBI lineage: Eukaryota > Metazoa > Chordata > Mammalia > Diprotodontia > Vombatidae > Vombatus > Vombatus ursinus. The sequence goes on from NW_020954594.1 coordinate 8,163,390, forward strand.
GCAAAGCACTGTTATAGAGGCATGGTGTTTCCATAGGAACATTAAAAATGAGCAATTGGCTAAATGATGTTCCATCAAGGAGGCTTCATGACAGCATGGTGGGGTTGGGTTATATACTGTATTATCAATGGTACTGTGAAACAACATCAGTGTGCCTATGGTCTCACAAACAAGAGCAAGAAGACTTGAGATCACAGGCACAGCCTGTTGAATGAAGACAAAGAATTACAGGAATGACCTCTCAAATACAATCTATAGGATGTTGTTAGGCTGAACCAGAACCCTGTTTATTATTGGAAGAAAATGGAGGACCAAAAGAACTCCAGGGCCACACTCTAAGCTGAATTCATCATGGCAGTGTATTGATGAGATAGTCTATAATGCTTTGAGCCAAGAAAAAAAGAACAGGTTTCATCAAGTCACCAAAATAGGCCAAGTGGTTAACTGAATTCAAGAACTATGTGTGTGTTTTTTAAGCTATCATATATTTTCATCCTAAAAACCTCTTATTGTCTACATTTATTGCTTTGCCATTGTTGGCATTAAACTGAATATAATTTGTATACTGTACCAGACTGGTATCTCTATTTTCATTTGCGAGTTACTAGTTTTATTGATAATATCACCAATACTTGTCTTACTCTTACTCACTGGGAATTGGGTTTTTGTCTTCTGTAGTAGCTATATTGCATGTATATATGTGTATGTATGTGTCTGTAAGTATATCTGTATATGCATGCATGTTATATGTATATATACATATAGCTACACTGTGTGTGTAATATAGAAGGACCTGTCATGAAGCCCAGGTATTTGGAAACTGACTCATCCCTTTGAATGCACGAGCAAAGAAGGCAACTATCTTTTACAGCTCTGTAACTTGCAAAGGAAATGCTGTCCCAATTTTACAATTATCAGGCATGGATGTAACTAGTCAATATTGATTATGAAGGACAAGCCAAGAAGCTGGTAAAATTAATGGAAAGCTCTACACACATACATACATGCACACACACGTATATACATGTGTATATTATATGTGTATATGTACACATATGCATATATATCAAATGTATAATATACAAACTATGTAGAAAATAAATAGATCATATATTATATTACATATTACCAATGTATATATACATGTGTAATAAATCCCTACTTCAACATCTTTCAATATTATGAGATGTTATTTTTTTTTGTAAGGAGAAGAGGAAAATCACATTAAAATACAGTTTAACTAATATAATTATGTATAGATATAGTGCATGTGTTTATATGTGTGTGTGTGTATACATATATGTTTATATGTCTATATGTGTGTGTATACATACACATATCCTGTATTGGTTAACATATCTATTGGAGATCACCACAGGGAGATTTTCACCAAAGGAAAAAATTTGATTTAAGCACTGAAATTGATGGAAGCTGCCAACAATGCATCGGAAAGAGTAATGCCTTCTCTACACACCCAGTACCTCTAATTACTCCAATCTCTCCAGCATGCTACCTCCCCCCAGCTCTCATTTACACAGCTCCATGGAGCTGCTTTACTTTGCATTTGCTTATGTGTTTCCTTTATAAAAAAGGTATAACCTTTCAAAGTATGAGTCCTGCTTCCTCCATTACAATATAAACTAATCAAGTTCAAGACAGATGCCTTCTCTTTCTTTTTTTCCTGGCCTTTTTAGGGATATAGGATGGGTTTTGGACAATAGATTTTGGACAAATCACTTCACTTGTGTGGCTAGCTTCCTCATCTATAAAACAAGAGAACTAATCTATAAGGCTCTTTCTGGCTCTCACATTCCAGGTGCTAATTTATAGGTCAAAAAAACAGAGCAATGGGACCGTCAAACCCCAGATTTGCAGCCTCATCAACTTGAACATGAGATCCTCCGTGGCAAAGCATTCTCCATCTAGAAACATCCTGAATTTTTCTTGAAAAAAAGAAAAAGTACCAACACTGACCACATAGGACCATAGATTTAGAACTAGAAGGGACCTGAGAGGTCATCTAGTTGGGTCTCCTTGTTTTAAATACGAGGAAACTGACACCCAGAAGACTTAAATGACTCAACCAACATCACCCAGATCCTAAGCAGCCACACCATGGTTCACAACTCGGACCCTGACTCCAACTGTTTTTCATGGCACCATGCTGCCAATGAACATATGCCAATCATCCCTTTCGGCCAAATGTAGAAATTAGAATCTTTCCATCATGACCAAGGCTGAAGAGTCAGTAGATCTGGGGAATAGTCCCAGCTGTGTAACCTTGGATAAGTTACTTCAACTCCACAGGTTTCAGTCTGTTGTTCAGTTATGTCAGACTCTTCATGACCTCATTTGGGATTTTCTTGGCAAAGATACTAGAATGGTTTGCCATTTTCTTCTCCAACTTATTGTACAGTTTAGGAAACTGAAGCAAACAGGATTAAGTGACTTGTCCAAGGTCACACAGTTCATAAGAGTCTGAGGTTGGATTTGAACTCTGAAGATGAGTCTTCCTGATTCCAAATCCAGTACTCTATTTGCAGCACCACCTAGCTGTCCTTAGGCTTCAGTATTCTCATCCACAAAGAGATATATTGGTTGAAAAGCACAAGACTGGCATGAATTGGTATAAAAGAGAAGAAAATGGTTATTTTGAAAAAAGGGTAGAGGAGGTAGTAAAAATATATAAAGTAGAAGAAGAATCTTCTGCCAAAAGTCCTTTGATTCTGTCGTTAGAGGCAGAATATTGGTCTTATCTCATATGCCACTTCTTACAGTATATTCTTAAAATAGAATAACTGAGAGCAACTTAATATATTGTTCATGTTGAATGGAGCTAAGAGAGTTCCAGTGAAGGACAGCAGAATCACGGAGGGAGAGCAGTTAACAAACCTTTATTACTACTCACAAGGAGAGGAGGAGCACAGGGAACAGAGAAGAATACCAATGGGGAACAATCCCATTGAGTGGGCCCCATGGCTCCTGCCCCCCCCCTGCCAAGAGCAGCAGGCAGCCTCCATGCATCCTGCAGGGCTGAAGCTGTACCAGTCAAGCCAGTTTTCACTGGTTCACTTTGGAAATGACTGGAGTTTGCCCATGTCACCGGATGTGACTTCTGGATGTGGAACCTTGCAAAGGCTTTCACAATCTGGTGAAAAGCCCAGAGCCCCTCGGCATTTGCACATGTATAGAGTTTAAGACAAAGAGCTGGCTGCCACCAATAGAAGACTGCTTTGTTATCTGTGAGAAACGAATATCCCTCCCTTATATTTAATAACTAATTATTATATTAGAACCAAGGTTTTTCCCCTTTTCTACTTCCTCATCCAGAAACCAACCAGTGTGGGAAATCTCTCTTAAAGATTTACCCAGCCAGGGATGAGGAACCTGCAGCCTTGAGGCCACACGTGGCCCGCTAGGTCCTTGTGTGTGGCCTCTTCACTGAGTCCAAATTTCATAGAACACATCCTTTTATTAAGGGAATTTGTTCTGTGAAGTTTGGATTCAGTCAAAGGGCCACACTTGAGGACCTAGAGGGCCACGTGTGGCCTTGAGGCCTATGTTTGCTCAGACAGGCCTGGGAAAATGTTGATTCTCCCTATTGTCAAGGCAGGTGATATGGAAATTGATGTCTCTTTGACTAGGATTTGAGTGACCTAAGTCATCTTGCTCAGGAGAGCCCACCTCCCAATATGTTAACCAATCAGAGGTAATTAGGTATCCCTCAGGAATACCACCTCTTCAAAGGGCATATAAACTGTGACCCCACCACCATTAGGAGTCTGTGGTCTGAGAGAGATGGCTAAACAACCACCCTTTTATTAATAATCTGCTGGCCTGACTAATAAAATTATTAAATTACCCAGAAACTATGTCTCTCAAACTTTTTAATCATCACATATCCATAGGGGAGTATAGTCAACATATTGAAGGTATTTTATAAATTGCTTAGTATGGAATGAGGAATGAGGGGTGGGGGTACTGAGAAAAGTCCACTTCAATTTTGTGCCCTTCTTACCTCTCATGTGGCTTAAATCATGTATCAAGAGTCCTCCACATCTGTTCTCTTCCCCCTTCAATCAGTCTTACACAACTGCCAGATTAATCTTCCTAAAGTATAACTCAGGTCATGTAAACCCTTTATTCAAAAACCTTCATTGACTATCCATTACCTCTGGCATATTTTCCGAACTGCCATATATTCCAAACTTGTAAATAAGGCCTTCAATTACTTATTCCCAACCTACCCTGTCTCTCATGACTCCCCTTCAAGCACGCCACGTTCCAGCCCAGCTGGAATATTTGCTGTTACCTGAACACAGCCTGAGGTTCCCTGCCTCCCCGTCTTTTCCCTCAGTTCCTTGGACCTGAAATGCCATTTCATTAGCTCCAGCTATCCACTTCCTACCCCATTATCTCTCTCAAAAAATCATAAGCTCCATGAATACAGAACATCTCTCTTCTTCCTTGTTACGTCCCCTGTGTTGGGCGCAGTTCCTGTCCCTCTGCCTGAGGAGAAGGTTCTGTGAAAGTCTGCGCCTGACATACAGTAGAACAATAAAGAGACATATGGTAGGATAGCTTGTATGTGTGTATACATACATGTATATCTACAGGGATAGGGATTGGACCTGTGATTTCATTGGTATAGGTAACTCCCAGGTACAGAAATTACTTCTACAAATGCAGGGAACTTATAGTTATAGGCTCTGTACTCTATCTACTGCACTCAATTTGAGAATTGAGAGGATGTAATTTGCCCAGAGTTACACAGCCTTTATGTGTCAGAGTCAGGTCTTCTTGGTTCCAAGGCCAGATCTCTAACACATCATACATATACACATACACACCTACGTAATACATGCATACATATATACACACATATTTTGTTCAGTCATTTTTCAGTTGTGTCCAACTCTTCATGACCTCATTCAGGGTTTTCTTGGAAAAGATATTGGAATGGTTTTCCATTTCCTTCTCCATCTCATTTGACAGATGAAGAAACTGAGGCCAACAGGGTTAAGTGACGTACCTAGGGTCACAGCTGGATTTGAACTCAGGTCTTCCTAACTTCAGGCTCTGTACTCTATCTACTGCACTACCTAGCTCTCTGCTTGAGAACTTCAATCATGATTTGTAGACTTACTTTGGGATTTCCAGACTATTTTTCTCACAAGTCCCTACAAGAGTTTGTCTCCACTCTTACCTTCCTAGCTTCCTAGGCAGTCAATCTGGGTCTCACTTGACACAGCTCTCATGATGACAAATCAACTTATTTACTTCTGCCACATGACACTATGGGACCATGACAAAGAGCCAGTTACTGTGGGTTTATCTCCAGCTCTCCTTTTGGTCTTCCAGGGGCTAGGTTAAGTTATTCAATTCAATTCAACAAACATTTCATAAGGATCTACTATAGCCAGACACTGTGACAGGTAGTAGAGACACAAAGACAAAGGAAGCAGTTCCTGCCCTCAAGGCGCTTACACTCTACCAGGGACCCAAGACATTGACCTAGGACTCACCTGCTAAGTCAGACAGGTTCAATCTTACTGGTAGAGATGATTCCATGCCCTCAGTCCCATATTCCCAAATCACAGATGTTTTCATGAATAGAAAACATTCAGTCTTTATCCTTTAGAAATTTTCATTTTATACACACACACACACACACACACACACACACACACACACACAAGTTTTTGGTACTCCCTCGCTTTAGGCTTCTAAAGGTCCCTAGTCCATTAGTGCTGGCTTCGCCCTTTCAGTCAGCATTTCTCAGGTCTTCTCATTATGTACATGGCGTGATACCCACAAAGCTGTTCAAAGCTATTGAACTATCTAATTTTGAGCTTCGTCATTTGGCAGGTCAAGAGAACAGAGGTGTCTCAGTAGACATGGAAAGTAGCAATTGCTTTTTCTTTTTTAAACAAGATTTCCATTTGGCTTAAAAGCATAATGAGCAGGAGCAATGACCTCACAGTCTCAGCATACCAAGGGTTCATTGAGGAAGGAGTAGCATTACTCACCCACCATGCACCCAAAGAGGCCCCACTGAAACTACACAGGATGTGAAGGAAAACAGAACAGCTCAGGCCAGGCAAGTGCCTGTTTCGGGCCGAAAAAACGACAAAACCAAACTTGCTCAGGGAAGGCAAAACAGAAGCTATTTTAAATTTCAGGAGAGTGTTTCAACATTTCACAACCTGGCTGCTCAAGGGCCCACTCAGGCAACTGGGGAAGCAGCATCCTGTCTGCAGAGATAACTGAGACCCACTGTTGAAAGACAACAGCCCCCAAACCTGATTCATGTCTTTGCCTACCTCCTCCACTACTCCCAGGATGGAAAGTACCGAGGGGAAGCAGGGCCACATCTGGGAAACTGTTCCCTACCTGAGCAGGTTTGGAAGCAACTGATGTTTTATGAAACCAATGACAGAAAAGGCTCAAGGGGGTTGTGCCATTGGCCAAGAACCCAATAGATATTCTTTTTTTTTAAATAATTAGTTTATTTATTTTTAGTTTTCAACGTTCACTTTCTCAGGATTTTGAGTTTTAAATTTTCTCCCCCTTTCTCTCCTCCCCCCTCCCTAAGACAGTGTGCAGTCTGATATAGACTCTACTTATGCATTCATATTAAACATATTTTCACATTAGTCATGATGTAAAGAAGAATTAGAACTAATGGAAGGAATCATGAGAAAGAAGTAACAAAACTAAACAATAAAAGAAAAGGAGAGCTAATAGCATACCTTCATCTGCATTCAAACTCCATAGTTCTTTCTCTGGATGTGGATAGCATTTTTCATCATGAGTCTTTTGGAGTTGTCTTAGATCCTTGCATTGCCAACAGATATTCTTGATGGTGATCATAAATTATACATTGTGACAGGCTTTCTGTGAAGTGTTATGCAGCATAGTATTGTGGAAAAGGCACTTACTGGACAGTTACATGACCTCAGTTCAAAACCTACAACTGATGCATAGTACCCATGTGACCCTGGACAGTCAGTCATTTCACCTACTTATGACTCAGTTTCCTCATCTGTAAAATTAAGAGGCTGGGCTAAATAAACTTTGAGGTGCCTTCCAGATATAGTTCTATGATCAATAAAACATTCATTAAGCACCTCCTATTAAAGAGGCAGTGTTGCCCAGTGAATAGACTGCTGGGCTTGGAGTCAGAAAGATCCTCTATTTAAATCAGGTCTCTAATGCTAACTAAATGTGTGACCTTGGGAAAGTTATTCTAAGGGCCTCTCATAGTTCTCTGAGACTGACCTATTAAGTTAGAGAAGGGTTGCATTCACATTACAGCCCTCTACATCCATGGAATCAAATAGAAACCAAGCCACCAGAAAGATCTCCGAAGGCTTTGTATTGACTTAGTTTTAAAATGTAACACTATCTGTGTTTATTGTATCTTTATTTATTGTTAAATATTTCCCAATTACATTTTAATCTGGTTCAGGCAGAGGAACGTTCAGGAGTTTTGCAGGCCACATGGACCATGTGTTTGACATCTCTGTTTTATGTGAAATCACTGATTGTTTGAATGCCCACAATTATTACAAATGCAAAGATACTTTCCTGAGCAGTAAAGCAGGTTCTCTGGCTTACAACTGCCTGATACCTATTCAGGAAATATGTGTATGTGTGTCTGTGTGTATATGTGTATATGCATATATATATATATATATATACATATATGTATATACACACACACAGATATGTGAGTGTGTGTGTGTGTGTGTGTGTGTGTGTGTGTGTGTAGTGGCTACAGATATCTGACCCAGGATACCTTATTGCCTTTAAAACCTAGCTTCCCTCTACTCTTCTATTCTCTATGACGACCTTCCCTGAGCTAAAGGAAGAATTTTTATAGTACAAATTGTCTAAACCACCAATTTAGCACTTACCATTTATTGACTGGTATTATTAGTTATTGTTTTATATATACATTTGTCTTTCACGTATTTCTATATGTAAATATATTTATGGATACATAAATATTTATTTTTTGTTCAATCGTCTTCAGTCATCTTTGACTCTCCATGACCCCATTTGGGGTTTTCTTGGCAAAGATACTGCAATGGTTTGCCATTTCCTTTGCCAGCTCATTTTACAGATAAGGGAACTGAGACAAATAGAGTTAAGTGACTTGCCCAGGGTCAAGCAGCTAGCAAGCATCTGAGGCCAGATTCAAACTCAGGAAGATGAGTCTTCTTGACTCCAGGCCCAGCACTCTATCTACTGTGCTACTCAGCTGCCCCATAAACATTCATATATTTAAATATATTACCTATTTATAAAAAAATATATATATACACACATATATGTTATACTACATGCACACACATATGTATATATATGTATATGTTTGTATATGTGTGTATATACACACACACACACACACACACACACATTTGCCTTTTACGTACACATATGTCCCCAATTGTAGTACATGGAAAAATAGCAAACTAATAACCTGGATGTTGCTCTGAGTCTGACTTTTATCAAAAATTAAACTTTTTTTCAAAAAATGTTGACCTGTGACTTCATGAGTATAGGGAACTCCCAGCCCAGAAAGTCCCTCCACTGATGCAGATTGGCAATTTCTAGTCTTAGAGAGTTGCCTGGGGCAATGGAAAGCTGAGTCATTTGACTCTGGTCTCGTAGCTAGTATGGGCAAGGGGCAGGCCTTGAACCATGATGTGCTGTACTCTAAGACTGACTCCTTTTCCCGCTATACTGCCTCTCTTTTGTTTAAAAAAAAAATGTGTTTCCAATTAGTCATTGGTGTCCTCAACTACATGATAAAGTATTTGAACGTCTCGGTTCCCACATTCCAGATCCTTTTATCATAAATTTGCTAATTGTTCTTCCGTGCTGGGAACACTAATTTTTTGGTCTTTAACATAAAACACACAGATAATATACACAGGGGAGCATTATACCATAGTTAAATGTTTAAAAGATGGATATTAAATCTTTCACATCAGCCAGTGGAGGACTTTCCTCTATGTTCAACCAAAAATAAGTGCTCAATCTATAACTCTGGGAATTCTGAACTCCATATTTGAACTGGAGATTTGCACTTAGTAGGTCCTTAATAAATATTTATTGAATTTCACTTTGGAGGCATTAATGTTTCATGTAAAATAAAATACCAAGACTGTTCAAATCTACTGACCTTTAGGGTACAGGGCACTTAATTCAGACCACGGCCTAATTCACTTAAGAGTCCCAGAGTTAATATTATTTATGGAAACATAAGCTATTTGATTGGATGAGAGCCCAAAGGCCTTGGCACTTTGTGCATTTCAATAAATCAAAGTGGTAAATAAGTCGCTGAAAAACTGGTCTTACATGGTACCTCCAATTGAACTGCTACCTCCCACATAACCACAACCTGAAACCTCAGTGCTGAGAGGGCCAACAGCCATTTCAGCCTAGAAAAGGGCAGACATGTTATCTCACTGAATGGAAGGAGGAGATTCGGAGTCCAGCCAAACATGTAAAGAACCCTGTACTGCTCAGAAATATTCAAGCTTATTAACCACAAGATAGTAAGATTACAAAATAGAAGATACCCCCATAAACTAGAAGCATCATTTGTATGTCTAGCCCATGCTTTGAAGGCTATTATTGTCTTGCCCTTAGGACCTTACCATGAAATATCTTTAAAACCATACTAAGTCTTAAACCATAAGAACTAAATGGACTCTTGAAAAATTTTTGAGTTTTAAACCAACTTTTGGTTTCCATCATTTCTATCATTCTATTAAGCACTTTTGCTCCTTTTTTTAAAATTTTATTGTTATTGAGTGTCAAAGATTGTGATGAGACTTGTCCCCAGGGAAAATAAATTCTATCTGAACACAAGAAAAAAAATGCCTATGTAGCTCCACAATAAGAAAGCTCAAGGGGAAAAATCTAATTGAATATTTACCAAATAAAAGCTATGCTGTTTATTTCTTACTTTAATATTCTTTCTAAAACTTAGAATAAGCGATTGCATCTCTTTCAGATCAGAAAAACCTTTCAGGAAGATCAGCATTAAGTCAGAGCTGTCTCATTAAAGTGTATAGATATGAGGCAGCTAGGTGATGCAGTGAATAGAGCACTGGCCCTGAAGTCAGGAGGACCTGAGTTCAAATCCGGTCTCAGACCAGACACTTGACACTTACTAGCTGTGTGACCCTGGGCAAGTCACTTAACTCCAATTGTCCCCCCCCAAAAAATAGATAGGTGTTAAGCCTCTTGGGCAGAGACTACAACTGTTGGGTTCTTAAGTCAGTTCAGTCTTGGATGATCCTTGAATGCTGCCTTAAATAAAAATAATAAATACTTAATAAGTATGACTTGAATAGGTTCTGCCTTCAGCACCAATCTTCTGGTGATGATGGTCTCCAAAGATAAGTAGGCTGGTCCTCAGAGACAACACCATCCTGAACTCAGCTCTTCTAACTTAGTGCACATTACCAGGCTTGTATTCTACTGACATAGCCTACAAGAACCCAAATTCCATACCATGATGAGGAATTGAAGGAGGACTTTTTTTTCTCCCCCAAATATATTTTATTTTAATGAATGTAGATAAGTAGAAGTATTCAAACGTAAAAACAGCAAAGAAAAACAAAAAAGTACTTATGCACAGAGATAATTCCTATTTTCTGTAGATTACTCAGTGTAAAAAACACCACAGCAAAGCAAAAGACAGGCACAATAACTTTGTGTAATAACAGTCATCCTGCTTGTTTGTGTGTCATCTCAATTTCTTCGTGTAATTAAATTTTTTACTACACAACAGTATTTTATTATATTCACATAATGTTTAGTTATTTCTCAATAAATGGACACCAATCAATCAATAAACATTAGCATCAATTAATAAACATTAAGAATCTACTATATGCTAAGCACTGTGGGTACAAAGAGGCAAAAGACAGCATCTGCCCTCAAGGAGCTCGCAGTCTAATGGGGGAGACAATAAGCCAGCAAATAAGTACAAAGCAATCTGTATACAGAATAAATAAGAGATAACAAACAGAAGAAAGGTACTAGAATTAAGAAGGGGTTGGGAAAAGCTTCCTGCAGAAAATGATGGGACTTAAAAAGGAAGCCAAGGGAAGTCAATAGGAGGCAGAGCATTCTTGGCATGGGGGACAGCTAAAGAAAACATTTGGAGCTGAGAGATGGAGTGTCTTGCTTGTAAAATAGACAAGAGGCCAGTGTCTCTGGATTAAAGAATATGTGTTGGAGAGTAAGCTGCAAGAAGACTGGAAAGGTAGGAAGGGGCTGGGTTCATTTCCAATTTTTGTTAATACAAACAGTACTTCTAGGGATATTTTTGTGTATACAAATTACTTTCTCTGCCTTCCCCCCTCCCCTCCCCATATGACTTCCTTAGGGTATAAACCCAGGAGTGGAATCACTCAATCAATAGGTATTGCTTTTGAAAATGGTTAAACATATTGCAGTTCTAACAGCCGTGAGTTAGAGTGGCTGTTTTTCCACAGCTGTGCCAGCAATGAATTTTATCATCTTTTACCATGGAAGGAAGATTTTGCTCCCACGAGATTTGATTAAACAACGTGTGCATAAACATTTTTAATCACAGATGTTTCTATTTCCATACCTGAGCCAAAAGTTCCATTTAGAACTGCATATTAATAGGTAATGATTTGAAAACCAAGTGCAGTAAAGGCCCAAACCTAGAGGAAAAGCAAAGGCATGCTGCACCGCCACCTCTCTAACCTCTTTCTTTATGTCTGTTCACTTTGTTTTCACACAAAAATATCCCATAGTAAAAAAATGCTAAAACACAAAATATTTCCTACCACCATGCACCTTCAAAGTCTCATGCCAGTGAAAGGGGGAATGGTGCCAAGTCATCATTTTGTTAGTGGAAACTCAAATGCTGACAGGATAAAACTTATGTAATTAAAAAAAATACTACACAGAGTACTGCTCTCTAACATAGCCATTGCCATTTATAGTTTTAACTTTTTTTAATTTAAAAAAATTATTTTATCTTTTGCTTTCATTCATTTGCATTTCCAACTCCATTCTTTCCTCCCTCTCCTAGGGAGAAATCCTTCATAATAAAAAGAAAAGAAAGAAAGAAAGAAAGAAAGAAAGAAAGAAAGAAAGAAAGAAAGAAAGAAAGAAAGAAAGAAAGAAAGAAAGAAAGAAGAAAGAAAGAAAGAAAGAAAGAAAGGAAGAAAGGGAAAAAAGTTCTGCAAAAATTAACCAACATATTTTTAAAAGCTTACCTTCTATGTCATGTTGCAGACCTGTGATCCCCCCCTTCTACATAGAAGAGTTATCTATAGCTTTTTTTTTTCCGAGGCAATCATGGTTAAGTGACTTGCCCAGAGTTATACAGCTAGTGAGTATCATGTGTCTGAGGCCAGATTTGAACTCAGGTACCCCTGACTCCAGGACTGGTGCTCTATCCACTGTAGCACCCTTTTCTATAACTTTTAAGAGAAACTGAAGAGGGTGTTCATAGATCCCCTTCACTGTGAGGCACTGTCTTAAGTAGAAAAAGGATTTAATAATGCTATTAATTGGTTTTAAATAGCAGAGGTAAATAGTCCCAGCCAAGTGGTAAAAAATAATAGACTTGAAGTCAGTTGGAATTTCCCAGAACAGATTTGAATCTAGCTGGGATGGTCACATTGCAAGAATATTCTGAGTCCCCAGCCCTTTAATTGTCATTATGGATAAAAAGACCACTGGATTGGGAAGTCAGAACACCTGGGTTTTATTCCAGGATCTATTGCAAACTCATTGTGTGACCTTTGGACAAATTAACTGTGTTATTTTGGGTGAGTTACATTGGCTCTCTGCATATGTTTCAGAGCTAGCAAAAATGTATGTATATATATCCCTGCTGAAACACTGCCACAATCCAATGCAGAGAGACATCAGACATGGCCCCAGGAGAGGGAGACAGAGAGCCGAGGGTACTTTGAGATATTTTCTGGTGGGGCAGCTTTGAGATATAACAAGCTGGGGCTAGGCCTAAGAGGAACTCATTTGATCAGAGAGGAAGACTAATGTGAGAAGTGTACCATCTGGTAACTTCCTTGTTGAACTAATTATTTTTGTTAACTAGTTTCTATAAAGGACTTTAAATATCATCTAAATGTAGCTAATTTTAAACACATACAATCTTTTAAAGTAACTATTTTAATTTTCCAGCACATTCTGTATAGGTCTACTAGTGCTGGGCCTGGAGTCAGGAAGACTCATCTTCTTGAGTTCACATCTGGCCTCAGATACTTGCTAGCTGTGTGACCCTGGGCGAGTCACTTCATCCTGTTTGCCTCAGTTACTCATCTGTAAGAAAAGCTGGAGAAAGAAATAGCAAACCACTCTAGCATATTTGCCAAGAAAATCCCAAATGGGGTCACGAAAAGTCAGAAATGACTTGAAATGACCCAACAAGATTCTACATATTGGTACCCTGAGACAAAGTCCCATACAACACTCCCTAGTTATGGCTTTGCTTTACATCCCTTCTAGCTCTAAGTATGCAAATTTTGAAAATTATGGAGTAGGCCCCAATGTATTACAACAGATCTATTAAGGTCTCCTTAAATGACAAGCATCAAGGGCAGTATTGGAGACCAGGAGATTAATATACATCAAACTGTCAATTGCAATATATCTGTCACCCATCAGTGTGTAGGGATGAAAGCAACGAAAGCATAATTAAACACAATCTTCCAAATAAGTCTCCTTACAAAGGTTACAAAATGCTGCAGTGTTGCCAAACCTGGCAAAATCAATTTTCATTCAGTTGGGGTGTCATGCAGAGACTGCTGAAACAAGCAAAATGAAAAGCATTAATAATTGGTATTAATAGTTCATGTAAATTAATTTGCTTACTTAAATGGAAATTAACCCAACAACTCATTAAATGTAAGCATCCTGCATGTAGAGGAGAGAGGGGCTGTGCTTACTACCTAGAAAATGAAATCTTCCCAGTTGCAGAAGTCATATCTGTTCACGCAAACTCTACTAGAATCTTTACATTTGCCACTAAAGTATAGCCAAATGGGGGATGGGGAAAGGAGCAACTCATTTTAAAAATCAAGGGGACAGCATAAGTTATCAGCTCAAGTTTCAACTATGTATGTTTGCAGTAATTGCTGCCCCCCTACTACTTAAAAACAATCATTAATTCATCTTCTTGTATTCCTTCTTTGAGGCAGATGAGTGATGGCTAATAACCCATTTCTATTGTACTTGAAGACTCATCAAGTGCTTTTCTCACAACAACCCTGTGGGAACAGCTAGTGCAAAAATATTAGTTCACACCTAAGAAAGTCAGTTTGGTGAAGATTAGTCTAAGAATCAAGAAAATATGGCTGTAAGTAACTGTGGATAAGTCATTTAACTTCCCAATGCCCTAGGCCAGGGGTTGCAAACATGCCACATGAGGCCCAGTATAGAACTCAGTGATTCTGGAACCAGATTAAAATGTAACTGATAAATATTTAACAAAATAAATAAAAATTTGATAAAGCATAGATGACCATGATATATGGTTTTTCTAAGTCAATAGGGGCCAGCAGGGATCCTTTGGTATGGTTTAGTGGCCCCATTTCTGTTTGGGTTTGACACCATTTCCTTGGCCACTCTCTAAGACAAGTTACAGAGGATGTGCTAGAAATCTTTCATAATGATAAAACCACAGTACCAGCATTATCATACCCATTTTACAAATGAGGAAACTGTTAGGTGATGAAACTTGCCCTGAGGTCACTCAGCCAGGAAAACACCAGAATATAAACCTAATTCCAAGTCAAGGATATTCTCTATATATCTAATTATCTCTCCATGTATCAATATTCCCACTTTACATAAGGAAATAGCAGCAAAGTTAAATAATTCATGTAGAACGATTTGTTGGTAAGTCTTTTCACAATGGAACTTATGTTTCTTTTACACATATTCTAAATATCCTGAACTTGGAACTTTTTAGCTTAGTGTGTCTTGACAAATGAGTCAGAGTAACATATAAGTCTTTCTTTGAAAATGTTAGTGTAGTAAGAAACAGTGAATATGAGGATTTCAGAGAAGCACGAGAAGTCATATGAACTGATATAGAGTGAAGTAAGCAGAACCAACAACACAATGACAACAACAATGTAAACAGAAAGAATAACAAAATTGAATGTTTTATTGTTTATAATGGCAAAGCTTAGCCCTGAAGAAGAGATGAAAAAATGTACCTCCCTCCTTTCTTTACACAGGTAAAGGATTATGGATATGGAATGTATGTACTGTCAGACAGGTAGATGTGTTGGCTGCATAGGAGTATCTCTTTAGGATACTCCTCAGAGAGCAGATATTATATTGAAATTCAAAAGTACACCCTCAGGCGCCACCCTTCCAAAACTATAGCTTATGAGCCCCCACCAGTGTGCTTCCTATTTGGAATTAGCCAGTAGACACAATTAGCTCTTAACAAAGACATTGACTAAGATGATACATTAAAATTAAAACATTTCTGCCATAAACTCTCTCACAAAAATATTTCCCCCAACATTGGAAAGAATGTATTTAAATTTAGAGTACCATGGTAAGGAAGCATACAAATTGGGGAATATACATGGTCAAAGTAGCTCACAACTCCAGAAATTTAGGGCTTTGGTATCTTTACTCATGAGGTTTTTTTCTATACCTTAACTCTTGATTATCAGGTATAATTCCCATGAGTCCATACCTGTTTCTCTCCTTTGTAATCAGAGGTCCTGATACTAGAAACAACTTCTGTCCTTGGCTTCTAGAAACTACATTCTGTCCTTGCTTCTTTGTGTCCTTGTCTATCTGAAGTATGAGTCAATGTTCCTATAACCATGCCTTGAATTTTCTCAAACTGACTCTGCAAACTGCAATCTTTCTTCTGGGAAAGCAGCTGGGCTGCTGGACAGAGTGGCTGAAGAGAAGAGGGCCAGTGAGGAGAAATTTCCTCCTCTTCCCGAAGAGATCTCCTCCACAAGCTACTCCTGGGCCAGCCTAACTCCAAATGATGACTTTGATAGTTTCCTGCCTTAGCTAGTTAAAGCCCTAAGTAACTTTTTTTTCTTGTCCGATGGCCAAGTTTTAATCTAATTCCTCAGAGAAAAATGTTGACTGAGTTTTAATGCCTTGTCATCTGTGATCACATTCTACACTGAGAGAGAAAGGGTTGGGACCACATCTCTCTCCTTACAGTTAGTTTTTTATCTTTTAAAAAATAATAATCTTTGTTATAAAAGAAGGTTAACTAGACTGCAGATACATTTGGAAATAAATGTTATATAAAAGCAAAAGGCATTAAAAAAAACTTTTTTTAAAAGGTCCTAGAGAACAAAAAAATAAATCTACTTTCCTTTTATAGCAGAGACGCAAGGCAGAATGTTGTTCATATTGTTAGAGTTAGTCATTATGTCAGATGTTTTTGATCATATATTTTCTTTATTACAAAGGAAGTTTTAATCCCAAGAGAGAGTAGGGTTTTTGCCCTCCAGAAATGACTGATACAAAGACAAAAGGCATCAATAAAACATATTTTTAAATTAAGTAAAAAAATAGAAATATAGATTTATTAACTACAAAGTATTAAAACATGTCTTGGGTTATACTGGAGAAAATTGGGTCACAGACAATTAGAGGAATTATCATATATCAACAATAATAACCCAAACAAAAATAACACTTGCATTATGAACTTAGGTTTAACTGTTTCTAACAATAAATCATACATAGGATGGTTTAGCAGAGAAGATATCCTTAGAAAGGTAAAGGCTCAAGAGAATAAATATGTGAATGAAAAAATAATATTAGTTGTTAAGATTTTAGTATGTGCCAAGCACTTTGCTAGATACTGGGGATAAACATATAAGCAAAGACATTTTCTCCCTTCAAATAGCTTTCATTCTAATGGAGAAAGTCTTCACATAAAGGGGAGTGATAGCCAGGCAGGAGCTCTTTGGTTCTAAAAGTTACAAAGATGGTGAGTGGGGTCATTGGGAAGTGAACTGACACACTCCACCCAGGAAAAAAGCAGAATTGTTCATGGTTTGTAGAGAGAGAAAAGACAATCTTCAACACTGGTTGTGGAAAGCACAATGGCCTGAGAATTAGGGCATCTAGTTCTACCACCAATTCTGTCACTGCTCACCTGTGTGACTTTGAGAAAATTAATTCACTTCCCTCACTCAGCATGGTGCCAGTGGTTGGACTAGATACCCCTAGAATTTCTTCTATCTCTAACATTCTAGAAAAGCTATGAATTTTCTGTGATTAAGAGACAATTCATGGTAGTTGCCTACTCCTGCTACTGCCAGTTCTTTACTTAGACCCACATCTCTACTGAGATCTCTCAACAGCACCCAATTAATCAAAAGATGATCTATGTACTATGATCTGTACTAGATCTGTATGATCTGAGTACTATGTAGACTCCATGTTCCCTTCAT
Organism: Vombatus ursinus; assembly: GCF_900497805.2. NCBI lineage: Eukaryota > Metazoa > Chordata > Mammalia > Diprotodontia > Vombatidae > Vombatus > Vombatus ursinus. The sequence goes on from NW_020954594.1 coordinate 8,180,873, forward strand.
GTTCCTCATTCTCCTTTTAGGTATTTGTATTATTATTATTATGATTAATTATTATGAAGAGGAAAAAGAAAGGAGAAAGAAGGAAGAAGAGAAGAGAAGAAGTTGAAGGAAGAGAAAGAAACAATAACCTCCAGAAATACATTTGGAATAAGCAGACATTACTTCACTGTGAAAGACTGGTGACACGTATATACTGGATTTGTCAAATGTAATTGAAAATGCTTTGCCTTGGGTTAGAGTACGTGACACAACTAAGATCCAAGGATGGAGTGAAAAGGCTTCTCCCTAAATAACATCTGCATGAATTCAATAGGTCAACTTGGTCAAAAATAAGTCAACAGAGAAACATGGAACAAATATTTGTGTCAAGTCACATTGTTTGTGGAAACAGAGAGGTTTGAAAAGGACAAGGTCATTGCCACCAGAAATGACGAAGAGTTGTCCTTAAAGACTTTTTAGTAAACCACAGAGATGGATAGATAAGGAATAGATAGAAACTTTGTGACACATTACTGAAGGCTGTAAAAGTTTAGCACCAACTGAATACCTAATAATACCTAATATCAGAAGTTCAATATTTTGTTTTATGGACAGATGGGGGACAAATCACCATACTATAAATGCAAATCTGAAAATATCCTGGTTAACTCAACCAAAAGACTGCTGGAACTGGACAATTATTTGACTGAGCTATTGCCCACAATTACCTAGACATAGTATTCACCCATAAAAACTTTAAAAAACAATGTTTTTTAATAGATTGTGCCATACCAAATACTCAGTGTCCATATGTGTGAAACAAAAAAGCTTTGGACATATAGAGACTTAGCAGAGGAAATCAAAATCTTGGGGGAATAGGATAAAGTGCACATCATCCTAGTGATTCTGTCTATAACTGAAATTGAACCGAGGAGGCTTTCAGTGAGCCTACAGAGGATGAACTCACGTCTTAATAGTTAACTACAAAAAACACTTATTTCATCCCCCCCGGCAGTAGTCCACAGAACATCAAATGTAAAATAATACAGGATAGTGACTTGGTCCAGGATCATTTCTATCTTAATCCCATTAAAAGAAAACTGAGGAGACAATAAAAATAATTATTGTCACTTCTAAAAGATGATGAGATTAAAAACTATAATACAGTATATCTCAAACCTATCAGTGTAGTCACTTTCTAGCCTCTCTTAAATGGTGAGAAAATGTATCTTCCTTCTTTGTAGAGGTGAGGGTGGAGTGACATGGGAAAAAACGGGGAACCTTGCCTCTACTATCAGATTCAGTTGATGTTTTGTTTGGTTTTGCTAAACTTCATCACCTCCCTCTTTCTTTTTAATTCATTGGGGGAAAGGCTGGTATACTGGAGAGGGAAGGGAGAAGGATATATTTGGAAGTGAAGAACAAAAAAAGTAATTTTTTTTTTGCTTTGATATTATCTATGACCTTTTGCACATACATGTTCATCACTGTAGTGGGTAATCAAAATTTGCTACAATTTGTAAGAGTGTTGGCTTATCTGGTGGTGTGTGACTTCTAGTCTTGGAACTACACAATTGAGGAAGACCCCAAGGTCAATGGAAAGACAAATGTTAGGCAGAAACAAGCTGTAGTATATTATAAGAATTACAATGGAAGAGTTATGCAAAAAACGGCATCCAATAAATTAATAATTGAAGAAAGATGGGCTGGGTTCCATAGAAGGAGCAAGCAATAAACAATGAAAGTCTACAAGCTCCGCTTGTTTCTTTGAAATGTCAAGAGAGCTTGAGAAATGCCCTCGGCATGGAGTAGACCCCATGCAGTGAACTTATAAAAAAACATACACTTGTAGCATGGGGTGGGTAGGCATAGGTAAGTTGGATTCTGCATTCCTGGAGGAAATAACCAAATCAATGAAATCACAGATGTATTGGAGCACGTAGGATAGTCACATTGGTTTTATCCTGAAAAATAGTCTCAGTTTCATTAGGAAAATTGCTTTCTTCTATAGTCTGAAATGGTTTCTTACATCATAAAACTGCTAAAATTCCTTCCCCTTCAGTCATTTTTCATGTAACTGTCAAAGCAATCTCTCTTAAGCTCCAGTTTTGACCCATAGCTATTTAAAGTCAAACTATGAGAATAGAGCCACTCTCATATGTAGCTCTAAAGTGTGACCTTGATGCCAATTGGTAAGGTAATTGCAGAATCCTAAAGAAAACTTTAGGACATTTAGGTGGCACAGTGAATAGAGCTCCTTCATCTTTGTGAGTTCAAATCTGGCCTCAGACACTTACCAGGCTGTATGACCCTGGGCAAATTGCTTAACCCTGTTTGCCTCAGTTTCCTAATCTGTAAAATGAGTTAGAGAAGGAAATGGCAAACCATCCCAATATCCTTGCCAAGAAAACCTCAGTTGGGGTCATGAAGACTCAGACACATCTGAAATGACTGAAACGACCGAACAATTATAAAAAAAGAAGACGATTCTAAGAGGCCTGTCAGGTAAGTGTGGTTTTCTCTCTTCTTCTGTGTAAATCTCAGATTACAATACTCCCTCATGGAACTACAGATTTCTGCCAACATGAGATCTGTTTCATTAGGATTCTGTGGGTGCAGTCAAAGGAATCTACATCCCACACACCTTAGTGCTAGCTTGCCCTGTTAGTACAAACACTTAATCTAAATCTGACAGTGGACATCAAAATACCTCAGGTAACTGCAACTCTGGAGAAGCCGAAAATGAAATGTGGGTAAACCTGGATTTCCCCTCTTTTTTTGTTTGTTTTTGTTTTGTTTTGTTTTGGTTTGGTTTGGTTTTTTTTTTTTTTTTTACAAAAGTAGACTAGCTCTCATGTTGCTGCTTTTTTTTTCCAAAATCCAGAAAAAGAAAAGTTTTGACTTTACTTTTTGACTGATCTCTCCATCGCCATTAAACGTAAGCTGTAACTATGTTATTTTATTTTTAGCCAAATTGCTACCCTGTTTCCAACATGCACTTCATTATCTCATTTAATCATGGATTATCTTTCCACTTAATTAAACTTGCTTCTCAAACTGAAACCCTGCATTTAAAAGAAAAATGCAGATGTCATGTAGAATGATTTTACTAATCTATTACATCAATCACATAATTGCTCTTTGCCTCCAGATAGTTGAAGACCAAGCATTGTTTGGAACTTTGATCACAATCTCTCACTTTTCTATTTCTAAATTCCTTCATTTTTGGAGTAGGGGTTAATCATGTAAAAATCAAATCTCTGAAAACTGCTGAGAAAACAACTTGCCACATCAAACTTGTTGAAGTCAAAGCATCTTAGAATATGTAGAAGTCTCTTTTTAAAATAAAATTTAACATAAACTTATTAAATATGTTTAACATACATTTAAAAATTAAAACCCTAACATTTGACCAAAACCATATCTTTCTAAATAAAATTGAGTACAAAGGCTTTCCTTGAGATTAAAAAAAATCTCTGAAATATATATGTGTGTATGTATGTGTATAGCATGTGCATGTAGTATATATACACATTTACATATCCACGTGGGTGTACACACACATAATATATATGTATCAAATTCTATTGATTCCCCTTTAAAATGCTCAGCAGTGTAGAATTCTTATCTTAAGCCGTTAATCAAAATGTTTTGCATTCAGTGCTCATTTGCTTCTGAAGGGTGACTGCATATGAGAGCTGGACCTTCAGGAATAATGAATTCTTGTATTATCAGAGGCAGTAATAATGCTATGGAAAGAACAGTGGAGGGATTTAGGAGACCTAGCTTCTGATGCTATTTAACTGTTTATCTATGAAATGACTGGACAAGTCATTTCATATCTGTAGTCCCTAGTTTCCTTATAAAAGAGAGGAAGGGAATTAACATCTATACAGTGCCTACTATGTGTCAGGCACTGTGCTCAGTGCCTTTTACAAAATATCTCATTTGATCTTCACAACAACCTTGCAAGGTAGGTGCTATTATTATCCCCATTTTATAGTCACAGAGCTAATAAATGTCTGAAGCTGGATTTGAATTTAGGAATTCCTGACTCCAGTTCCAGCACTCTATCCACTGTGCTTCCAGCTGCCTCTAAGAAATTTCTTTGAAGATTTGCCACATTCCTGTGGTGTTTTAAGACCAGGGAGATATACTCTTTGGGAGTATGAGCTACAGCACATGCACCCTGATAAATGATACTGGAAAAACTTCCTTTTTGAGGTAAGGAAGGTGGGAGTAAAATGTAATTCAATAAAAACTTGATGCATGTGCAAGGCACAGTAGGTGTTTGGGATAAAAGATGAAGGAGGCAGTGGTCTATTCACTTGACAATGTCTGTAATGCTATTTTGTTTAAAAGATGAAAGCTTAGTTAGTTTGATATGGAACTGGTTGAGAGAAAGAATACTCATTAATGGTTTGGGATAACCTAGGCAGATGGGAGGTATAATGGATTCCATTACTGGGCCTGTAGTCAAGAAGACCTGAGTTAAAATTTGACCTCAGACACTTACTAGCTGTGTGATTCTGGGCACTTCAACTCTGTCTTGGTTTGTCAAGTGTAAAATGGAGATAATTTAATAAGCACCTATCTCTCTGGTTTTTTGTCAGGATCAAATGAGATATTTATAAAGTGATGAGCACAGTGCCTGGCACATAGTAGGTGTTTCATAAGTCCTTATTCCATCCATCCAACTTGGAAGGGGAGTGCTCCAGGAATCTGTATTTCCTTTGTTTAACATTTTTTTTATCAAGCTCTTGGATAGAAAGCAGATCTGGCACGAGTATCAAACTTGCAGATGACACAGAGAAGTGGAGAAAGTTTCACGTTAACAGGGGTAGATAACACACTGGATGACACAGACAAGATTCAAAAAGATCTTGACAGGCCAGAATCTTGGGCCACATCCAATAAGATGAAGTGTAACAGGAATGAATATACAGTTTTATACTTGGGTTTAAAAAAAATCAACTTCAGTATAAGATGAGGGAAATTTGGCTAGGCAGCCATCTGAAAAAGGTCTTGGAATGTCAGTGAACTGCAAGTCATAAGGTTTAACAGTGTGATGGCCAAGAAATGTAATGCAATCTTAGGGGTATAGTGATCAGAACTTCAGAGGCAATGGGCCTGTCATACCTCTTTCCTTGTCAGACCTCATATGAAGTATACAGTTGAGGGTGCTGCATTTTAGAGAGAACACTTTGAAGCTGGAATGCTCTTTAACAAAGACAGTTAGGATAATGAAGGACCTTGAGGTCATGGGGAGATGAATTGATGGAACTGAGGATGCTGGGTCTAGAGAAGACTCAGGAAAGTGATGGTCATCTTCAAAAGAATCCTTTAAAAGGTTGCCACATGGACAAGAGAACAGACTTGTCTTGCTTGATTTCAGATGGCAGAAGTAGGATGAATGGAAGCAAGATGCGAAGAAGCAAGTGTCAGTTTGATATCAGGAAGAACTTCCTAATAATAAAAGCTACCTGGTCAGCTAGATGGCACAGTGGCTAAAGCATCAGCCCTGGAGTCGGGAGCTTCCGAGTTCAAATCCTGCCTCAGACACTTGACACTTACTAATTGGGTGACCCTGGGCAAGTCACTTAACCCTATTGCCTTGCCAAATAAATAAATAAATAGACAAATAAATAAAAGCTACCCACAGTGGAAGGAGGTTTTTAAGCCAAAGTCAGAAGATCACTTGTTAGGTAGGTTGTAGATGACTTTCTTGTTCAGGTGCCAGTTTATTCTGTTATACTTAGGATCATAAAATCATAGACTTAAGGTTGGAAGGGGTTTTAGAGACTATCTCATCCAATCTCAGTTTACAAATGAGGAAACTGAGGATAAAAGGAGCTTATATGCAGGGTCAAAGGTAAAATTTTATCCCAGAGCCAGTGCTCTTTCCACAATGGACACTGAATTACTGTGACTTGGTCTCTGCCCAAAAGGAGTCTAAAATTAAATCTAAATTAATCTAATATGATAAAATGGGTACTCATGCCAAAAAAACCCTTAACTACAAATAAGAATAAAGTACATAAGAGATTTTTTTTTACATTAAAAGAAGTTTGATAAAAGCACATTATTTTCAATTGTTTTTTTTCTCTCTGAATGAAGTTAGTGAAGAAAGGAGCAACAGGAATGAAGGTAAGAGGATCTATAGCTGATTAGAAACACAAAGCAAGTTCAACTAGTCATCTTTCAACCACCTTCATCTTGGACATTTGTCCTAACCATAATGTGTCAGGAAACATGTCTAAATAAATGATTGAAAGCAGCATAGTTATGTCAGTGACCAATATGCCAAAAATTTCCATCTGGGCAATGTTTTGGTGTTTTTGTTCTTTTTCCCCTCACTCTAAAATTGCAGGAGTGAATAGGTGTAGCTAATCACACAGAAATCAAAGCATCTGAGGTCATAGAACAAGATGACAAATGAGATGTAGAAGGTCCAAAAGTCAAAGCAAAGATTTTTAAAAGTTGGCAGGCTCCATATTTTGTTAAAGGTCAAAGTAAGAGTCAGCATCTAATCATAAAGGCAGATTACATTTTGCTCTAAGTAGGTGACTTGACAGTGTTCAGACTTTGTGGAAAGTAGACAAGTTGCCAACTTTTCCTGACTCTAAATTCTTCTTTCAGATTTCTGAACGTTTTTATTAGTTTCTTTTATTAGTTTAATAAAACTAATTAAAGTTAGTTTAATTAGTTTTATTAGTTCCCATCTGACCCTAAAGAGTATAAATGCATGCTTTCTCTTCTAAGAAATGACTTACTTCGTTCTGATCGACCTTGTAATAAAAACACAGAAACAGTTTATTCTAGGAAGTAGATTTATCTAAAATACATGATGAGAGTCTATGACAACCATTCTTTAAGACAATCCTAGTAATGGAAGACAAGGATAGCATGAATTCCATTTGTATCATTGTTTATTTTGAATGAGTCATTTGTACGCATAGCTTACTTCCTCTTGTAAATTGTCAGCTCCATGAGTCTGACCTTTGTATCTTCCTCAGTGTCTACCACCATGCCTTAATAAGTGTGTTATTTGAATAATTTATGGGCCTTACATTTCATCAACAGATTCACTCTCTTGTATTCTCCATGTCTCCTCTTTGCAAATTTCTCACCAGAAATATTAATATGTAGCAAAATTGATTGGCCTGGGTTTTCTCTATTATTGCTTACCAGAGCTAGATGAAGCAATTTTGCTACCAGAACAGACACTCTGATGTTTCTCATATAATGGGCACTATCAATATGTTAAAGATCTGTCAATGTGGCAACTCCATCCACCATGCAGATGGAAACCTTTTCATGACTTGGTGTCTAAGACTTAGGGAGTTGTCTGAGTCTTAAGGAGGTTAAATAAAGTTAAATAAATTAAATAAGTTGCCTGACGTCATCAGGCTAATAATTGTCAGAGGTGGGATTTGAACCCTACTCTTCCTGATTCCAGGTCCAGCACTGTACTCATTCTGCAATGAGCAACAAACAACAAAAAGCAGGCACAATTCCAATTGTGATGATAAATTATTAGTCACTCGGTGTTGCAATGTAAGTTTAACTCTAAATGCTTATATAAAGGGCCTAGAATTATGAAGCTATGCCCCTGATCCTCTCCCTGTATCTCTTTCTAGACCAGCCCCCAATCTAGGACCAGTGTCTGCTAATTGAAGTGACAGTAAAATGGTCCAAAGATGGCCAACAGAAAAAGCAAGAACCCTGGATAATCTGTTCCTGGTACAATCAATGATGGACTGCATAATACACATTTGCCAGGCCAGACACATCAAGATGGAATTCCATGACTTGTGCTTAAAAGGAGTTGCTTGGTTATATATGTTTATCAAACAAAGAAAACCTCGAACATTTGTGGTGGATGAGAGAAAAATACCCATTCAATATCTGTTTGGGGTAAGAGTTAATTTTCCTGGGGGGAGGGGAAGCATGAGAATATCCATTAACCTAGACCAGGGGTGGGGAACCTGTGGCCTCAAGGCCATATGTGGCCTTCTAGGTCCTTGGGTGTAGCCTTCTAGGTCCTTGGGTGTGGCCTTTTGACTGAGTCCAAGTTTTACAGAACAAATCCTTTTATTAAGGGGTTTTGTTCAGTGAAGTTTGGATTCAGTCAAAGGGCAGCACTTGAGGACTAGAGGGCCACGTGTGGCCTTGAGGTCACAGGTTCCCCACCCCTGACCTAGTCCATGGAGACAGAACCGAGGGGAAAAAAATCACCAGCTATTAATGTTTTTTTTTTTTACTATACAATTCATCCATTTAGTATGCAAAAGAAACCCTAGGGAATAAAAAGAAACCAAAGATGCTATTAAAGTGTTTCCAAACAAAAACATATGTAATTAATTTCAAACAAGTATGAGCTTTGAAAACTCAGACACTTCAAGCTGATGAGTGAAAGGTGGGATAAATCTACCTCATACTTCCAAACTGATGCTCCCTTGGCTGGGTTGGTGAGACTTGGGGATGATGATGCCTCCCTCCTCCCAGTTTTATAGGGAGGTTGGGAGAATTGGGGCATGAAGCACTCAGAACATTGAAAGAAGAGATGCAGCATAAATATAGACTTGTGTCATAGCTGTCATCAGCTCCTGAAACTAGCCCTTAATGTTTGAAATACTGAATGGGCTTCAGGGCATAAACCATCAGGACCAAGAAAATAAGTGTGCTAATGGGCAAGACAGCCTACCAGTTGCCATTTTCCTCTGTTCACAAAAATCCTCCTCAGATGCCTTGTCACAGTGTGGAAGTTACAAATGGGTTCTTAGAGGCTATCCCAGAAGAACACAAATTCTGACTGGTCTTAATGAGAAGGAAAGGCTGTGAGTATAGGCCAGATGGTGGACCTGTCATCCAAGCTAAATTTTTAAAGGTTCATCACCAGAGGTTAGCCACCAGGAGGTTAACTTCCTCAACCACAGCAACTCATTTAGAAGGACTGCAATTTGTACTTGGAGTGAGAGGGCTTAGGTTCAAATCTCAACTCTATCTCTTACCACCTACAAGCACTTCCTACTCTCTCTAGTCTTTTGTGTTCTAGTCTCATGTCATGAACTGTTTACTAGATGTTTCCATCTGCTGTACTGGAGGCATCTCAAACTCACCATTTCAAAGCCCCTTCGCTTCTCTTCGCTTCAGTTTTCTTATCCATACAATGGAAAGAACTGCAATAGATGGTCTCTAGTTCCTTCTAGCTTTAAATGTATGGTCTTATATACTGAGGAGTCAGAGTGCTGAAATGTCTGGAGAGGATATGGGTTCAAATCCCACTCTATCACTTATTACCTTGTGAGTTTGGGCAAATCACTTTAAGGACTGAATTTTTTTTTTTTTTTTATATCACTGCTAGAGAACCACAAATATAGAGAGGTTAATCTTATCATACCGGAAGTAAGTTACTGAGCAGCAGGAACATTTCCATTAGGGACTTCTCTGCAATCTGGCTTCAGCCTTCATTACTAAAATTGCTCTCTTCACAGTCACCAATGATTTTTTAGTTGTCAAATCTAATGGGCTTTTCCTCAGTTCTCCTTCTAGACTGCCATACAACTTCTAATACCATCGATCATCTTCTCTTGGATACTTTCTTCTCTAAGTTTTCATGTTCTTGCTCTCTCTTGGTTCTCCTCCTGTCTAGTCATTCCTCAGTTCCCTTTTCTGATTCATAATCCATGCCACACCATGCTCTATACTGGGGCCCCTTCTCTCTCTGTAATCTATCACTTAGTAATCTTATGAGCTCCAATGGATTCAATGATCATTTCTATCTAAATGATATCCTCCCCTGAGATCTATATAGCCCCAGTTTTTCTCCTCAGTTCCAGTCCTCCATCATGAACTGCCTATTCTAGCTAGCTGTCCTATAGGCATCTCAAATTCACAATGTTCAAAAGAGAACACATTATCTTTCTCCTCAAATTCATCCATGTTCTGAATTTCTCTTTCATTGTTGAAGCACCATCATCCTTCCAGCCACCCAGGTTAACAACCTTCAAGTCCTCCTCAATTCCTTATTATCACACACTCTCTTTCCAATCAGTAGTCAGATCTTGCTTTCCTCTCCAGAACATCTCTTGGATATGCCCTCTCCTCTCCACTCACACAGCCATCACCCTTATTTAAACCCTCATCACCTCTCAGTGGACTATTCCAATAGCCTATTTGATCTTCCCGAGGTGAGTGTCTGTTCACTGTAAGCCATCGTCCTCATAGTCAACAGTAATTTTCCCAAGCACAAATCTAACCATATCAACCTCTCTATTCAATAAATTCCAACTGTTCTTTTTATCTTAAGGATCAAATATAAGTTCCTCTAGCATTTAAAGTTCTTCATAACCTAGTTCCTTCCTGCCTTTCCATTCTACTTACATGTTAACTCTACTCCATGCTCTCTATGGTCCAGATATTATTATCCTTTGGTTCTTCCATATGAAACTCCACCTCCTGCCTCTGTACTTTTTTCCTTCATGCCTGAAATACTCTCACTCCTCACCTCTGCCTCCTGGAATCTCTGTTTTCCTTCAACACTCAGCTTAAGTGCAGCCTCCTGCAGGAGACCTTTCTGGTCCTGTCTGTTGCTGGTGCTTTCCTGTTTAAGGTTATCTTGTATCCACTTTGTATGTATCTTATGATATACCTATATATGTACATGTTGTCTCTCCTATTAGGATGTAAACTCCTTAAAGGTTGGAGACTGTTTTACTTTTGTGTTTGTATCTCCAGTGCTTACCACAATGGTTGACACACAATAGAAACTCTTGCTGATTAATTCTCTAAAGCAAGGGCTGGCAAACTACCTCCTGAAGAACAAATCCAGCCCACTGCCTGTTTTCTGTACAGCTCAAAAGTTTAGTTTTACAAAAAAAAAAGATTTTTAAAAAAATTCTTATTTAGGGGTAGGGGGAAGTGGGTTTGGCTGCTACCTATTTCTGTACAACTCACAAGTTTGTTTTAAAAACAACAACAACAAAAAAAAATTCTTAATTCTTAATTGGGGGAATAGATATGTCTGTAAGAAACCCACAAGCTTGTACAGCTTGTGTACAAAAATTGTACAAAAATAGGTGAGGTAGTTTTTCCATCCCCTGTTCTAAACCGCAGGGCATTTTAAAAGGTTCCAGCTCACTACAGAGTAAAGTTCAGCTACCCAATTAGCTGCTATTGCAGGCATAAGCAGAGACTGCTTAGAGGTCATGTCCCTACACATCCTAAGTGATAGTTAAACAAACAATTTTTTAAACATGGAGAGAAGATGCTCACTTGGAGTTCTGAGAAAGGGCTATTGTGGGGAGTTGACAAAGAAGTGAGAGAAAAACATTCTAATGGGGTTCATTTGGAGGAAGCTCTTTTGATTCTGTGGCGTACTCCTTATGAAGGAGAAGGAACTTCTCATCTTGCTCTGTTGGTGGTATCTTGGGGATTCCTTAAGCTTCTTTTTTAAGGGTGTATCTTTGTCAAGAGTCTTACCAAGGCAAAGAGCTCCTCTGGGCTTAGGACTCCAAAACAGGTTTATGTCTACATTAGAATTTTTTTAAGTACCCACACCCTAAAACTCCCAGTCTGGATGAGAGGGATAACTTTAAAAAAAATCACTATATCAAAAAAAATGTATAGTCAATATGAAAATCTATCAATAACAAGAAATTTCTCTTTGTGGTAGATACCACTGCAACATAACCTCTAGACTGGAATATAACATCACATAAATGACATAAAATACACATATACCAAAATTACATAATTTAAAAGCTTTTATTTTTCCCACATTTAACTGGACTTCAGAATGGTTAAACTGGAATATTTTCCTAAAGCTGCCTTTCTTTTTCTTTACTGTTCCCCTTTGATGAGAACATCACTTTCTCACCTGAGGAAATGGGATACTTTTAAGAATTGAATTTTTTAGCAAGTCAGAATGGTTGAGAGGGTCTGACTCAGCAACCTCCTTGTGGTGAAGGAAGACCAGATGGTCTTCTTGGTAAGGGCCTGACCCAGAGGGCTTTTGCTTCTGCCTCTGCTCCTATTACAGTTTAAAAATACTAGAGGAACCCATTAGAATCCTCCAGTACTGAATAGGGAAGCCAGCAGTGGTAAAGAAAATGCTCCATTAATCCCCTCCAGGTCTTGCCTCTGAATTCTCCATCCTTGCCTCCATCCTGGCTTCTCAATACTGCAGGCCCTTTCATGGGCCACTTTAGCTTAGCAAACACTTGGCTCCATACACCACACACTTCTGTGTTGTGGTCTAACATGTGCTTATGGAATTCTTCATGATGTGCAAAGTTCATCTCCAACCAGAAAGTTTATTGCTCACAGTTTCAAGCTTGAGCTTGGAGGGACTGTCTCTGATTCTCTTGAGAACAATGGCATCATAGCAATTGAACTGTGAAAACAAAAGCAAGCACTGGTAAACTGAATGTCCAAGGAATGGTGCCTGATGACCGCCGAGCCTGTATTATGGCAAACACTGCATTTGTGTGATTCGTGGGGACTTCCACATTGCAAATCATCCCTTCACAGCATGATCTGCATTCCTATGAAGGAAGATTCAGAGAGAGGAAAAGGAAGTGTCAAGGAAAGGGTCAACAAATACCAAAAAAAAAAAAAAACCAAAACAAACAGGGAGGAATAAGAAAGGGAAAAGAGAAAAACAAAAGTAAATTAAAGAAGGCAGTTATTAGGTGATTCCCAACCCCCCCAAAAACCCCACAAAACTGATTATCCAGACTATTAACCAATCAAGTCCTATTTTTCTGCTGTCACTATTTTGTATTATATCCCTGATTTATCAGCACCTGACAGGAGCCTGAGCTAGAGAAAGGATGGAAAGGGATCAATAAGGAAATAAGCACCCTTATATTCAAGTGAGTTCACAATCTTTTATGTTTGCCAAGATAAGGCCTTGAAAACAATGAGAGGAAGGAGCTTTTGTATTACCTATTAATTTGCTGAGATTATACTTGTTAGCAAAGATAAGAATGCTTATCACTTCCAGACTCTTGTAGGTTAGCACTACTGTTTAGATGATATATTATGGTCATAGATGTGGGGATGGGAATCTGAAATCTAATCTGACTCCTTCATTTTTTGTTAAGTTGTTTCAGTTATGTCCCACTCCTCGTGACTCAATTTGGGGTTTTCTTGGCAAAGATACTAGAGTGGTTTGCCATTTCCTTCCCCAGCTCATTTTATAGATAAGGAGCTAAGGGTTAAGTGACTTGCCCAAGGTCACACAGCTAGTAAGTGTTTGAGACTGAGTTTGAACTCATGACAGAGAAGGAAGACTCAGAAAAGCTAACTGATTTGCCTAAGGTAACATAAGTTGTAGCAAAGTCCAGGATTGGAAACCCAGTCTTCTAATTCCAATACAAGCACTCTTTTTCCTGCCCTGGTGTAGTTAAGGGATCCATGCTTAGCCTTGTACTACATAACTATTTTTTAACAATCAGTAACTTGAATAAAACCATAAGTGGCATCTTTTTTAGATCTGCAGATGACACAAAGCTTGTAGGCATAGCTAACACAATGGATGAGTCAGGATTTCAAAAAAGTTCAACAAGTTAGAATAGTGGGCTGAATCTACTAAGCTGACATTTAATAGGACACTAGTACAAAAGATAAACTTTAAAAAGATAAAACTGAGAAGGATTGATTAGATATGAGCCAGAAAGGACCTCGGAGGGTATCCAGTCCAACCCCTACCTGCCCAAGAAGCCCCTTCTCAGTATCCTGAGATAATTCACAGAGATGATCAATTGAAAGAACTGGAGATGCTGCCTGGAATTAAGAAGACCTAGGGGAGTCATGTTAACTGTCTTCAAATAACAGCAGGCCATTGTATGGATGAGGGACAGGAATTGGTCTTTGTGGCCCCAGTATGTTATTCTGAAAAAGATTTGGGGGCTTTAGTAGACTACAAGTTCAATGTTAAGTCAACAATGAGATACTGTAGCCAAAAAGTAAATGTGATCTTGGGCTACATTAAGGAGTCATAATGACCCGAGTGAGAGAGGCGATCATCCTACTGTCCCCTTCCTTAGGCAAGTCACATGTTGTGTCCCATTCCCACTGGCAACATTTTAGGAAGGACACTGGAAAGCTGGAGAGCAACCAGAGGAGTAAGGCCAGAATAGTGAAAGGCCCTGAGACCATGCCCTATGATAACTATTGTCATGATAACTATTTTCAAGGAACTGTAGCACCACCATATGGAAGAGGGGCTCGACTGGTTTGTACCGTTGCTCAGAAGCAATGGATGGAAGTTGGAAAGATGGATTTTGTCTCAATGTGAAGAAAAACATTCCTAACAATTAGAACTATCTCAAAGTAAAATGGTCTGCTTGGGATTCTCTCCTTAATAGGGATCTTCGAGAGAAAGTTAGAAGAGTATTTGTCATGGACTCTTGGTCAAGTAAAGGTTGGACAAGATGGCCTCTCCGGTCCCTTCTAGTTCAGATTCTCCATCACAACTTCCTGTCTTCTGACTATACAACCAGGGTTCCTAAAATCAAGTCTGCTATCTACAAGACCAGTACTCTTTTCCGTTGTCTTTACATTTAAAGTATGAAGAATCAAGAAAATGTCAAATATCTTTTCAAATTTTCCCCAAGCTTATTGGTTACACTTATCTTTCTATTTCTCTGTATATATAGAACACTGGTCACAGAATATTATTGTACTAAAGGACCTGAGAAATTAATTTCCTCATTTTTATGTATGAAAAAAAAAAACTAAGACTCAGCAAAGTCAAAAGATTTCCCAAGGTCATAGAGCTAATTAATGGCAAAACCAGAACTAGACCCCATATTTCCTGATTCCAAAATGAGTAGCTTGCTGTTCTGGTTTTCACAACACCATGATGCTTTTCTAAAAAGCCAGGATGAGGGGCAGCTAGGTGGCACAGTGGATAGAGCATCAGCCCTGGAGTCAGGAGGACCTGAGTTCAAATCCAGTCTCAGATCAGACACTTGACACTTACTAGCTGTGTGACCCTGGGCAAGTCACTTAACCCCAATTGCCTTGCAAAAAGAATGAATGAATGAATGAAGCCAGGATGAGAAAGGTATAAGTTTACCTCTAACAAACAAATATCCCGTAAAAAGAAAATGGATTAGTCATCTAGGCTCATCTATAAGATACCTATAATGACCTACTTCAGATCTTTTTTTTTTTTTTTAAATTAAGCTCTCTCAGAGCCAAGCGAAACAAAGTTTCTTCTGGCAAAAAAAAAAAATCATCATAACAGACACCTCCGCCCTCTCTACTCCTGTTTTCCAAACCAGTTCATCGAACAACTATTGGACAAGAATAGAGTCCCAGAGCTATAATTTGTAATACAATTCTCTCAATGGATGACTTGAGAATCAGTGTTAGACTACAAGGGTAGGCCTCCAGCAATTCTCCTGGAGCTTTTGGATCACAAGTAAAACCAAATCATGGAAATTGTCTTTTTTTCCATCAATGTGAAAGTGAAGCTTTATCTCGTCAATAGTGTCACTTTCATTCAAGTATCTCAAAGGTATTTTCTCTCAAATTATAAATGTATTCAAACATATTCTGCTCCCAGGTTTCTTCCTACTGGACAGAAATTGCACAAATGTCTACTATAAATAATAATAATGGCTACCATTTATATAGTGCTTTAAGTAGAAAGCACTTTATAAACATCCCATTTGATCCTCACAATAATCTTGTGTAGTAAGTGCTATTATTACTAATTTTATAGATGAAAAAAATAGAACCTGAGGGAGGTTAATTAAGTAGTCCTTGGTCACAGAGCTAGTAAGTATCTGAGGCAGCATTTGATCTCTGTTTTCCTGACACCAAATCCAGCAACTCAATCTGCTAGGTCAAGTGCCCTCTCTGTAAAGAAAGACCTGAATGGCCTGAGCTAAATTTAGCAGTATAGCAACTTTTGTTCCTATATCTCACAGACACAGACACAGACTCAGACACACACACACACACAGCACACACACACACACACACAATTCTTACTGTTTGTCCTTCATCTCGGTGGTGGTGACAGCCAACAAAATGACATTCACTCTTTGAAGCACATTTTTTGGTGATAGATGTACTCCTTCCATGGCTGGTGAAGTGATGAACTGTTAAACAGTATTGTGTATCTAAGCAGAAAGACCAAGACAAGTTCATAAGGGTCTGAGGAGAAAGAGACAGACAGAGACACAGAGAGAAGAGAAACAGAGACATGAGAGAGGAAGGAAGGGAGGAAAGAGGGAAAGAAGGAGAGAAGATGGAGAGGAGAAAGAGAAAGAAAAAGAGAGGGAAGGAAGGAGGGAGGGAGAGAGAGAAAGATTGAGAGCGAGAGATAAAGAGAGAGAGAGAGAGAGAGAGAGAGAGAGAGAGAGAGAGAGAGCTTGAATAGAAAGACATCCAGTAGATAATTTGAATTAACTGGGTTTAGATTGACTAACATTTTGCCTAAAACAAAACAACAGCTTGGCTTCTTGTCAGCAGGACAGAAATGCAATCATTTCAAACTGTGCACCAATATAATATCATTATTTGACTAGTCAGTTCATCAAGTGTTTATTCTAATTTTTCTGCATTTATGATCCCTCCATTTTGCTTTGATTATTCCTCTTCAGTGGATTTTTCTTTTTCTTCTTCTCAGGCAGCTCTCACTTCTCTCTCCCTGCTTTTCTTCCCATATTTATTTACTTTGCTTTGGACTTTTTCTACCCAGAATCCTCCTTTCACAGGAACCTTCACCTTTCAGAGGCTCTCTCTTAAAGCATTCTCTAGGCACTCCAAGATACTTCCCTTGGCTAGAGATACCAAGAGGGCAGAGAGAGAACCAGTGGACAAATATCACTGCAACAAGTCTAGACTACCCCTTGTTTTGAAGAGATCTAAATAAAGTTCAAACGTATCTAAGATATTTTTAATCGCTATTTCCAAAGGGAGATCAGCCTAATGCAACAACTAAATATTTCCTCATAAGCAAGAAGAAAAATGATTGAAAACTGGTAACAATGCATGCTTATACAAAGTGATGTGCATGCTGAAGCCAGCTAAAAAACCCACAGTCAATGTTCACTTAAATGAAACAATAAATATCATTCAAATCATATTCTGTGATATCCAATCCCATTATTAATAAAGTACACAAACTAGAGCAGTGTAACTGCTAAAAGGGGACTAATTATTGTATAAGATACAGTAATAACAAAGTACAATAGCTAAGGAACAATTTTTACTAAATATAAAAGAAAGGTAAGAAATTATATCATTAGTAATAAATCCAGATTATTAGCATCATTGGAGCCTGGGTGAGTATGCAGTCACTCAATTTTTCTATCCACCTCAATCCCATAAACATAAAAGTTTCATAACACTAGCATCAACAATCAAAATGAAAGCCACAGTTTCCCTTTTGATCACACAAGGGGAGAGCATGTTGAATGTGGGACACCACTTTAAAATTTAGAAATAGCAAAGAACATCCCAGTTAAAAATGGCTTCACTTAACATATGACAAAATGGATACAAAATTCACAGATCAAGCAAGAAGCAAGTCCTGGATCAACTCCAAAAGATGAAAAAAAAGTCAATGAGGAAAGTGAATAAGAGGACAGACATTGATGTCCCCACTTTCCTACTTCCCTAAAGCATGTTCAAGATTAAGAGGGGAAATCTAAAATGTATTGCTCAAAAGATGACATCCATCCATGGCATGAATCAGAAAGGATAGACATCAAACAGCAGTGGAAATCTTGGTTTCAAAGTTGCCTGGAATATAAGCAAAACCTTAAAGAGATTAGAGGCTTTGAAAGTAGGCTATATTTTACCTCAATTCTTACCTAGCCTTTAACTACTGAATGGATGTTGCCTCAGACAAACTGAGACCCAGGAAAGACCTTAGCTTAAAAAGGCCAAGGTCTACCACTGCCAGTCATCCTGACCTATGTCTTGCCAACTGGACCCAGATGACACTGATGACTTTGCACAGCTCTGCCTCACTTAAATCCAATTCACTTGCAAGTCAAGACACCACCCTCCAGATGTCATTGGTCTTCTTTGAAAACAAAGGATAAGCAACAATGAAAAATGGGGACACTGGCTTAAAATGTCATAATAAATCTATATAGAACTTTTAAACCGATTCAAGATAAAGTACTGTTAGACATTAACAACTTTTTTTTTTTCAATTTCACTGGTACTTGAGTTACAATCTGTGAGAGAAACAGTATTTTCCAGGGCCCTGCCACACAGGCTGAACCAGCTTTTCCTAAAGCCTAATTCCCTGCAGGGAAAGCTCAGGCTGTTGAAACAGCTTCCTGATGGGCTGGATACCAGAAAGTCAATGTACATGGAGTCACCTGGCTCTTCCCCTAGGCTTCTGACAACCAGCCATTATAGACAACATAGAGGCAGGGAAGCTGTGACCAACACAACCAATGAAGTCTGCTTGCTGAATGTAACTTCCTTGCTCTGAATAGCTTGCCCATGCTAGAGCTAAGCAAACTTCCTTTTTTCAGTATAACTTTTGTAAGTGGAAATGCCATCTGTGAAACCAGAAAAAAACTGTGCTTTCAATTGGCTGAAGCCCATAAAGGAAAAAAACTCTTTTTCTAATTCCTCAAATACATTTTGCCCCTCTCTCAAGTTTTGGAAGCCAAAGGACAATTAATTAATCCTGCATTCTATACATTCCTAGTTTCCTTACATTTTTAATCATAAGATTCTATTCCTAAGATATTAGGACCATGTTCCTTCCCTGCTCATGAAGGTTACTTATTGCCTCTACGATAAAACAGAAACTCCTCTGTTTGATATATAAAACCCTTTATATTTGGCTTCAGCCTCCCTTTCCAGGCTTATTTCATACTTTTGTTGTTGTTGTTCAGTCTTTTTTTCAGTCATATCTGACTCTTCTTGACCCCATTTGGTGCTTTCTTGGCAAAGATACTGGAGTGATTTGCCATTTCTTTCTCCAGCTCATTTTACAGATGAAGAAACTAAGGCAAACAGGCTTAAGTGACTTGCCCAGGGTTACACAGCTAATAAGTGTCTGAGGCTGGATTTTAACTCAGGTCTTCCTGACTCCAAGCCGGACATTCTATCCACTGTGCCACCTAGCTGCCCCTCCTAAAAAGTAGAGAAACTCCTATAATTTATTTAAGTAGTAGGTATGTCTGATATGGTAGAGTGAGCACCAAACCTTTTTGAAGTTACTAAACTATATAGGTTATCAGTTTTGTATGTGTTTCTTCTAACAAGTACCCGTTAGTAAATGTCTTTATTAAGGACTCTAGCTGGAAATAGGGCCTAAGCCAGTTTGCAAGATCACAGGATACATTGTTCTTGTGTTGCATACCTACAGGACCTCAGCCTACTGGTATGCTAATCCCATTAAGCTCAAAGTCTATGCCATGGGTGAGTCAAGAAAAATCTAAGTGATATGAGATCATTAAAGAGTGTCTTCCAAACTCCAGCACACTTACTTTGTGGACACCATTTATCTTCTGCCCATCTGTTACAGTTATAATTATCCCCGGCATTTTCACAGGTAAAACATTTGAAGCTGTTTGGAAACGGTGTGGCTTTAAAGAAATTTGAAAAGTTAGATCAGGCTGACAAAAAGAAAATATCTCAAGCATCATACAATACAGGAGGTTTCTTTGGTTCAAATGAGAGTCAGATATTTCCACAGTTGAATCACAAATGGACCTTAAGAAACAAGATTAAACTCTTGCTGTGAACTATCAGGCCTATTTTTATTACTTGTGACTAAGTAAAGTGACTAGTGCCTCAAGCCACCTACGGAAATCATGTTATTGTTTTATAATCATAATAATACTTTGTAGTTGTTAAGTTTGATAATACACAATTTGACCATATCTGTATATTTTGTGAGCCATAATCCAACAAGATCCCAACCTTGCTGCTCTTATATATGCATTTAAAATAAAATGATTTTATTTGTTCGTGCTTATGGTGATGGTATTACACTTTGGCTAGGAATTTTATAGGCAGCATTATGTAAGAGAGAGCCAGCATAGAAGAGTAAATTGAGCACAAATCTTGTGGTCAGAAACACTTGGGTTCAAGTCCATCTCTGACATATGTCAATAAGTCAACAAGTATTTATTAAGTGATTACTATGGACTCTGTGGCAGGCTGTGTGACCACAGACCATTTACTTAATTTCTCTATGTGTTAGACAACTCTCTACATCTATAATCTCAGGCTGATCTTCTTTTCCTCCTTTGGAGGTGGTTTCACACACTAATGGGAGAATATAATGTGGTACAGTGATGCTTTAACATTTCTATACCAGGCTAAATCCTAGAAGTTTTGTTTTTTTTAATTTCTTGATCAGAGATTAAAAACAACAACAATTAAAAAAAAACCAAACCTTCTACCCAGAGTCAGGGACCTGAATCAGAATGGCTGGTCAAGAGCCCAAAGGTCAGAGGCCAGAAATTCTATCCTGATGGCTTCCATGCTTGAGGAAACTAATGCCAGTGTGTAACATATTGGATTAAACACTCACTCCCTCCTTTTGGAAACTGAAGAAATGAGAGATTTAAGTATGTTCCCACCCTGTCTTAAATAACAGTAATAATAATAAGCCAGCATTTATGTAGTACTTTAAGATTCACAAAGTGCTTTATAAATATGATCTCCTTTGATCTTCACAACAACCATGGAAAGCAGGTGTTATTACCATTATCATCATTTTCAGATAAGAAAATTGAGGCAAATTGAGGTTAAGTTAAGTGACTTGTCCAAGGTCACACAACTAGTAAGTGTCTACAGGCAGATTTGAAATTAGGTTTTCCTGACTCCAGATCCAGCATAAAGAACAGGCATGAGATAACAACTGAAAACAAAGAAACAAACAAAAAACCCAAACCCAGATCCCTGGATCATTGCTATAGAGCTAGAAAGAATCTCAGAGGTCATCTAAACCAATCCCTTCATTTTACAGAAGAGGAAACTGAAACCCAGGGAGGTAACGATTTGTCAAAGATCATTCACATAGTAAATGTCAGAGGCTGGATTTGAACCCTGGTCCTCTGATTCCAGAGGCAGGGCTCTTTTCACTATACAACTCCTTCTTCCATAAAAGATGATGGTTCTCTAAGTAAAGTCCAGAGAGCACAAAATAAAGCATCATAGACAGATACATTTTTAGCTTTGCTTAGATTTTTAAATGTATCCAGCTAAATTTGCCAAAGATCAAAGTATTGTGAGAATCTGTACTTCTATCGTTTTAACATCTAGGCTTTTGCATCTTTGAATGAGCCTTTAGGGCAAAACCTATACTTTGACATTGCCTTATGTAACTAAGCTCCCAGGACACTGGAATTATTACATTTTAAATTGGCCATTAATAACACTCCTGAGTTTATGCATAGAGATGTGCACTTGCTGTCTCACATGTCCTTAAGGAAAAGAAATTCAAATTAGGATAAAGCAAAAGGCTACAAAGCATTGGGGCAGGAGATCAGGCAGCTCTCATTGGGCCCACGTGATGAAGTGGTTGTTTAGAATTCTCTTTTTCAATAAATAAACATGAAAACCAAATTGCTCCTCAGATCCATTGAAGTTCTATCTTCTCCAATAGAACCCAAGTTCATAGCTGTGATCAGACTTTGGCTTTTAAAGAGCCCAAAAGAAAGCATTCTGTATGCTGAGCCACATTTAGACAAAGTGCTTATGAATGGCCAAGGAAAAATACACACAGGCTTGCACACACACTTGGACGCGCGTGAGTGTGCACACACACACACGTACAAATAAAACCACTATTTCCCCCGGAACGAACCCCATAACGAGTTGCCATTTACTTATTTGGAAGCTGAATATTAATGGTGCTCTTTGTATCTATTGCTGGTGATGATTTGCTACAATATTAATGCAGATGTAGAAAATATAACCCCCCAAAATTCCCAAGTAGTTATTCATTTTCAAAAATGCTAATCTAGTCATTTGGGGAAATTAGTATGGTATCAATTACGCAGAAACTTTTGCAAGCTAGGATTTTTTTTCTCTCTCCTATACTTTATGAACCTCTACATAAGACACTTCTGCAATGCAGAGGTCAATAAGAACCCTGCAATTTTTCTCACCTAAACCATGGAGAAATAGGAGAATCAAAGGATGAGTTAAAGGGGCAATGCTTAAATATACTTGAAAATGAACAAGCAGGATGACCCCAAGACAGCCAAAGCCCCTCCAAGGTGTTAAGAAATTAAGATGATATCTTGGTCCTGGTGTCTGCTAAACCACAGATGATGATGAACACCTGCCTTAGTCTATGCAGGACCCAAGCATACCCAGAGGAAGGCAGAGTTGTGAACTGCTGAAACAGATATCAAAGGGGATCACTGCCAAGGCAGATATACCTGGGCAGCAACCAGCTACTTACGGTCAAGAGGGGGTCTCACGCTGTAGAAGTTGATGTTCTTGGCCAAAGCCCAGTTTTCAGAGAAGATGAAGATCTGAAGACAAGCTACAGCTAACCCAGGACCAAGGGGCAACATGCTGCCTTGATGCACTGAAAAATCCCAACTTCATAAACCTAGAAAGGCAAAAGAGAGCCATGTCACAGGCAGAACACAAAAGAGAAATGGGAGAACCACATTGAGCGTCTGTTTTATAGCCCATTTATTCAAAGGTAGTAAATGTTTTTCTGGCTAGAACCTGGGAACATGCTGAGATCCATCCTGATCCGAAGAAAGTTGAGCAGGTACTGCCTTCTCCTGGTCAGGCTCAGACACTAGACTCAACTCTTGGTTTCTGCAGGGTGCACAATGAGTTATTTTGTTCACAAAGGAAAACCAGTAGGTACATGCATGAAAATACCACATACCTGGACATCATGCTTAATTGCTGAGAAACTCGCCCATTAGGTTGAACAGAATCTTAAGCCCTTCCTGGTCTCCTCCACTGCTAGTGCCTTCCCCTCAAAATCATCCTGAATCTATTTTCTGTCTACCTATACCTGTACATGTCATCCTCACTGATCTTCCAGACTATAAGCTCCCTGAGGACAAGTAACGTTTTGTTTTTGTCTTCAAATTCAGCCTCCAACACTTCCTAGCTGTGTGACCCTGGGCAAGTCACTTAACCTGTTTGCTTCATTTCCTCATTTGTAAAATAAGCTGGAGAAGGAAACAGCAAACCACTCCAGTATCTTTGCCAAGAAAACCAAATGGGGTCGCAAAGAGTCGGATATAACTGAAATGACTCAATAACAACAACAAAGCTCCTTAGCATCTGACATATAGTAGATGCTTAATATATACTTGTCCATAAAGAAGGAGGCATTATGAGAGGCGGAAAGCTGAACCATAGCTGGGAGGGGGTAGTCTGAGTGAGACTTAAGAGGTGGAAGTGTTGGGGCAGGTAGGTGGCGCAGTGGATAGAACACCGGCCCTGGATTCAGGAGGACCTGAGTTCAAATCCAGCCTCAGACACATAACACTTACTAGCTGTGTGACCTTGGGCAAGTCACTTAACCCCATTGCCTAGCCAAAAAAAAAAAAAGAGAGACAGAGATGGAAGTGTGGTAGCAGCTAGATGGTACAGTGGATAGAGCACCAGCCCTGGACTCAGAAAGACCTGAGTTCAGATCTGACATTGGACACTTGATACTTACTAGCTGTGTGACCTTGGGCAAGTCACTTCACCCCATTGCCTTGCAAAAAAGAGTTTAAAAAAGAGAGAGATGTGAGGGTTAATATCAACAGTTAGAAGAAGGGGATAAAATGGAAGTGGTGGAGCAGCAAAGAAAAATGTCAAGTTATTTCACAATTTTTTTCTAAGGGCTAACCTTGTCCCAAAGACCAGGAGGTAAAAGCTTAACGTCCTCAGAGAGGAACTCCCAAACCACCCTCTCTTCCCACCCTCAGCCTCCTCTCTACTGAAAACAGGGTCCAAAGGAAAAGAGAGACCATAGCTCCTCCCTCTCCATTAACTTGCTCTGGAGTGCCTAGGGCGATACATCTCTAAGTTGATTGTAAGGAAGTCCAAGCCTCACTGCACACAAGAATCAATCATTCTCCTGGATAATACCTTGTAGAAAGAAGTGAGAGTGAAGAAGCTCTGGATGAAGAGAATGTATGTGATGTTAGTTTTGGATAAGAGACAGTTCCTAGAGCTGAGACTACTATTGGCTAACTTCAACACCCTTGAGAGGCTAAGAGTGACTTCTTAGGAGTTGAAGTCAAAAGTCCTGGGTTCAAAATCCCAGCAATGACACATCTAATAGCATCCAAATCTCAGGCCATTCTATTTTTGGACAATTATAAATTTTCTTTTACATCAAGCTTTAATCTGCCTCTCTGCAGCTTCAAGTAAATGGGAACACAATTAAAAAGAAAGTGTCAATACATCACTTGAAGGTTGCTAGGTTAGTAAATGTTTGATGTATACTCTAAATCCTTCACCAAATTTGAAAAGTTAAATCAATAAGCAAATGTGATGGTTTGAATTTCATAGGATCATAAATCTGGAGATTGAAAGCCATCTGGGGAAAGATAGTGCCAGGCGCTGTGCTAAGCACTTTACAAATATGATCTCATTTATGTAATCCTCAATACAAGCCTTTGAGGTAGGTGCTGTTATTATCTCCATTTTATAGTTTTGAAGAAACTGAGGCAAACAGAAGTTAAGTGACTTGCCCAGGGTCACAGAGATAGTAAGTATCTAAGGCTGGATTTGAACTGAAGTCTTTCTGTCTCCAAGCTCAGGGCTATAGCTATCCACCTGAATGCTAGTTAGTCAAAATCTCTCATTTTACTCCCTCAGCTAATGAACTAAGACTCATAAAGTAGAAGTCATTTGCCCAAGGTCAAAGAGGTAGTGAGCAACAGGTAAGATCTAAACCCAGATCCCCTGGTCCTCTGACTCCAAAACCAGTGTTCTGCCCACTGTACAACACTGCCTAGGACAAGTGGTCTTTCTATTCTAATTACTAGATTACCATGGGATTTTGGACAAGCTTTATTACAGTGGAAAAGGCCATTTTCTAGGACAGCATTGAGAGGAGGAGAAGACCTTCCACAAAAAACAATCTAGTCCTGGAGTTCTCCATTTTTTGTGTGCTTTATCAACTCCTTTGCAATCTAGCAAAGCCTGTAAACCCATTTTCAGAAGTCAAGTCGATAAGTATTTGTTAAGTACCTACTATGTTCGGGGCACTGTGCAAAATTCCGAGGATGCAAAGAAAGGCCAAAACATTCCTTACCCTCAAAGAGCTCACAGTCTAATGGGGGAAACAATATGCAAACAACTATGTGCAAACAAGACAATCTCATAGGAAAGGCACTAGCACTAAAAAAGGAAGACGGAAGGCTTCTAGGATTTTAGCTGTGACATGAAGGAGTCAGAGAAGCCAAGAGGTGGACATGAGGAGAGAGGGCATTCCAGACATGGAAGACTGAGTCTAGAGAATGAATATTCTGTGCAAGGCACAGCAAAGAGGCCAGTGTTGCTGTACCAGAGAGTCTGTGAAGGAGAGTAAAGTATAACTGGGAAGGGACCAAGTTATAAAAGGCTTTTGAAAGCCAGAGTATTTTATATTTGACCCTGGATGTGATAGGGAGCCTCTGGAGTATTAACGTATGGGGGGAGGGTGTGAGAAAGAGTGAGGAGGCAAAGATGGCAGCTAGGTTGCAAGCCTGGGTGACTGGGAGGATCATGGTGACCTCAGCAGCAACAGGCAAGCTAGGAGGAAAAGATTTAAGTGGGGAAATAATAAGTTCGGTTTTGGACATGTTGAGTTTAAAATGTCTACAGTAGAGAAGTAAACATATAGCCAAACATATACAGCCCACAACATTTCCAACTGTGCCCT
Source organism: Vombatus ursinus (assembly GCF_900497805.2). Taxonomy (NCBI): domain Eukaryota; kingdom Metazoa; phylum Chordata; class Mammalia; order Diprotodontia; family Vombatidae; genus Vombatus; species Vombatus ursinus. Next base: position 8,206,701 of record NW_020954594.1, read on the forward strand.
GAACCAGATTAAAATGGAAAATATTTAACAAACAAAAAGACAACGAAACACAGATAATATTACATTTTAAAACTAAGTCAATATGTGACCCACAGAGATCCTTATGTATGGATTAATGGGCCCCTGTTTCTATATGAGTTTGACACTGAAAAAAAATTTATTTTGCCATTATATTAATAATTAATTATTAAATTAGGATCCAGACTTCTCTCCTTTTATTTCTTCATTTTAAGGCACAGCCCTTGTAAAAAGTCAGTCTCCGAAAGACATAACTAATTGATGAAACTGTCCTAACCCTCAGGGAACATGCTCCTTGATCTTGGGATCTTGAGCCTGACCCTATCCAACCAGGAGATCTTACTTCTGTTTGAGTGTAAACAAAATCCAACCTAGGTGAGTTCTTGCCCCAAAGAGAACAGTTCCTGTCCTTGTACTCCTCCATTAGAATTTAAGGTGACCCAGCTCATGAAGGAGGAAACCACCCAGAGTGGTCTAGGTGGAGATGAATTCCCTTTCCAGATTGCTGGAGGCAGCTGAGTCTCATGATCAAGCCACATTCTCAGCAGGAGAAGCTAAAGACTCCTAGCCCACCTCCTTATTAAATGTCCACCAATCAGGGCTGATTTTCACTTGTCAGGCACATTCTCTTATACAAAGGTTTTTAAAGCATTCAGTGTCTCCACTGTGGGGTCTTTGGTTTTCCGAGAGAAATCACTGGCCATCAATTTATTGATTAATTAAAGCTAGCTTAATAAATTGAATATTAATTATCCAGAAACTCTATCTCTCGGGATTTTTCATTCATCACAACACTACTGGTCTACAGTACATCCAATTTGAGGTGTCCAATAAACGGTTGGTGTTGTGAGAATAATGTTTCTAAAAAGAAACAAAAAAATTACATAGGATTACAAAGGAATTATATTGAAATAAAGATATACACATATGTATATCTGTACATATGTACATATGTATATGTATATGTATATGTATATGTATATGTATATGTATATGTATATTTTTCCCTCTAAGTTCCTTGAGCTGCCGAAATCTATCCACAATCCTCTTGTGGTTCTGTGGACCTCAAGTTAAGAACACCTAATCTAGTTCAAAGCTAATAAAGAAATCTAAGCCACATAGAGATTCAGAAACTTGCCTGATGTCACACAGACAGTAAATGTTAGAGCTAGGATTGACATCCATGCCCTCTGATTCCAAATCTAGTTCTCTGTTTTATCAGCAAAGTATCAAACCTAAGGGGCAGTGTGGTCTGGTGGAAAATGCAATAGATATAGAATCTGAGATCCCAGGTTCAAATACTACCTCTGCCCCTGTGTGACTTGATCATGTAATCTATCATCTCTGGACCTCATTTTCCTCAACTATAAAATGAGGGGCTTGGATTAGATGACCTCCAAGATTCCCTGGAGAATGAAATTTTCAAGATTATTTGAATCATGGATTTATGACCATTAGTGATGTTTGTCCTCAGTGCAAGATGTCCCTTGAATTATTAGCTAATGACAGTATTAAGCCACCACAATTACCAAGACTTTTTTTTTTTAAAATAAGCTTTTGTTGGGGTCAGCTAGGTGGCACAGTGGATAGAGCACCGGCCCTGAAGTCAGGAGGACCTGAGTTCAAATCTGGCCTCAGACCAAACACTTGACACTTACTAGCTGTGTGACCCTGGGCAAGTCACTTAACCCCAATTGCCTAAAAACAAAAAACAAACAAAAAAAATAAAATAAGCTTTTGTTGTCAAAAATGATGTGTCATCTCTAAAACCTGTAAAATGAGAGGGATGGACCAGATGACCTCTAGAGTCCTTTCCAGCTCTTCATCTATGATGCCATCAAAACCTGCATCTCTACCAAATACAAACATATGAAGAGGCAAATAGATCATTTTATCCTCTCAAACTAAAAATTAACTGGTTGCTATGGGAGGGTGGGGGGTGGGGAGAGTTTATTTTTACACAAAGATGTCTAGTTTTGGTTTACCCAGATAGCATTTTCAGCTTTGGACAATGTGAACTGAGCAACTCATTTCTCATCATGTCATGCCTCCTCTTCCTGGTCCCTGTGAATTTATGAGCTTGCTCCTCAATGCACAGACCAGATTAGGGGGGTCCACTGTTTCACTTGCCACGGTGAGAATGTTTAGAGAAATTAAAGTCATATTAATGATACTAAAGTTGGATGAATTGCTGAGGTTCTTGAAAATTATTTTGCATTTAGGCTTGATTAGGAAAACTACACACTACTAGCTAGCATTTACATAGCACTTTAAGGTTTGTGAGGCCCTTTATATGGCTAATACATATGTATATAAGCTAGAATTTATATATCTTCTACTTTGTGCCAGGTACCATGCTAAGCACTTTACAAATGTTATCTCATTTGATCCTCACGACAATCCTGGGTAGTAGGTTCTATCATTACTGCCATTTTACAGATTAGGAAACTGAGGTGGAGAGAAGTTAAGTGACTTGCTGACTATCAGATAGTAATTGTCTGAGGCAGGATTTAAATTTAGGTCTTCCTGATTCCAAACACAGCTCTATTTACTACACGAATTAGTCTTACTATATTTATAAGAGTGTTCTAAGCACTCCTTTCACAGGACAAGATGGGAAAGTGAGATTGTCACAAATTAGTCCCTCTGATACTTCCTTTGAGATCAATTTATATTAAACCAAGTTTTGTACTAGAAAAGGCAACATATAATATATTCCAGTGAAGTATCACTCAGAAGACTCTAGTGAAGTATCACTCAGCAACAAAAGCTCTCTTAATCACACTGGGTTACCCGACCCCATGTACAAAGCTGATCCCACCACCCTCAAACCTCACATTTTAAAGGTTTGCTTTACAAACCTCAGAAAAAAAGCTTTGCAGTTTTCTAAGAGCTTTCATATTATCTCATGAGATCCTCACAACAACCGTACAAGACAGGCAGGGAAGAGAGCGGTATTTCTATTTTTACATGTCAAGAAACAGGAGTGAAGAGAAATGATATGACTTATCCAATGTTACCCATTTAGTAAGGGACAGAACTAGCACCCCAATCCGTGTCTTTTTTAGTCCTAGTCCAAACCTCTTTCTACTGAAATTTGTCCAAATCTTTAGTACCAACACTTCCTGAAGATTTTCTACACTGTATCAACCAGAGCTAACTCAAGTCATAGCTCACTCACTGCACATTACAAGAGCCACATCACTTTGTAAACTGTAGTGTCTTTCTACCAGATATTTTAGAGTTCCTATGTGGCTGGAGTTGTAGCACATATGGAGAGTTTGCCTCTCAGCAAAGAGAAAGAAGTTGTTTCTTCCAAGATAGTTGACTTAATATCAGTCAGGAAACAGGATTAGACAACCCTACCAGAAATTCTGGAAAAAGTTAAGTAACCTGAAGTTATAGTGGCTGCCACCATCACCCAGTATGATGGGTTGCCTTATCCTAGTAGTTGATTATCTACTTCTCATGGGTGGGTTGGCATCCTAAGCCTTCCAAGTCTACTTCATGGAAGTCACTGTACCCTGGGACAATGCTAGGCCATATAAGGAACTCAATGCCTGATGAGGTCAATGCCACTACCATAATCATAAAGTACTAGTAGATCATAGTTGTTCTTTCCTTAGCAGGAAGGATAGAAGTGGTAGGTATATAGGAGGCCCAGGTAAACACTGGCAGGTCCACTAAGGACTTCAAAAAGATAAGGCAGGGTGACTCAGGAAGATCACCTCTCTGAGCCTCAGTTTCTTTATCTTTAAAACAGAGAAATTGCTTGTTTTGTTGGCACAGTGAATAGAGTATTAGACATGTAATCAGGAAGACCTGAGTTCAAATCTTATCTTCAACACTTAGGGTTAGGAAAGTATTATTAATTTGGTAGATCAAGGAAATGCCATCCATATAGTATCCTAGAATTTAAATATGACATGTAATAGCTTCTCATTTCCTTCTGGACAAGATGGTGTATTAGGGGATGGAAGATAGTACAGTAAAGCAGAACAGTAGCATGATCAGTGTCAGTAGTTGGCCTACCTTATTCAACTATTTTTATTGATGAAGACATGAAAAGATAAAGAAGGGAAAGAGAAGGGACCTGTGATTTCATTAGCATAAAGAACTCCTGCAATGACAAGCTAAGAAAAATAGGCATTACATGAAATGACAAAATAAAGATTCAAAAAATATTTCAGCGGGATGAAAATGTAGGTTGAAACAAAAAAAAAGATGAACTTCCTTAGGGACACATTTTCTGCCTTTAGATTTTTTTTTTAATCACTGCATAAGGTTACAGAATGAAATGGTGAATTTGAAAAGACCTGAACAGAGTATAGAACCTTAGAACTGGAAGGGACTCAGAGTCTATCTATGATGATACCTGAAGCATGGATCTTTTCTGTAATCTTTCTAAGTGGCCATTTAGCTTCCACTTAAAGACCTCTAGAAACAGAAAACTCACTACTTCTAGAGATAACTTATTCCACTTTTGAAGAGCTCTACTGCTTTATGTATGCCAAGCCTAAAGATGGACCTCTGGACCTGTCACTCACTGGTGGAATTCCTTCCTTCTCTTCCCTCAACCCCGCTCAATCCTGCTCTTCCTTCAAGCACCACTTTCTACATGAAGTCCTTCCAGCTCCCCTTAACTGCTAGCCTTTCCACTCCAATTACTTTTGTGTATGTGTGCGTATGCATTTATTCTGTATATACTTACATGTGTATTTGTTATCTCTCTCATTTGAACTTAAGGTCCTTGAAAGTAGGAATTAATTATTTTTGTTCATTCATATTTTCACTGCCTAACATAGTGCCGGGCACATAATAGGTGCTTAATAAACACTTATCAATTGATTAGTCTATTTCTACTTTCAGGGCCAAGCAGAACCAAATCTAATGCCACAAGAGGGCCTTTGAAATATCTGCAGACAGCAATGCTGCCCCTACTAAGCCTTCTTTTCTCTAAGTAACCCTAATTCCTTCAATGGATCTGTTTTCAACATGATTTGGGGTCCCCTCACCAGGCTGGTTGCCTTCTTATGGATATGTTCCAATAACTCAACATGCTTCATTTACATATGACACCCAGGACTGATCACAACACTGAATATGAGGTCCGTCTGTAGCAGAGTTCAATAGGACCATTGACCTTCTCATTCTGAGCACTGTCTTTCTATAATACAACTTAAATTCACACAAACTTTTTTTGGCTTTTATATTCCAATGTTGGCTTAATACTATATATGCAATCCATTAAGATCCCTAGGGCATTTTCCATATAAACTGTGTTCTAACTATATTCTCAGCCTGTACTTGCACAATTTATTTTTTAAACCACAATTTATTTTTTAAACCAAGTGCAGAATGTTCTGTCCATCTCTATTAAATTTTATCTGATGAGGTGGCCTATTATATTTGCCTGCTAAGCCTTTTTCAGATCCTTATTCCGTCACCTACCATGTTAACTATCACTCCTAGCTTTATGTTATCCATAAATGTGATAAGCATGCCAATTATGTCTTCACCTACATTGGCTAGAATCCTAAGCATACAATTATATTCAGTTAGTCAATATGCATTTATCAAGTGCCTACTATGTGACTGGCACTGTGCTAAGTGCTGGGGATGCAAATAAAAATAAAGATAGTCCCTACCCTCAAGAAGGTTATAATCTAATAGGAGAAGACAACATACACAAGGAAGCTGAAAAGCAAAGGAAAGTACCTGGTGTTGGGGCCTGGTTGAAAAGTCCATCAGAGAAATCCCAAATGAGTATAGCCAGGGGAGAAATGAAATGTCTGAGCTGAGCTCCCTCCTTAAACAGAAGTTTTGAAGTTCATGGTGCCACCTTCCAAACAGAGGGGCAGAGGGTAGTGATACGGAGGAGTACCAAGGCTGGTGGGATCTTATGGGAAGTTTTCCCAATAATGAGCTTCCTGGGGCATGAGGGAGAAGTCAGTGAGAGAAATCCCAAAATAGTACTGCCAGGGGAGAAATTATTATATTTCTAAAACTCTCCATCCAAGTCACTAAGAAATATGAATAAGGATATTCCATGGGCTTATGAAACCACACATTGTCATGGTTTGCCAAATAATTGCATATTATCTATGATGTCTACATTAGTGGGGTTAAGATGTTACTTATGATAAAGACTGAGCTACTCACCCGGCCCAAGTAGATGAAATCAAGCCACTAAGATGTTATTTAGCATGATGATAAAAGTATTTCATCAAGTGGATCCTATGACTAGAATGTTTGGAACCAGGAGCTATAGAATAACTTCTTGCCAGACCTGTGACTTCATAGATGTGTGGATCTCTTGCTGAGGAAGCTACCTCTACCATTACATCTCAGCAACCATTCTGAGACTTCCTGGGAGAACCAAGAGATTCAGCAATTTGGTCCAGAGCACAACCTGATAGGTGTCATGAGTCATTCAACTCCCACCCACCCCCTCTCCATATATATATATATATATATTATATATATATATACACACACACACATATACACACACACTGCATGAATATATTCTATAGTTCAGATGTACTATACACATGTGTGTATACAAACACACACATATATATATGTATGTATATAACATGTCCATGTATGTTCTATAAGGTCACATATACAGGAACTCCTCTCATCCTACCCGGAATAATCAGACCCTAAGTAGGCATTATGCTAGTTCTGGATTTTAGCAATCAATAGGAGACTTTAAAAAGGAAGTTATTTGGAATTTAGATCTATGAGGAAACATGAAAGGAAATCAGGTTATTTAGCCTTAAGAAAAGAAGGCTAAAAGTGATTTGACAAGCATTGATTATATTATTTTCATACTGAGACCAGTGAGTCTCTTTGTTCTTGTTCCCTGCTATGAGGTTTTTGTTTGTTTGTTTGTTTTTTAAGGAAGACTGCAGCATGAAGGTTTCAGTTGGTTTTATGAAATGAATTTTAGCAGTGAGGGGCTGGTAAACAATTGAAAAGGTTTCCAAGGGATATTATGGATACACTTTTCTGCAAGTCTTTAAAAGTAAACTAGATCTAGGATGCTTTAGAGTACATCTCCATGAAGGAATGAGGATGACCTAAAGGACCTTTAAAATCTGTTTTAACACCAGTGTCAACTTCTGAATTTCTAAGTGTCCACCCAAGACATGTTCTTCTTAAAACAGGAATAATTTCTTCACCTGATCAGTTTTTACAGAGTTCCTGCCACATAACATAGTGGGAAAGGCCATGACTTGGGAGTCAGAAGACTTGGTTTGGAGTCTCAGACCTGACATTCACTAGCTGTGGGATCTTAGCCAAATTACTTCACATCACAGAGTTTTATTTTCCTCATCTACAAAATAGGATGATAGTAATACTTGTACACCTATAAAGAAAGCATTTTGTAAGTTATAAAGCACTATGTAAATGTAGTCTATTATTAGAAACTAGAGTGTAAGCAAATGTAGTCACCTTAGGCTGTATCAATAACAGATAGCTAGAGTGGAATCAGAAAGACATGGCTCTGCCTCTTATAAGTTGTGTAACCATAGGCAATGTATCTCAGCCTTGGTTGTTCCACCTGTGAAATGGGGACAAAATCACTAAACTCAAAAGATTGTTTTGAGGCTCAAATGAGAGACTGTTGTAAATGCTTTCCAAACTTTATAAAGTACTATACAAATGCCACTTATTATTGTTACTGTTATTAACAACACAGTATCCAAGTGCAATAAAAGACCCTACCTTACTCCATAGTGATCAGATAATAAAAAAAATCCATCAATTAAGCTCCTACTAGGTGACAGTCACTGTGCTAAGGCAACATCTAAAGTCATGCCTTCAGTTCTTTTCTGGTGGCAAAGAATTGGAAATTGAGGAGATGTCCAACAATTGGGGAATGAAATTGTAGTAGATGATTATGATGGAATACTACTGTGCCATAAGAAAGGATGAATAAGATGCTCTCAGAAAATCCTGGAAAAACTTACATGAATTGATGCAAAGTGAAATGAGGAGAACCAGGAAAATGTCATAACAGCATTATTGTAAAATGATCAACTGTGAATGACATAGCTATTCTCAGCAATACAAAGATCCAAGACTTATGATGAAAAATGCTATCCATCCTCAGAGAAAGAACTGATGGAGTCTGAATACAGATCGAAACATTTTTTTTTTGCTTTCTTGATTTTGGGGTTTTTTTTGTCTGTGTTTTCTTTTACAACATGACTAATATGGAAATATGTTTTGCATGACTCCACATGATAACCTATATTAAATTGCTTGCTTTCTCAATGAGGGAGATGGAGAGGGAGGAAGAGAATTTGGAATTCAAAATTTTAGAAATGAATGTTAAAAATTGTTTTTCATATAATTAGGGAAATTTGGGGAAAAATAAAATACTAAATAAAAAAATAAAGTCCTGCCTTCAGTTTGGGAGTGCCACATTATTAGGATTGATAATATGCAAGAGATTTCTGCATTGGAAAAAAAAGAGAGACTGCTTTGGCTTCTAAGAACCTTTCTAATTAATTTAACATACATTCATTGAGCTCTTATTATGCAGAGCATTGTGGACACAAAGATAAAAACAAAACAACCCCTTTCATCAAGGAGCTTACGTTCTGCTTGGGGTGGAAACAAACAGTTACTTAGATAAGTAAATACAAGATGATTTCAGGAGGGAGCTACCACTAACAGTTAGGGGCTGGGGACCAAGAAAAACCTTGCAGAGGAAGCAACATTTGCAATGGCCCTGAAGGAAGCAGGGATTCTAAGAGGTCACAGTGAATTGGGAGCTCATTTGCTGGAAAGCGGGGCAGCCAGGGATAGAATGTCAAGTTCAGGGAACTTTGCTCTGGTGTTTCCAACTCAAAATCTCCATGGTTATTCATAAAAGAACAGACTTAAGGAGAATGGGGAAGAAAGAAAAGAAGTCCATGAACACAAAAGCCACAAATGCCCTCATAATCTTACATTGTGCTACTCCATAGCTTTAGAGGTTACAAACTTTATAACAGAACTTGTAACTATCTTGATTGGCTTTATAAAATGATTTTGACGTGGTTCTGTACTCAAGTTACAAGTGATATAAAAATCTCTTTTAAAGGAATTGACATATAGGTGATGGTGCCAAGCATCTGATGACATTTTTAAACCAACCTTACAACATACCTGCATTGACCTTAAAATCACTCTCCACTTTTGAAGTGAATGAAAAACCCTAAGAGACAGAGTTTCTGGGTAATTAATAATCAATTTATTGATTAGGCTAGCTAGCAATCAATAAATTGATGGTCAGTGGTTTCTCTCAGGAATGAAAGACACCGAGAGATACACTGAAACACCTTAAATTGGGTGTGTACCTTCTGACAGGGAACTTTCCTGACAAGTGAAACTCAACCCTTATTGGTAGACATTTAATGAGGAGGTGTGCTAAAAGTCTTCAGCTTCTCTTACTGAAAATGTGGCTCGATCATAAGATTCAGTCGACTCCAGCAATTTGGACAAGGGAATCCATCTCCATCCAGACCACTCTGGTTGGTTTTCTCCTTCATGAGCTAGGTCACTCAGTCTAAACTCTAATGGAGAGGTACGAGGACAGGGACTCCTTTCCCCAGGGAAAGTCTCAACCAGACTGGATTCTGCTAATACTCTAAACAGAAGTTAGGTCTCCTAGTTGAGTGGGTTCCTGCCCAAGATTAAAGAGCATGTTCCTTGAGGGCTAGAAGAAATACGCTCAAACAGTCACGTCCTTCAGAGACTGACTTTAACATGAGCTGGAATTTAATGAGGAAACTGAGGGGGAAAGCCTAGATCCCAATTTAATAAGTGGTTATTAATATAATAGTAAAATAATAATTTCTCTCACTCTTTACATGTCATAGCCTGGACTCAAGAATAGACTCAATGGAGTGGGTTTCTTGTTCTACACAAAACCTGTGATCCTTGACTATACTTTAAGCTGAACTCCTCCAATCCATACCCTATGTATGATTTTACCTATGTGGGGAGCTCTTTGGTGTGGAAACTCCTTCCAGTGATACAGATAGGCAATTTGAAAGAGCTGGGAGCAATAGTATTCCATCATAATCATCTACTGCAAATTCACAAATTCAAAGAGCATCACTAAGAGCTTAAGTGATCTCCCTATGACCCCACCACCAGTATGTGTCACAGACAGAACTTGAACTCAAGTCTTCTTGACCCCCAAATCAGCCACTAATCCATTAGGACACACTGCTATTCTTTTTGTCATAATAGCTTTATTGTATCATAATATATGGAAAAAAATCATAAGACTAGTTTTAAATGTCTTCTTGCTTTACGAGCAACATGGTGTACTGGGTAGAGAACTGATGTTGAAGCCAAGCAGACTTGGTTTTAATTCCTCCCTCTGACACATATGGGTCATGTAATCTCAGGGCAAGTCACTTAAGTACTCAATGTTCTAGACAACTCTCTAAAATTTGCCAAGATTGCAGAGAAGGTGCTGATCTGAATTTTTAAAGGGAATCTGGGAAGTTCCCTATAGCAATGAATTCACAGATTTGGTCTCTGCTCAGCTGATCCTCCCTTCTGTGATAACAAATAGCAGGTACTTAATATACTTTTATTGAATTAAATCAGGAAGTATTAGAACACAGTCCCATGAATCTCTTTCCAGCTATCTATTGGTCAAAGATTTGGACCTTTTGGAGCAGAAAGTGATTTCTAACAACTCCAGAGGAAAAGGGAAGCCAAGAATCTCACAAGCAAATAAAAATCAAAGTTCAGTTCTCTGCTAGGGAAAAAATAGTCTGAGGTTTTTGAAAGTGAATTAAGCCCCAACCAAAAATATGGATTTGCTTGATAAATGTTGTTGGTGTAAACACTTGAGTATACAAAGATCAATCCATCAACAAGTATTTATGGTGTACCTGGCACCATGCTGCTAATAAATAATACACTTCACTACCACTGACTTGACAAACCCAATTTCTTTCACGTCTAGCCTCTGATGCTGCTCAGTGTACTATTCACTATCCTTGCTTTACTTCAACAAGTTTATTACTTTTAATAACCGATTAAGGCACAAATATAATCAATTTCTGAGGTTGAAATGTAGTCTCTGCTGGTTAAGGGCCTACTAATCCATACTTCTGTGGTTCATTATGCCAGTCCCAGAGACAGAAAAGAAATAAATTTCTTTTCTTCTTTTTTCTTTTAGAAATATCAAAGTTAAAAAGAGCATTTTAGTGTATAGTATTTGGGGTCTTTTGAATATGACAGTGCTTGTGGTTGGAGTTGTAAACTGGTCCAACCATTCTGGAGAGCAATCTGGAACTATGCCAAGTGTCTATAAAATTGTGCATACACTTTAACCAAGCAATGCCACTACTAAGTCTATATGCCAAAGAGACCAAAGAAAAGGGGAAAAGACCTAGATGTACAAAAATATTCAGAGTAGCTCTTTTTGGGGTGGCAAAAAATTGGAAATTGAGGGGATGGTCTAGATAGAGATGGACTCCCCTGTCCAGAATGGCTAAACAAGTTGTGGTAAATGATTGTGATGGGATACTATAAGAAATTACAAACAGAATAGTTTCAGGATGACCTGGGAAGACTTACATGAACTGATGTAAAGTGAAGTGAACAGAACCAGAACATTGTATTGTAACAGCAATATTATAAACATGATCAACTGTGAAAAACTTAGCTAATCTGATCAAGATGACAAAACAATTGGGCCCATGATGAAAAATGTTATCCACCTCCAGAGAGAAAACTGGTGAATTCTCAATGAAGATTGAAACATACTTTTTTTACTTTCTTTTTATTTTTACAACATGACTAACATGGAAATATATTTTGCATAATTTCACGTGTATAATTGATGTATTGCTTGCCTTCTCAATGGGTAGGGCAGGGGTGAGTGGGAGAGAATTTGGAACTCAATTTTTTAAAAAATGAATGCTAAAAACAAACACATATGTATATATACACACATATATACATACACATATACATATACATATACATATATATAAAATCAGTGCTGAAATAAAGGCAATGGTGCCTCATCTTTGTTACTTCAAATCGACGCCAAAGCAAACCTTTCTGTACCCAATAATCTTCTGGGCACTGAAACACTTTCTCCATGATTCTTTATTGCTTTGGCACAGGGGTTCTATATCCAATCAAAAGTTTTCAGGAATAAAATTAATTTGGTACCAACACAAAAATTGTGTTAAAACAAGATGCTTCTGAACACCGAACTGACCTAGAAAACTAACTCTGGGCCTAACTAGCAATCAGACCACCACTTCAGCTGCTCCAAGGGGAACATATCTAGCTTTACTTTAGAAGAAATGTTGTCTATTTTTACTTTAAGACATAGAATTGTTAGTGCTCATTTTCTGGTCTGCTTTCTTTACCCTCTCTAGCAATTTCACATAGTTAATTCCCATTGTTTCTGGAGCCCTGGTTGGTTTTTTTTTTTTTCAATTAAAAAAACAACAGAGAATTAAGATCAGATAAAATAAGGAAACGTCTTATCATTTAAAGCAGATTTGAACCACTCTACCCAAAGATGTAGAAGTATAGAATGAATGTCATTCTCCCACAAAAGATTACCATGCTAACTACATTCTTGCAAAGTCAAACAACCAGAAGCAGATAGTTCAAGCTCTGGAAGTTGATAACCTTGTAAAGTCAGCCCCTAATAAAAAATTCCAGCATTCTGCATGGATAACAAAATCACAGCACAATTATTTGGTCTACAAATCACAACTATTACCTCTTATAGCAGAAGGAAGTCCACATATATAAAGAAAGATATGCACACAACGACAGCTTGATACTCCCACAGGGAGTTGAAAAATTATATACATTAAATAGTATTTTAATTGCAGCATGAAACTCTACTTTTTAAATAGTTGTTTGAGTTGATTTCCCACAAAGTAAAGGAAAAATGCAGGTGCAGAGTTCAATTTCAAAAACCAATTTAAAAGTTTAAAACTAGCTGTTTATCATTTCCTTCCTCCTGGGTTACATGAACTGGCCAACCTTCATTAATTTTCATGATGCTCAAGTGTGTTTCTGAGTGTAGCTGTATTTGAAACACTTTACAGATAACAGAGGAAGGATAGGTCCTACTCTGAAGAATTTTAAATCTTTGCAAAACATACCAAGGGTATGTGAGAGAATAAAATTTGAGCCTCATTATAATATTTTTCCTTGGGATGGATGGGCAAAACAAAAACAAAAAAAGGAGTAAAAATATCAAGAAATACAGTATTCCTTTCTTAAAGTTGCTATGTTCCCACCTGTCCTTTTTTCCCCTTATAATCTACCTCATCTTTTCTGGTTTGGCTTATATCTAACATCTTTTCTGATTTCTTCACTACACTGACTGGATCCACTACAAATTTATATTACATAGTCTCAACTAGATCCTCACTGCAAAAAGGCAATCCCTTAATACCTTCTTAATCGATTCAACATTCCACTCACTATAATGACTCTTCCAAACCTTTTTATTCTTTCTCAAACTTCTCATGATTCCTCTTCCTCTCAACACTACCAGCTAAAAACCTTGATTCACATTTCACAGAAAAAATTGAGATAATTCACTAAGAACTACCTCTTCTCTCTTCTTTTGAATCCTTCTGCTGCTGTCTCCTCCTTCATCCCATCTCACATGAAGAGATGGTCCTTCTCTGACCAAGGCAAACCCCTCTACATCCAAAGTGATCCCATTCCATCTTATCTTCTCCAACAGATTGTCACTTGTATCATCTCTACTCTCTCACAAATCTTCAGTTTCTCCCCTTCTACTTGCTGCTTCCCTACTGCCTACAAACATACTCTTGCCTCCCCCATCCTTTAAAAACCCTCACTTGATTTGTCTGTCCTCAGGTATCGCTCTTCCCTCTTGTAGCTAAACTCCTAAGAGACCATCTACATTCAGTGCTTCCACTTCCTTTCCTCTCTCCTCTTAACTCTCTGCTGTCTGGTTTCTGACCTTGGGGTTCTTTCTTTTGCACCAAAGTGTTTCTTATCCTTTCTGGTTGACTTTATAAAAGTAAACATACTAGTGGAGACTCCTGAGCTGTGGTTTTGAGTATGTGTTGATTCACAGAGTTCCTTGAACTTGGAGTAGTTTCTGGTAGACGATCTTCAAGCCTATCTGTAAATTTCACATTTACTTATATATATTTTTGAATTGTAAGGGGCTATTTCATACTTATACATCCTAAGGCACTCAAGGCAACTGGTGGTATAGAATAGTACTTCTTAAACTATGGGTCACAATCCCATATGGGGTAGTGAAAAATTTGGCAACAGTAAAAGGTTTTTGAATGCACAACGACCAAAAATTAATCAAAAATCAAATGCATATTGAATCTGAGGCGTTTCTGACAGCACCTGTCCATGTTGCATTGTGCAGCTTCACTGCAGCCTTGATTCTGAACACAAAGCATGCATACTTTGCACTGCATATGCCCTCGGAACACCGGCAATACTGCTGCTTAAAAAGGGGTCACAAGTGGAAAAAGTTTAAGAAGCCCTGTTAGTGGATATAGTGTTAGGTCTAGAATCAGGAAGAGGAGAGTACAAACAGCCTAAGATACTTCCTAGCTGTATGATCCTGGGCAAGTCACCTAACCTCTGTCTGCCTCAGTTTCTTCAACTGTAAAATGGGGATAATGATAGCACCTACCTTCCAGGGTTGTTGTGAGGATCAAATAAGATATTTGTAAAATCACTTAGCACAGTGCCTGGCACATAATAGATTAGCAAATCCGTAATAGATTAATAAATGCTTATTCCCTTCCCTTCCTGTCTCCCACCTAGACTGTAAATTCCTTTAAGGGCAGCAACCATGTTTTATGTTTTCCTATATCTTCCACTATGCCTAGCATAATTCTGCCTAGATAGGCATTTAATAAATACTTGTTCATTAGAGCCTTCTAAGTGTTTTCATATTTCATTTGTCTTCATAAGATATCTGTGGGATACAGAGGGCAAGGAATTACAGTGAAAAGTAGATCAACCTCCTCTATCACTTCTTTGAGTAATATTGCTGTTACCTTCTATGTATCTGTGTCCCAAGAGTGAGTCATGGAATCAGAGACCTGGAGCTAGAGGGGCCCACAAAGACCCTCTCATTCTTTTTACCAATGAGGAAACTGAGGCCTAGGAATTTGCCCATGGCTTCATACACATGCAATGAGCATCAGAGATGGGATTTGAACACAGGGCTTAGGACTCCAGAGTGAGGGCTCCTTCCATTGTACCACACTTCTGTTTTATGTTTATAAAGATCTGCCTAGCACTCTCTTAACCTTCTCATTCAGTCCTTAAATCTTTACTCTGGGTGTTTAGCCTTTCATCTCAGCAACTGTCAACACTCCCCCCTATCCCCCCACCTTGCCTTGATTCTGGCTCTCGGCCCCCTCCCCCACTCAAGGACACCTGAAAGGAAGAAGGAACCTAAGAAAAATCAGACAAGGGCACATATAAATATCATCCACCAATTGTCTAAATACTGCAGTTGATGATCAATAAAAGCTTGCTGTTGACAGTTTTGTATTAGTTTTCAAGACTACAAAATCTTCTGAGAGCAGTTTATATATATACATAAAATGCTGGTGGAAAAGCCTTTTCAAAGGGCTAGGGCTTTAAACAAACCAGGCACCCTGCCCTGTTCGTTTGTTTGTTTGTTTAAAATATGGTTTGTCATTCGGAACTTGATAAACCAACATGAATATTTTCTTATTCAAAAAACAGAATATGAGGATTGTGTATGAATCTCCATTATAATATAGCTTGTTTTATTTTATATACACAAATTTAGCACATTCGCTCCAACTATCTGCATGTTTACATTTCCTTCTTAACCTCCTTCTGTTCTTTTGTGCATTTTAAAAAATGCTACATTGACACTCTCCTCTGTCATACTTTCTTTTTTGCAACATTATCATTATTTTCCCTAACCATTTCTCCTCAATTTTTAATAAAACCTCCCTTGTAATAAATAAGCCTAGTCAAGCGAAAAAAAAAAGGCAGAAAGGAAGGAAGTAAAGAGATGGGGGAGAGAGAGAGGGAGGAAGGAAGGAAGGAAGGAAGGAAGGAAGCAAGGAAGGAAGGAAGGAAGGAAGGAGAAGGAAGGAAGGAAGGAAGGAAGGAAGGGAGGAAGGGAGGAAGGAAGGAAGGAAGATCCCCATATTGGTTTCATCTGAAAATATGTCTCATTCTACACCTCTATGCCAAGTGGGAAAAATGTTTCATCTGGAGTCAGTGCTGATAATCACATTGATTAGCGTTCTTAAAGCTTTTTAAATCATTTTCCTTTACACCACTACTGTCATTGTATGAGTTATTTTTCTGGTTCTGTCCATTTTCTTCTGTATCAGATCACATATGTTGCCTTGGACTTCTCTGTCTCCTCACCAGCTAGCTGCCTTTCCTTCCATAGAGGTCTCTGGGCTGGGGACACTTCTACCCTTAGGGGTCCACTTCTGATTGGTGACTTCCTCCATGGCCTCACCATTTCCAGAGGTACCCTAGTCATGCTTCTCTTCACTTCCCATTCAAGTCACTCTCTGGGCTCCACCACAACTTTGCCAGCCACCTTTCCCCAACATGAGGACCCTTTCTCCCACACTTGCAGTTACCCTCTGTGTCTTGTCTCTCCCTCCTCATTAGAAGGTAACATATTTGAGGGTAGGGACTATTTTGTTTGTATCTATATCCTCAGCACTTAGCACAGTGACTGGCACATAGTAAGAACTTTAAAAATGCTCTGCTGAACCTGTCACTTTGATCATTTCTTAATTATATTCCATTCCATTCATTTTCTACAATTTGCAGAGCCAGTCTTCCCAACCAATTAGCACCTTTTCAGTTTCCATGTCCTTTAACCCAAAGTGCTTCTATAAAAAACTTTTCTACAATATGGATCTTTTATCCTCTTTCTTTTATCTCTTTAGGGTGTATTTCACCTATGATTCTTGTCTGGACTCTCCATGACCCCATGTGAGGTTATCTTGGCAGAGATACTGGAGTGGTTTGCCATTTCTTTCTCCAGCTCACTTTATAGATGAGAAAACTGAGGCAAATAGGGTTAAGTGACTTGCCCAGGGTCACACAGTTAGTAAGTGTCTGAAGCTGGATTTGAACTCAGGAAGATGAGTCTTCCCGACTCCAGATCTGGCACTCTTTCCACTACACCATCTAGCTGTCCTTCCCATATGGTTAGATTCTAACCATTAGAACAATGTTTTCTAACATGAAACTTCTCATAAACCATACAAGTATTTCCAGCTTTATGACTTCACTATTCCCTTGCATTTTCCTCTATTTTAGATTCTACACAACATTGGCTCATGAGTGAAAATAATCTTGTATTGACTCTATGAGATATCAGGCCTTAACTGATGTGTCTATTATAATATGTGGAAAGGAATGAAACCTTACCACTCCGTCTAACTTGCTTTAAGTCAAAATATGCATGTTAGAGAAATATAGGAATAATCATCTATGAACAATGATTGACTAAGCTCTCCCTTTCACAGGAAGCATTCAGCAGAAAACGAAGAGAAATGTTGGATAACTTGCAGTTGCCAGATTAATTTATAGACAACTGAAGTTTATGTCCAGCAATTTTTTGCTACTGGAAGTTAGGGGCACAGTGGATAGAGCATGAGGCTTGGTCTTAGAAAGACTCAAGTTCAAATCTGCCTCAGACATTTGCTAGCTGGAAAAAGTCACTTAATCTTTTTAATGCCTCTGTTTCCTTAAATGTGAAATGGGGATAATATAGCACCTATCTCCCAGGGTTGTTGTGAGGATATTTGTAAAGCACTTAGGATAGTCACTGTCATATAGTAGGTGCTTAATAAATGCTTCCTTCTTTTCTTCCTTCCTTTTTTCTCTTTCTTTCTTTATCACTTTCTTTCCTTCCTTCCTACTGTTATTACAGATTTATTACTTGGATTTACAATTCTGTGCTATCTGTGCTAGCCATAAAGAAAAGCAAAAGTCACCTTTATTAAAACAATATGGCAGCAATACTGCCCTGGCTCTGAGCAAGCACAATTTCTATTTCTATTCACCTTAGAGAGAACTAGGTTTATGAATTTGGAGGCACCTTCAACTTTAGGTTATAAGGTCACTAATTAGTCCATTTATCACTTATACCATACTTTTCATCTTCAAAGTGCTTTCTGGGACTTAAATAATCTTCATCACATTTCCTCTATAAATTGGAGATAATCACAATCATCATCTCCAATTTATGGAGGAGGAAACTGGAGACAAAGAGGTTACAAGCCATGCCAAAGATTATTAAGGAGATCTGTACAAAAGGTGAAATTAAAACATAAAAGCTGTTGCAATGCCCATTTCTTGGTTCAGAACATTTTACCACACCTTGACCGTACTATTTTCCCACCATCTGTGCCAACACAAGAAGATAAAAACACTATTTATTCCACATTAGAGTGAGAATGAAAAGGATTGCTATTTGCCACTTACAAAACAGTTCAGACTTTTTTCCCACAGTAATTCTCAGTCCTTAGTTACCTCACCCAGACTTTGTTCATTCAAAAAAAAAAGTTACTCGGATGATTCTTCCCACTGTCTTCTTCTTTATCCATCTCCCAATGTAGGTGAAGCACATAGAATTCCCCTCTTGCACCCTTAGTAGAACAAGTCAGTGTGAAGGTGCCTGTCTGAGCGTGCATGGTGCCCTGGGCAGCAATGATGGTTCTCTCTGAATTTCCGCTAAGAAACATGTCAACTGCTGCTTGGCAATCCTTTTATTCATTTCTTGTTGGTTCCCCAAGTGCATGCCTTAGAGTAGCAATTCCAAACCTGTTCTATTCTTCCTAAATCCTTAATCCTACTGTTCCACACCCTCACTCCACCCCTCTTAAAATTTTATCCTATCTTGGCTTACATGAAAATATATTTGCCTTAGTTTTCTTTCTCCGCCTTTTCTACTTTCCTTTCCTCCTCCTGAATAGGTATGGCCCAAGGTCTTTAGCCTTTTGGCTCAACTCACCCTCATTGATATCTGCTTTCAGTTTCAACTATCATCTTTAGGTTGATGATTCTCAAATATTAATTTTCTGTCACAAAAAATGGCATAAATAACTATTTCAGGTCACATATTATATGTTCCTGTATTCCTTTAAAATACATATTTTTACACATACCAAGTTGGATTAGGTGACCAGGTTTCATTTCATCTATATGTTATAATATACACATCAACTAGGGCCTAATAGGTTATAAAGAGCCAATATCTGATTATTTTTGCTAATGAACCAGTGGTATGTAGAATCTAAAACAATGGAAAATGCAAAAAATCATTTTCATTTGACTTTAAATAATATTGGG
The DNA here is from genome assembly GCF_900497805.2 of Vombatus ursinus. NCBI lineage: Eukaryota > Metazoa > Chordata > Mammalia > Diprotodontia > Vombatidae > Vombatus > Vombatus ursinus. Next base: position 8,226,102 of record NW_020954594.1, read on the forward strand.
GGAGGTAGGGTGAGAGAGAGGCATACCACTATCCAGTCCTAATTATATTTTGCTAATGACGATATTAAAGTTCTATTAGAACTTTGTGAATACACTACTCACAGGCAGCCTCAGACTGAGTCAAAGTGAAAGCCTTTCTCAGAAATAGTGATTATGCTGACAAACATGTTATGAGTTTCATGCTGACATCATTACTACCCGGGTTGCTCCACAGACTGTAACAAGAGGCTGGGAGGATTCCACATAAGCCAATTCCCTTCCTATTTAGATCTTTGGCCCCAAAGCATACCAGGGTGGCAGAGGGAAGGTTGCTGATATTCTACACATTACTCATCTTGACTGGGGAGATATATGTGTGCATACACATTCTAATATGCATATATAATATATGAATGCACACATATGTATGTACATGTATATGTGTATATATTTATATATGTGTACATATATACACATATATAAACACGTACATAAACACACTTGGACAAAATGGTGTTTTTCCACATATTTACGTATATAAGAGAAATCTGTTAGCTTAACAAACTAAGTAAGTGACTTATGTGACCGTGGGCATGTCATTTTGCTTTTGTAGGCGTTGGTTTCCCGACTTGTTCCAAAAAAAAAAAAGAGTAATTGGTTAGAAAAGGTAATTGCTAAGCTTGCTTCCAGATTTGGCATTCTTTGATTAAGTTTTTAACCCTCTCAGGGATCTGCCTCTCAGGATTAATTCACAAGTGGTAACAGAACCGTCTTCCCTCACCACTTTCCTTACACTGATTAGTAGTGATGGAAATGGAAATTACTTACTCTAGTAATTTCAACTTTACTACTGTTGAATGATTTGCATATTGATGGAGCCAAGGAGGTCCCAGAAAGTCCTAGGACTGCATTCCTTTCCCATGTCCCACACATTTCCACTCCACTTAATTGGATGTGAAATGTGTGCTTCTTCTATCAAAGCCAATATTTATTCATCTCATCTAAGAAAAGCCTTTCCCTCTTGTCTAAGTAATGATTCCAGCCTAGTGGACCATGGTGATTGAAGTGGGGGTGTAATGGAAAGACCACTGGCCTGGGAGGATGAGATCTGAGTTCTGTCCTAAATCTACCATTAATTAGCTAGGTGGCCTGTTCACTTCATGTCTCAAAGTCTTAATGTCCTCATCTAAAAAACAATCTCTAAAGTTCCTCTGAGCTTTAATCTTCTGTAATTCTAGGTGCTGGAGAGGCTAACCGTCTTCTTTCCCTGCTACTACTACTACTACTACTATTTCTTTTCTCCCCCTCCTCTTCTTCCTCTCCTTGTCCCACTTCATGCTTCTTGTCTCTACCCATCTCTCACAGTCTCTCCAAGTATCTGTGTCTCTGTTACTCTCTCTATGCCTATCTCTTTCGGCCTTTCTGTCTCTTGCTTGCACGCATACACATACACACACACACACACACACACACACACACACACACACACACACACACACTCTGTCCATCGCTGGATAAGAAATAGAAGAGCTAGGGTGCAGACAAAGATTGGGAACACAAAAACAGGAAAGCAGCTACCTAATAAGGCTCCAATTTTATCACCTCTGGAGTTATCTTTTTTCCATCACAAAAGGACATTAAACTGTCAGCTCCAGAAGTAAAGGTGACAGAAGCCACCTTTAAAGAAACATTGTTCCACAATCAGCAGCTTAAAAATTTACAGCCTTGTCTTTCTGTTCACACAAAGTCTCTTCTCTACTCCATCCAAATGAGAGCAGAAGATACAATGGGAATGTTTCACCCTGGGAGAAAGCAGCCTGCTGTGCGCTACACTTCCGCGGGTGAAGAGAGAGGGGGTACTTAGCTGATTATATGTCTGCATATTGAAAACAACCAAACAAATGAAAAACAATGTAGTTCACTGTGTGCCTCCCTAATGGAATATAAGGAAAAAGTCTTTCCTCTTAATCAGTGTGAAAAGTAAAGTTTACTCATTACAAAAGTCAGGACTCTTCTTTCTCTACGATTCTTATTTTAATGAACTTAATAGCATAATTATGTTTTAACACCTAACAGGAACTCAACAAACCTGCGGCATTGCAAAAAAAAAAAAATAACCTTCAGTTAGACTAGCTTCACATTTAAATCGAGACTTCCATGATGAAATGGAGGACAACCCTCATCTGCCTTTGTCTGCAAGAAAATATTAATACCTGAATCTAGATAACAACACAGTTTTTAAAAAAAAGCAAACAAACAAACAAACAAAACAAAACCTAGTTTCTGAAGTTAACCCCTAACATGGTATTTTCTACCAAGTCACAAGCAATAGAATATCAAGTTAGGAAGTGAAGCTTGGCTGCTATCTCATGAATATTATCTTTTAAATGTACTTAACCACACTCCCTTTGAATTGTATTATTCAGGCCCTGGCCATAAATCACAGATTTCCAGAACTTACCAGCCCCTTCCTTTTGTCACCTGAAAAATTCCCCTTCCAACCAAAACACAAAGAATAAATCTTTGCACCAACCTCCTTTTCTTTACATCTGATCACTGCTCTCATCAGCCTGCTTTCCAACCAGCCAGAAGCTGTGTTTTTACTGGAACAGGAGAAATCAATTTGAGTCCCTTTACCTAATCTCTTTCTTGCCTTTCTTCCTACATTCAGCTCCCTTATAAAATGTCCTGACTCAAAAACAGAGGTTCAGTTCAGTTCAGTGAGTGATTAAGCAATTTACAAACTGGCTCAGAGAGCCTGCTTCTAATTGCTATGACCCCATGGATAAGCTTCACTCTTACTTCCAGAAGGCAGGGCAGGCTAGCCAATGCTTCACACCAAACGCACTCTGGGCTTGTTCCTGCATTGAGCTTTTGGAGACTACAATTACATTTTTTTTTAGTTAAACCAGGTCAATGTGAGATTGTAATAGTGAAAATTTCTTTCAAAATTCAAGCTACAACCTCGAATGACTCTCCTAGATTATTCCTCCATTAGTTCATTGACAGAAGCTTTGGCTCTAGTCCTCAAACTCACAAGGGCAGGGCTCACTTCAAAGAGTGTAAGGGTCAACATTCCTCATGGGTAAGACCTAGGAGGCACACAGCAGAATTATCTTGCTAAATATTTCTGTCCATTATTCTCAGAAAAAAAAAATAATATGTATGGAAGAAGACACAGTAGGTAAAACTTCATAGCTCCTCTCTCCCCGCAAACTCCACAAAATACCCTCATAGCTTTCTTTGCTTTGGAGCTATTTTTAAAAGTACACAAACAAACCTCAGTTATACATCTAGAATTGACTCCCTGGCAGCTAATTAATAAATAAATCCTTAATAAAAGGATTTGTTCTGTGAACTTCAGTTTCAGTCATAGGGCGGCCACTTGAGGACCTGGAGGGCCACATGTGGCCTCAAGGCTGCAGGTTCCCCACCCTTGCCCTGGCCAATCTCTATTTTTTGAAGTTATTTCCCTCTTTCAAGGTCCAACCCTGGTTTGATATTCTTCATAAAGACCTCCCTGATGCTCTCCCCACCCCTAAGAGAAAAAGATCTTTCTCTTGCATTCTTATCACAGCACTTTACCCCAACCAATACTCTGTACTTACTTCATTCTATTCTGTCTTAGATAATAGAATATAAGTCTCTTAGAAGCAGGGTCTTTGTCCCTCCTCTAGCTTGCCTCTGTATCCCCAGCACCCAAAACTGAAAAGATGGAAATACACCTGTGTAGATGAGAAGAGCTAAAGAGACACAGAAAGCAGAGAAAGAGGAAATATGGGAGAACAAGAATGAATAGGATAATCATAGCTTTATTGTGGGTTCACCTTGTACCAGAAAAACCATCCCAGCAAGGACAATTGTGTTATGAAAATTTCTTTTGGGCACTCAAAGCCATATGCTGCAGGGCTATTAGATCCTGATAAAGGAGGTCTATTCTAGGAGATTAGTAAATCAAAACTAAGCTTAGAGACCCAAGGAAAGAAAGTGAGATTGAGAATTATTTTAGAATATTACATAAGCAAAGAGTCTCTGAGTGTATAATATATTAGCAATTGGGAAGAAAGGATGGAGGCAGAAAAAAAATAGAAGCTATAATTGCTATTATCAAAGACTGTGAAATTTAGATAAAGTCCTTGCCAGTTATAAATTCCTTTGATTCTATGATTACATGGCATTCACCCTAGAAAAAGTAAAGAACCATTTCAAAGAAATGTGAAAAAAATACCTATTAATGCGCATAAAACCTCACTATAATTCTATCCTTGGAGTCTTTGCTAAAGTACCATACTTAGAGGTAAAATAGCTTTATCACAGGTGACTTCTGATACTTTCAATGAGTACCCCCTTACTCAAAGAGTTTCTACAAAAAACCCTCCTTATAATCAAATGTGAGAATGGTTCATGTTATAAGAAAATCTAATTAACAAAAAGAGAATATGTAAGAATTAAAAGAACATGGAGTTGTTTGTTAAGAGAGAGCAGAATGGGGTGGGGTTACATAAGGAAAAATCTTGTAGAAGTGAATTCGTGTCTATTGGGTAAAAGACACACTGTTGAGCAAAGTGGGAAAGGTGTATCCCAGGTGAGGAAAAGACCCAATTCCCTCTTACCAGCAGTTTATTTCTTCTCTTCTACACTGACCAACTCAGGTCATAAGCCAAATCAGATCCAGCAGAAATTCTACTAAAGTAGTACTAAGTAGAAGAAACAATACGTACAGAGTTATAAGACCTGGGTTCTGGTTCTGCCCCTTCACAGCTGTTTGATCTTGATCAAGTCCCTTGACTATTCAGCCTTGGTTGCTTTATCAGTAAAATGAGGATAATAATACTTGCACTAACTATCTGCCAGGGTAGTTTCATGTATAGCACTTTTTAAGTTGTAAAGCATAAATATGAGCTATTACCAATACTACCAGATCCTAGCCCTCAAGAAAACACAATTTCTTGCTCTTTTCACTAAAAGTAACAACAACCCTCTTTTTTCTTTTCCTTTCTTGATTTTCTCACTTCTTTGTTTCTTCAGAAGAGTTTAGAATGTGACAAATGAGTTACTAAAAATTCATCTCTACAGGAGGGAAGGGACCGTGTACAATTGTTGTTGTTTAGTTGTTTTTCAATCGTGCCTGACTCTCTGTGATCCCATTTGGGGTTTTCTTAGCCAAGATACTAGAGTGGCTTTGTCATTTCCCTTTCCAGCTCATTTTATAGATGAGGAAACTGAGGCAAACAGAGTTAACTAACTTGCCCAGGGTCACACAGCTGGTAAGTGTCTGAGGCCAGATTTGAACTCAGGGAGATGAGTCTTCCTGACTCCAGAATCAGTGCTTTGTGCACTATGGCGCCACCTAGCTGCCCCGTATGCACTTATAAGGGACAGGCAATGAAGCAGGAGAGGGAATATCCTGACACATTCTAGTGCCATCTTGACTTCACCTGCTTCTCTCTTCTAAAAGAAGCACAAGGCTTGTCCTACTTCTTCTCTGAACCAGTCTTATCTGTCTCAGTTTCGTGCTGTGTACAGATAGGCTCAGGCCCATTCAGTTTTGCTGGAAAGGGTGTGATTAGACTTGTCAGTCAAGCTTTGAAAAGAAACTTCCCTGCTTAATCACTCCTTCAAAGTTAATTTTCACGAGCTACTCTTGTGAAATGTGTATCAGTTGAACTACTTACAGAACAGTGAGGATTCAGTGGGACCTTGGAGAAAGGACAGAATTCAGGAAACTTGGCCAAATTTTGCGGTAAGCAGCAGCCTGCTTCCACTTTTATAAATGTATTCCATGTTCTTGGCTTCCTTCAGTCTAGGTAATTACATCTAGCATTAGATTATAAGTGTCATGCTTTGGCAATATCAAACCAAATTTATCTCTGGAGCTTTTCATAGCTGGGGAAGCATTAATCAAAATATCCTGTGAAAATGAAAATTTATTATGATGCACACCTTAAAAAACCTTTATACTGACTGTTTCCAAAATTGCTAAGAATTCATATGAATAACCCGCTCTAGGTGAGCAGAAGGGTGCTGTGGGAAAGTGTTATTTATGTTGAAGTTCTCTGTGTTCATTATACATAGGGCATGCTACCCATTCACCAGGAGGCTCCTACTGTCTAACGAATAGACCTTCAAAGTAATCCATGACTTTGACCAAAATATAGCTGAAAACAAAAAAAGGAAATATTTATTAAGCACCTACTATGTGACAGGTGGGCAGCTAGGTGGCACAGTGCCTCACCCGGAATCAGGAAGACTCATTTGAGTTCAAATCTGGCCTTAGACATCTACTAGTTGTGTGACCTTGGGCAAGTCACTTAACAATGTTTGTGTCTGTTTCCTCATCTGTAAAATGAGTTGGACGAGGAAATGGCAAACCACTCTAGTATCTCTACCAAGAAAACTCCCAATGGGGTCATGATGAGTCAGGCACAACTGAAAGGACTGAACAGCAACAAAATCCCAAAAGAAAGATGATAATAAAAGTAGTAGCATGATTTCTAGAAATCACAGTGAACAGTTAAGCTGTCTGTGAGTAATGTATGTACTTGTGGTAGGTAGAAAAACAACCTCAATTAGAGACCAGGTTAAGAGGTATTAACAAAGAGGATTAGTGCCTAGGAGGGCCCCTAGCTGAAATCAGAAGAGAATTTTCAGGGTATTAGGCAAGGGGAATTGTGGAGAGAAATGTTCATGAGTGTATCTCCTGTACTGGCAAGAGGTATGGAAAACATCTGAAATCAGGAGTTGTGAAAACTCTCATTTCAAGGGCTTCCAGTATATTTTATTATATTGTACCCCCTTTCTTGGTTTAAAATTTTTACCTTGCCTTTCTAAAAAGGGAACAAGGTAGCCCTTGACCTTCAGATATGTCAAAGATTCTTTGAGGTCACAGTCACTTTTCCAGGGGATTTTTCTTTTTTGTCCAAACCTGTGATTTCTTTAGCCTGAGAAACTTCTGGAATAGAAACTCCTTCTACCTATGCAGATCATAGAGGTCTACAACCTACAGTATCTGAGAGTTGTCTGATACCCTAACCTGATATATGTCTGAAGTAAGACTGGCACCCGTCTTTATTTATTTGCTTATTTATTTATTTTAGGCAACTGGGGCTGAGTCACTTGCCCAGAGCCACACAGCTAGTAAGTGTGAAGTGTTTGGTCTGAGGCTGTATTTGAACTCAGGTCCTCCTGACTTCAGGACCAGTGCTCTATCCACTGTGCCACCTAGCTGCCCCTGGAACCCATGTTTTCCAGACTCCTAGGTCAGTCCACCCTGCACCTCTTCCAGTTGATTACTGTATCCATAAATACTGACATAAGAAATACCTCAAATCCTGAAGTAATGAAAACAGATCCAAAATGTGTCCATATTATTTACTTAGCAGTATTCTTATTGTCTAAAGATATTTCTCCTTTCTCTATAGTAAAAATGAAATATACTTTGAAACATACATTTTTTTAAAAAAATCTATGCATTTGCTTAGACGAATAGGAGGCAGTGTTTATAATGTAAGGCTTGGAGTCTGGAAGACCTGAGTTCAAATCTCATCTCAGATTGTTATTAGTTATGTGACCTTGGGAAAGTCACTTAACCCCTCTGTGTCTCAGTTTCCTCATATGTAAAATAAGGATAATAATAGCACTCACCTCACAGAGTTGTTGTGAGGATCAAATGAGAAAATAAATGTTTTGCAAACCATAAAGTGATACATAAATGCTATCTATATTTAATAAATGAATCCACTGCATAGAGTTTCTAGGCTGTTTTGCTCACACTTGGCACCTCAGTAAATGAATGGAAAAGTCATAAGGACTACTAAAATACTTTTTCTCTGGCATTGAAGGGCATTTTGTGACTTGAAGCAACACTCCTCATGATTGTAGACTCACTTTCTGCAGCAGCTGCAAGTGTCTTACAGGAAGTTTCTATTTTTTTTCATCTCTTTGGATGAACTTTAACCCTGACTTGTGCGGTTGCTCTATGTATTCCCCCTAACTTTAGCTCTGTGGATTGATTTCTAGACTGTGCCTAATTGGTCCTGGGAGCAAATTTGACCTTGAACTCATTAGGAAAAGAGCACTGCAACTAAGAACTTATTTGCCTTGTCTCCAAAGGTGCTCCATATCCATTTGAAATAGCTAGAATTTTAATTTCCTTTTGGTAGTGAGCCAGAATTTAGAACTGTGTCTCTGTTTTTGGCATACCATTACAGTGGGCCACTTGCAAGGTATCAGGGATCAAAGTACTTACTGAATATCTATAATTGGGCTAGCACACTGCTAGGCGCTGTGGAGACTACAAAACAGGTCACAGTGTCCGACCTCAAAGAGCTCCCTAAACTCACTGGGGAGACAAGAGACAGACATGTAAAACACTTAGAGAACAGAACAACTCGGTATATCATTAAATGACAAAATGTGTGACCTAGGGAAGCAGTTCTCAGAGTTTGGGCCAGAAACTTCTGGAGGTCCCTGAGATCCATTCTGGAGGTCTATGAAGTTAAAACTATTTTAATGGTCATACTAAAACATATTCATTTTTAATATGGTAAACAGCAATAGATATTACCCACAAAAGCTCTCTTAGGAGTCCCCAATAATCCTTAATAGTGTAAATGGGTCCTGAGACCAATAAATTTGAGAATTTCTGGTCTAGAGTATAAAGAATTCAGAGAAAAATGAAACTAGTATGCTAAATTGATCAGAAAAGCTTGATGGAGGAAGACACAAAATTCATTCATTTGACAATTGCTTACTAAATGCCTACTATGTTATATCATTGTGCTAAAATGCAATGAGAGTTAAGACAGACTTCCTGTTGTCATAGAGCTTATAGATTGGGAAAAATCAAGGACTAAAGGATAAATAGGCATTGGGTAGGTGAAGAAGAGGAGGGAAATATTGCTGGGGCCAGGGGCAACAGCAGGAAAAGAAAAGGGCTGGGAGATGATTATTCAGTTCGATTCAACTGAACAAACATGTATTAAGCACCTACTATGTGTAAAGAACTTCGTGGAAAAAAAAGAACTTTGTGCTAGATAATAAAGAAGATACAAAGTTTGGATACGGCAGTCCTTATGAAGCTTACAGTCCAGTAAGGGTATGAGACGTGTAAATATAATTTTAAAATAATACTCACTAGCTGTGTGACTATGGGTAAGTCACTTAACCCCATTGCCTAACCAAAAAAAAAAAAAAAAGCAAAGGGAGAAGAAGGAGGTAAGAAAAGGTTTCATGGAGAAGGCAGAATTTCAGGTACACTATATTATGTTATCTATGGAATATGAATGCTTTTTGGAATGAGCAGGTCAAATTGTCCATTGTTATAATTTGGGCAACAGATTGCAGGTATACGTCTCAATTCAGGTACTGTCACTTCACATGGTATTGTGAAAATTTTATCATTGGAGTCCATAGACCTAGATTTTTTTTCCCTATTTCTATAACCAGCTAACTTAAATAGTTATGTGAAGTAGATTACCAACCTTCTCTAGCTTTTAGTTTCTTTCTTTCTTTCTTTCTTTTTAATGTTTTACACTTTGAGTTTTATTTATCTTTTATTTTTACATTGAAAACATTTATAGATTAATACCTCTTAATGAGAAAGTCCTTGCAAGAAAGTAAAATATTTTCATTAAATTAATAATACAGTGACTTAATCTGAAAGTTCATGCAATCGTAGTACCGAATTCTATTTTTTTAATGAACAGAAATCTGTTTTTTCCCCTCCTACCCTATTAGAGGAGCTAAACATTTAAAGAACAATTAGTTCTAATACTAAATAAACTGTTTGGAAAAAAAAAACAGGAAAAAAGTGGTCCTACAAAGTTACTTCTATGGCACAAATATTTTCATACCTAAACCAGGGAGAATCAAAAGAGATTAAAAAAAATGTAACTATAGTACAATATTTCTAATGAATAGTGCTACAGAAATTCTAAATAAAATATTAGCTAGGAAACAACATAGCACAAAGATCATATACTTTGTCCAGGCTGTATTTATACTAGGAATGAAGGGTTGATTCAAAATTTGGAAAAATATAAATATAGTTGAACATATTCATAACAAATAAAACAAAAATTATATCAATAGATGCAGAAAAAGCTTTTGATATGATATCAAACCCATTTTTGTTACAAACACCAAAAAACATAGGAATAAATGGAGCTTTCCTTAAAATGATAAGTAATATCTACCTAAAAGCAAGAGGCAGCATTATCTATAATGGGGATAAGCTAAAGACCTTTCCAGTAAGATTGAGGGTAAAGCAACGATGTATATTATCATCATTGCTATTCAATATGGTGTTAGAAATGCTGACTAGAGCAATACAACAAGAAAAAGACATTAAAGGAATAAACACAGATAAAAAACAAAGTGATCTTTTTTTGTACATGATATGACGGGCTACTTAAGAAGACTCTAAAAATAGAGAAAGTCAACTAAAAAGCTAATTGAAAGAATCAAAAAACTTAAGCAAAATTTCAAGATATAAAATTAACCCACACCTATCATCAATATTTCTGAGTACTTCCAGTTAAATCCAACAGGAAGAGATAGAAAAAAAAGAAATGCAATTTAAAATAACTAGAGAGTACAAAAAATAATTTGGAGTCTATCTGCTAAGATACACTTAGGAACTATATAAGCACAATCACAAAAAATTTTATATACATAAAAACAAATCCAAATAATTGAAGAAATATTAATTGCTCATGGGTAGGCCAAGTCAATATAATATAAATGATAATACTACTTAAATTAATTTACCTATTCAGTGCCATATCAATCAAACCATCAAAGCATTACTTTAGCGAGCTGGAAAAAAATAATAACAAAATTAATCTAGAGGAACAAAAGGTCAAGACTATCAAGGGAATTAATTTTTTTTAATTGGGAAGAAAGGGAGTCTAGCAGTATCTGACGTCAAAGTCATAACTGTCAAAATAATTTGACACTATGTCATTATTTGACAAAAACCTATTGGGAAAAATGGAAAGCAGTCTGGCAGAAACTAGCTATAAACCAATATTTCATACTATATACCAAGACAACCTCCAAATGAGTACATGTATGAAACATAAAAAGTGACATCCTTTTATGTTCTTTTTACAAACAAATTAGCAGAGAAGGGAAGATATTACCTGTCAGGCCCATGGATAGTGGAAGAGTTCATAACCAAACAAGAGATAAAGAGGTCCACATGAGGTAATAAGGATAGAATTGATTACATAGAATTTTTAAAAAGATTGATGTTTATTCATTAAAGCTCTAGTGCAAAATAAACACAAATAAGAAGAAACCCAATTGTAACAAAAGATGAAGGGGAAATGAAAATAGAGAAAGTGGAACTCAAATTCTATTAATTACTTAAAATCTTTTCTCAAGATCCAAGTGAAACAAAGCTGTCTTTCATTTATTTCATAGTAAGCTTTTGAGGTTCCCTTTATCACATATTATAACAGACTATATATTAGTCATGTACTTTGAATGGGTTACCCTTGTAATCCAGACAAGTATTACATTATTTCATTATATTATAGTTAAATATTTTTGTTTCACCATCCTTCTTGGAGTGTAAACTCTTTTGTCAGTTTGTCTTATTCAACTCTTGAGTCCTCTATACTCTCTAGTATAATGCACTGAAAATCCTAGGTATTCAATAAAAGTTTGCTGAATGAATGAAGATAGGAAGGAAACCTTACAGAATTTTTAACTGGTGACATTAAATCTTCAATAGGTTCCTAGACTTTGTTCCAGTCAGGAACACAAATCAGCCTCTGCTGATGTCCGGTGTCTGCCAGCTAACATGCAGGAGCATGCCTGATTCAGGGAGTAACCTTTTAGTTCTAGAGTATTTCTGAGACTGGGCAGCTGGAGGCCAAGACAAGTGCCAGATTCTGGCATATGGTCATCTCATGTCCTATCTTTATTGCCAACTTAGAGGCCAGGCACTGTAAAAGAACACTCTTCCATTTTTGGCTCCTTTTAAACACAACTGCTTCTCCATTTAGTCTTCAGACATTTGGCCACCATAGGATCTACTGAGCCTCTGGCAAGAGTGCAGTATTCTTGAGATCTTTCTCAATCCCCACCCCTAAGAACTTACTAAGACTGTCAATGGTTTTTTTTTTAATTCTCAATTTTATTAATCTCACCTTTAATTTTTTTGGATTTCTAATTTAGTGTTTAATTGGAGATTTTTAATTTGTTCTTTTTCTAGTTTTTTTAATTGCATACCTAATTCATTAGTCTGATCTTTCTCTAATTTCCTGATGTAAACATTTAGAGAGAGAACTTTCCCTCTAATCACTGCTTTTGCTATATTTCACAGGTTTTGATATGTTGTCTCATTACTGTCATTCTCTTTAATGAAATTATTGATGTTTCTACGATTTGTTCTTCAACTTACTTATTCTTTAACATTAGGTTGTTTAATGTCCAATTAGTTTTTAATCTATGTTTCCTTGGTCTCTAGGAGTGTCTTACTCTCAAGACATAGGTTACTCTTGAGGAAGAAATGGAGGAAGCTGCACTAAATTGAGCAACACTGAACTCAGAAGAGATATGTATAAGCACCTGATGGCCCCAAATTCTAGGGTTAACAAGCCTTAGCTCAGAACAGTGGCCTCACTAGTCACAATCTAAACCTGGCCCAGTTAACAAAGGTGGGGTGGGGCTAGGGGGAATACTCTAGACATGACCTTGGATGAGTGTCTTCTCAGTTAAGTGTTATAGAATTGCTCCTGTTGAACAGCCAGAATCATTCCAGGATGTTTGGCCTATACATCTGCAATGTAGTTAGTTGAGCAATACCATTAGTAGGTATATTTCCAAAGGTGATTAGGGAAAAAGGAGAAGAACCTATGTGTTCTAAGATAATTACAGCAGCTCTCTTTGTAGTGGTAAAGAATTGGAAATCGTAGGAATGCCCATCCATTGAGGAATGGCTAAACAAGTTGTGGTAAATAACTGCAATAGAATACTACTGTTCTGTAGGACATTATGAGCTCAATAATCTTAGAAAAGCATGGAAAGACTTGCACAAAACAATGAAGAACAAAATGAGTAGAACCAAGAGAATATTGTATATAGTAGCAGCAATATTGTTTTAAGAATGACTTTGAGCGACTAAGTCATTTTGATTATTATAAATACCCAAATTAACTACAAAGGACACATCTGCATCTAGAAAAAAGAATTGATAAATAGAATATGCATAGAATAATTTTACATATATACATATTTGTGCCTAATGGTAACCATCTCTAGGTTGGGGAGGGAAAAAAAGGGGAAAAAAGAAATTTACATGATAACTTAATTATATATCTAAAAGGAATAGCAAGTTGTACATAATAGATTTGCAGTTTCATGTGCAATCATCTTTTTTATTATACAATGTCATGAAAATGCTTTGTTTTATTCCATAAATTAAAAATAAAGTAAGTTGAAAAAAATTGTGCTGGCTGAATATAATTTTGACCTGTGTTCTAAGAAAGAAAAAAAAATGGAGTTTCTTAACAATCACAAGTTTTGGTTAATATTTACCTCTGACTCACCTGTATCTCAAAATTCTCCCAACTCTAATTTTTTGTATTCTAGCTGCCTTTCTGCCTCCAGATTTGGAATTCCTTGGGGTTAAACCAAGTAAACACTATCTCCCTCTCCCCAAACTTTGAATAGCCAGGAGATAATCTGAAAACAGTTTTGCTTTATATTTTTTCAGGCAAGATAAAAATCTAAAGCAGAAAGGACAGATGAATATTAGGAGAGAAGGAAACAGAGAGGGCTTTAAGTATGTACTTTCCCCATCCTTAAAATGGTAACTCTGACTGCTTCAGATGAATTACAGCCCAGAAGGAAAGATGCATTAAATCAGGCTGGTTCCCCCTGTGTACCTGCACATAACCCTGTATCTACAACCACGATACCTGCTGAATCATGGAGGGAAAATAGCTTGCAAAGCCTGGAGTAAATCTGTCTTTTTGTATTCCAATCACAAAAAAGTATTCGCCTCACTTCTTCACATGGGGCCTAACATCACCTTAACTGTATTTATCAAGACTGACAAGGTGTCTTCTCAGAAGCTAGGACATTTCTCTTGTTTGACAGAAAATGCTGATTAAATCTTCCAAAAGCAAAGTAAGGCAACTCAAAATCCACCCATTTGCAAGTTACAAAAGGGACAGTATTCCCAAACTCCAGGTTTCTATAATTCCAAACAACAAAGTTCCTTTCCTCACTGTCATTAATAAAAGTGTGATGTCTTATAGGTATATCTTCTCAAAGAAACTTCTCCATTGCCAGTTACCTTAAATTGAAGTTTTTCCTTAGACATCTGAATTAGCTTCCTTGATATAATAACTGACATTCATGTAGTCCTTTAAGGTTTGCAAAGGTCTTTACATATACTGTCTAATTTGAGGTTTTCAACAGCATTGTGAGTCACGTGTTATTGTTATCTCCATTATCCAGATAAGCAAACTGAGGTTTGGAAGAGCTCAGTGATTGATTTCACAAGGTGAATACAGCTAGTTTCTGAAACGGGATTTGAACTCAAGTATTTCTGACTCCAAGGCCAGACTTCTTTTGCTGGAAATTCCAAACCTTGTTGATGGACCTTTTGGTCAAATGGAAAAACTAGGGAAAACCGCAGTGATATAGAAAACCTGAGTAATGAAACTCGGCTATTCATCCTGGCTTGTTTGTCACAACCAGCATTTCATGAAAGCAACAGCAGGGGATCTGGCTCTTCGCAAGTACTGTTACTAATTTGTCTCTACTTCAATTCAACAAACATATTCAAAATGACTACCTACATAGGTTCAGATGCTAATGGATACAACAGGCAAATGCAATAGAGATCCTTCTTCAAAGAGTTTGCAATTAAATGGAGGGAGAGAAGTGGGTACACAAATAATGATAATACTAAAGGAAAAAGGAAAAATGCAGTGAGAAATTTGAAAAGGGAAAGAATGTTATTCTCTAAACATTCCAACTGAGTGAAAACCATGGTGCTAATTTCTGTCTATTCTTTCAGGAGTTAACATTAGCATCTGGTTAATGTACAGATTAGTTGGATTGGGGACATGAACTGCAATAAAAGTATGCTTTATTAACTTTTGCAACCCAGTTAAGTGCTATGTTCAACTGTTTGGCTTTTTGTGCATTTTGCCTAAATTGTCCCCAGAATTTTAGAACCACAGAATGCTGGGACTAGAAAGAACATCAAAAATAATTTAGTTCAATCTTTTCATTTTACAGATGAATAAACTGATGTCTAAGGGGGAGATGAAGTAACAACTTGCCCAAGGTCACATAAGAATGACATAGTTGGGAATTGAACTGAATGAAAGGTTTCTGACTCTGAGTCAGTCAAATTTTTTTCTTAGCCGTATATGTCTTAGATGATATTTTATGCTATTCTTTTGTGCTCAAGATGGTATTGGTATAGCAAGGTGGACAGCTAGTGCCAGGTTCAAGGTATGGTGAGTGGGAGAAAGGAAACCTCATCTACAACTGTAGGAATTAACTCCTTTCAAGGGCGGGGATCCTCTTCCATGTTTGATTCTCTTTTTTTGTTGACAGAGCTTTGTCTCTTTCCTTGTAACTGCCCCAACTGACTTACTGACCAGGATTTCCTAGCTAGTGTGTCCTGTTTTTTAAAGGGCCACCAAGAGTATGGCTGATACTTCAGAGACAAATTTCCTCTAATTCTATCAAGCTTGAATAAAGACTTCTTCACACTTATTAAAGAGCAGAAACATCTTTTCATGTCATCTAAGATGGGTTCTTAACCTGCATTTATGGATAGGTTTTAAGGGGAGCATTTGGATGGGCAAAAAATTACATGTTTATTTTTACTAACTGAAATTTAGCATTTCCCTCAATTATGAATGTGGGTAATAAGCCATTGTTATGAGATGGGGTTTCACAGGCTTCACTAAACTAATATAGAAGTCCTTGACACAAAAAAGTTAGGAATCTCTGATAGAAGACCTCAATATCTTGCTGTGTTGGTTACCTGCCCCCTTACCTTCTATGATATCAGAAACTGGGCTGGGAGGAAAATCAATTGATCAGTGGTGCCCTAATTGACTCCTCCTCTTCCATCTCCCAACCAATGGTAATATGTCACATCTTACTTATTCCCATCATACAATTTTTCTTCTATGGAGATTAAGACTTTCTGGTAACTCCCTATTTTCCATAGTTTCATGATGAACTCCTAGAAATCCATAATTTTGGTGGGGAAGGGATGGGGAGAATGACTTGTAAGTATTCATTAACCTTCCAATCAAGGATGTGCCAGACATAGATACATAGAAATAAATTATGATTATATTATATTAGCTAAACTGAGCAATAGCATAGCCCTACTTCAATCTAATATGCCCCCATAACAAGCCATTTTTATCTTTTATTCATAGACCAAAGTTCCAAATTTTGGCAAACATAGTAACACCATCAGACAATTCCATATCGAAGATATCTACAGGCTTTCACTTGAGAGGTGAAGTATCTTGTATTGCTGTGGAAAGCCATCTACATAATTGCAGAACATACTAATCCCCACTGAAGACCCATAATTATGCTCCCAGAAATTGAGACTTCCTCTAATCCTTTCTTGTAACCTGATGCATAAGCTTTCCTTTCTCCACTTCCTGAAAGACCAGCACTTGGAGGTGAGAGAAGAAAACAAAAACTGAAAGGAAAGCAAGCCTTCCAAATACTTCATACAATCATAGCTTGAGGGAATGGAAAATAATTGTAGGAGGAGAGGGGCACTAAAAGGAGACAGGATCATGAAAAAAATTACGAGAAATGTTGCTCCCCTCGTCACTGTGGTAGGTCAGGATTTGAAAGTTGAGAGGATGTACTGTCTTATATATATATATAAACTAGTTAAAAAGTAATTCCCATTGCATAAAGCTTTCAAAGAGATAGGTTTCATCCTGTTTCTGAAGGCTAAAAGCACATTTCAGGAAGGCAAGTCTATCAACTGATGAATTTCTTGACAGGGCACACTAGTAGCAGTATTTAGGAAAGTAATATTTGCTAGGATGAAAAAGAAGGTATACTAGTTCCTAGTACCTCATAAAACATTCTTCTGGTTTCAAAGATCCTATCTGCAGTATCTTTGCACAAGTGGGAAAGTGTTCAAGTTAAAAAAAATTTTTTTTAAGTGAAGTGACCTACTGCTGGTTGTGCATGGCATGCAATGCAAATTCTGTGTACATACTGAGATGCCCTCTAACTCTAAGCCTTTGTTCTTTGAGACCAACTAAATTACATCCTGCGAACTTTCTGCCTCTGATTTGTCTTTTGATTAATTGTGAGATACAAAGAGAATATAGTGTTTTGAACCTTTTAGATAGGACCAATAAAAGAGAATGTTTTAAGTAATTCAATGGCAGATTGATAAATAAGAAGTCACTTTTGAAATAAGTTTTATTAGGGGGTAGTTAGGTGGTACAGTAGATTGAGCACCAATCCTGGAGTCAGGAGGTCCTGAGTTCAAATATGACCTCAGATACTTGCCACCTACCAGCTGTGTGTGACCTTGGGCAAGTCACTTACCTTCGATTGCCTTGCCAAAATAAATAAATAAGTTTTATTTCCAGAATATGAAGAATGTTGAAGTTTTGGATTCTATGGGGGATAGGGTGGTACATATAAGAAAGTTAATAGAGTATTTTTTTCTTTTTTAATTTAATTTATCAACAATCACTTCCATAAGCATTTGAGTTTTAAATTTTTCTCCCCCTCCCTCCCAGCCTTCCTCCCCAAGGCGGCGCACAATCTGATATAGGCTATATATATACATTCCTATTCAATAAACCTTTTTAAAAATGTACAGGTTATGTTGGGGCCCAAAAATATTTCTTATTGTTCCCAAGTCTTTAGCTGTTGATCCCATAACAGGCTATGACAAAAAAAATTTTTGGACACGTAATCTTGGAAATCTAGTAAGACAGTGTGATATGGTGAACAGATTTAACATTCCTGGATTTGGCATCTGGAAGATCAAGGTTTGAATCTCACCTCTGACATTTGCTGGCTTTACAGCCATAGGCAATTAATTTCTAAAAGCCTCAGTTTGCCCATCTGTAATAATGGGGACAATGAACGCAGTGCAGTAGAAAGACAGTTGGATTTGGAGGGCAGAGAATCTGGGCTCAATTGCCATCCCTGCAACTTACTTCCCAAATGCCTTTGGGCAAATCACTTCATATTTCCAGGTCTCAGTTTACTCATTTATAAAATGAAGGGATTGTACTAAACTCCTAAAGTCCCTTTGGGTTCTAAATGTATGATCCTATGATATTAGTATCTGCTGAGTTTAACTGGAAAGTAAATTTAATCTTTTATTGTGAAAAGATAACCATACCATAGGGAGACAGAGTAGAACACTAGAATTACCCAGTTTTGCTTTAGATGGTAGATCTGGATAAAATTCTATGAATTCTGTAAACAGGGCTTTGCAAATATGCCTGCTCATGCAGTTCAATGCAGCAAATGGATAATGATATATCCAAAAGGCACAAAATTTGTTCACAGCTATTAGCAATTCCAATCCCTTAGACATTATATAGGAAAGTGTCCTACTGCTAACTTTGAAAGCTCTCCCATCTTTAAGCCAAAAAGCAATTCATGTGTTGTTTCAGTGCCACTTAAAAATAATTTACATGTATTTTCTTGGCCAAAAAAACAAATGACACCTCTGGCTCTCAGAGAAACAAAATGAAGGGGAATAGGAGACAGCAGGAAATAGCCAGATGGAAGAATGCAAAAGCAAGGTGACTAAATGTCATAAATACATCTCTTGCCTGCCATGAAACTAAAGGCAGAATCCCCACTAGTTTAGAGAGTTCCTGCCCATATCAGCCAACTGGCAGAGAACTTGAAAGAAAGAAGTAGGGAGAAAAAGTCCAACAATGGAAAAATAAAAGCCATTTCCCAACAAATGTAGTACAATTAGAAATGTAACCATAAAGATGGTGTCACCATATTCCAAGTTTGCTCCCTCTCTGTTATGCTGATCCAATTTACTCAGCTCACAAGCTTGGGGATCATTTCTCTAACTTCCAATGCTGCCAACTCCACCTGCAATATGAAAAGCCAAGCTGTGCATCTGGTTCCCATCTCTTCCCCAACTAATAAATGAAACACCATTTTTCATGCTCCAGAAAATACAAACACAGCTGAACTGATTCACTTCAGAACTTCAAAAATAATTCTACTGAGGATGAAAACAAATGAGACATTTCAACCCAAAGTGTTTTGTGCTTTTTGGGGGGAGTTTTTTTGGGGGGGGGGGATTGAGGGAGGAAGGTAGCAAGGATAAAGAGAAGGGTGCAGTTTTGAGCCAGAGATTTAACAAAGTGTTATGTAAACTCTAATGTTATCAGCAACAGACAGGTATTATAATAAGTGTATTATGGGAGGGAGGGAGGTTTCTACTGTATATATATATATATATATATATATATATATATATATATATATATATATGTTTGTATGAGATATTCCTTTGGTAAGGCTATGAATGTTGTCTCTCTTCTGGATTATTAGGGTGTAAAAAGTAACTGACTAAGGGAGTTGTGAATACAAGTACACTCTGTTCTCATGGGGTGAAAGTGAAAGAACCAGTTACAGGGATTTTCTTAAAATGCTATAGTTAAATGTTAAGACAACCAGGTTAACAAGAAATATCTTTTTGTGTCATAGACTCCCTTCAAAAGTCTGGCGAAGCCTATGGGTCCCTTCTCAGAATTTTTTTTGGTTTTTTGGTTTTTTTAAGAATGTTTTTAAATGCATAAAATGAAATACATAGGATTATAAAAAAGTGTACTGAAATAGTTATCAAAATATTTTAGAAATATCAGAATATTTTAGAACTAAATTTATATATATATATATATATATATATATATGTCTAGCAGCAGGTCTCCCTAATAACTACAGTAATTTCAAAATCATGATGAGAGTGAATGATACTTCAAGATATCTGTAACAACTGTAATGTAATATGAAAATATCTATGATTTCTAATGGTAACAAAGTCATACAAGTACTACCAACACTTACTGTGGTTTGTTGCCTACCTTCATAATTTTCAAAAATGCTCAGTTTCAGTCAGAATTTGGTGAAAACATATTTTTTTCCCATTCAAATTCATGTACTCTTTGAAATTCAAGGACCCCTGGGTGTCTGGGGATCCCGGGTTGAGAATCTCTATTCTAGCATCTCCTAAAAGAAATGAAAGTGCTGTGATTCCCCAATTCAAACAGCAACTACCAAGTGTGGAAACAAAATCCTGCTATGAGACGGAAGGCAGAATGAGAAGATTTCTTTCAGTGGAAACCGACCAGTCAGACTGAACCAGCAGGAATTGAGGGATATGAGGTGAAAATAACTGCTCCCAATTGTTCAAGGAGGCACAGGGAAAACTCAACTTGAATTAGAAGGTGAAATCTGAAGGAGCAAAAGTCTTCAAACAGAAAAGAACAGAAGACGCATCATTAATCGAAGCCCAAGGTAGTCAAGGAGTTAATAATAGAGCACCTATCTCTCTACTTCAAATGAGCTCCAGACTCCAGGCTGCCATGAATCATAGCCCAGCTACTGAAAGAACTTGCTGACACAACGGAAGAATTATGGCTGGTCATCTGAGAAATCATGATACCTCAAGGTGAGGCAAATGGCAGTGTTCAAAACAGGAACAAAAATAGATTCTGAGAACTAAAGCTTAGAAATATTCTGGAATAGATGACTAAATAGATGGCTTGTGAGCATTTGAGAGTTGATCATGAAGAGTCAAGATGAGTTGAACATGAAAGAGCCATACCCAGAGAATTCCATTTACTTTTAAAATACTGTTATGAAAAAAAAATAAAATAAGGTTATGGTCTGATATGAGACAGTATTGTGTAGTGGTTAGAGAGCTGGCCTTGAAGTCAAGAAGACCTCATTTGAAGTTCTATCTCTATTGGCTATGTGACCCTGGGCAAGTCATTTCACTTCTCAGCCATGGTAGAGGGAGTTTCTTTATCTGGGAGTTCCCTAGACTAATGAAATCACAGGTTTAGTTCGTATTCCTACAGTCTGACAGATAAGAGAAATGTGGAAGATACGTCCAAATTTCAGCATGACATTTCACTAAGTTTCTCATGAAATCCTTGTGGATAGAACAGAGAAATGTGCACTGGAAGATAGTATACAAAAATGGATTTCCAGTTAGTTGGCTATCGCATGCAAAGTATGTTGATAGAGAAAAGTCTCTAGTGGCATACCGTACTGCTCTGCTCTTAGCCCTGTCCCATCCAATTTTTTTTATCCATAATTTGTATAAAGAGAAATATGGTATACTTTTCCAAAAATTAAAATGTCACCTGAAATAAAGCTAATGTACTATATGACAGAAATGGATTAAGAGATCTTTCAGGCCATCTCAGTAAGTTAAGGGAAAAAGGACTAAAACCATTAAATTTACATTTAGCGAAGACTGACTTAAAGTCATACATTCTGATTCTCCCAAATCAACTGGATCAATATAGTACGGAGGGGAACAACAGAAAGAGCACTATATTTGAAATTGGGGGACCTGCATTCAAAATCTGACATTTCCATTTACTACCCATGTGACCTTGGGCAAATCACCTAACTTCTCTTGGCCTGAGATTTCTCATCTAGAAAATGAGGGGGTTGGATTAGAAGACACCTAGGGTCTCTTTCAGCTATAAGGTTTTGATTCTATGACCTAGCTGGTGAAAATACCCCTGGGTGTTTTATTTGATCACAAAATGAACATGAGTCAAAGGAGTGGTATGTCTACTAAAAAAAAAAAATCCATGCCATCTTAGGCTAGAATGATTAATGAAAGTGTAGCATTCAGACTAGGGGATTTAGTAGTCACACAATAATCAGGTCTGGTCACAGAAAGTCTGAAGTGCTATAACCAGTTGTGAACATGGTATTATTATAAAGACAGTGAACTCTCCACCAACAATGCTGCCATATGGGTATAAATCCTTGTCACCTCTCTCCTATACCATTAAAATTAGCCCCAAATTGGTCCCATGATTCCTTAATCCATCTTTCTCCTAGCTACCAAAATCGTTTTCCTTATTTGATAATATGATCATACCTGACCCTTTCTCAAAAACCTTTGGTGCACATAGGAAAAGACACACCATAGCCCTGGCTGTTCAGGGCCTCCACAATCTGACTCTAACCTACTTCACTCAGCTTTATTTCACATTATTTGTTTTTCTTTTTTGCTTGTATTTATGTCCCCAGTGCTTGGCATACAGCAAGTGTTTAATAAATGCTTGTTGTCTGCCTGCCTGCCTATGTTTCAGTCAAACTGGACTAGACCTGGCTTGAACCCTAGGTGCCATCTCCTTTCTCTTTTTATTTGCACAGGCCTCCCCTCATATCTCAAATGAATGCTCTACCTAAGGAAAAGAATCCTTATTTTGCTAGGCAACTAGGTAGAGCACTGGATAGCATGCTGGACCTAGAGTCACAAAGACCTGAGTTCAAATCCAGCCTCAGACACTTACTAGCTTTGTAACCCTGGGCAAGTCATTTAACCTCTTAACTTGTATTACTTTCCTCAACCTTAAAATGGGGGTGATAATAGCAACTACTTTGCAAGGTTGTTGTGAGGATCAAATGAGAGATTTGTAAAGTTCTGGCCACATATGAACCACTATATGAATGTTTATTTCCTTTCCCCCACTTTAGGACTGAAGATCAGGTGCAACTATCTCCGGGTTCTCTCTTCCATGGTTCTCCCAGGGAGAAGCATACTCCCTTTCCTCAAATGTCCCTAGAGTACTCTGAATGGAACTTGACTATTATCTACATTACTAATACTATTATCTATACTATACTATTATTAACATCTGCAGTAAAGTAGTCATTGTTGCAATCAAGATGACTACCCAGAGAACATATGTTATTGATAACTTACTATACAAGCAGGAGTACTGAAAACAAGGGGTGAAGCTATGTTTCCAAGGTATAGCCAGCTGTTAAAACAAAGAACCTAGCATGCACTGAGATGGATGCACTCTTCATCTTCATCTCTTGGAATCCTTCGTTAGTCAAGTAACTCATAGACTGGTATTTCTAATTAATTTCTAAATACAATCCTCACAACAGACAATTTGTTTTCATGATAGATTGTTAGCAATCATTTTGCACATTTCAATGAAAAGATGGTGAAATTGGAAAGACCATGTGTCCTGGGGCTCTGGGTTTGGAGTCCTGGCTCTGACACTGATGGGATGACTGTGCTGTTATCCCCCCTCTCTTGGCCTTAGTTTCTTCATTTATAAAATGAGGATAATTATTACTTGCAGTATCTCATGGGGTTGTTGTGGGAAAGCCCTTTCTGAATTTTAAAGGACTATATAAATGTGAGCTATTATTATAATAGTCCTTTTCCCCTCCTTAAACCAATACATAAAAGCAACTCTCCTTTTCTTCCCCAATCCCTAAATGCCTGGCACATCTTCTTAAATATCTGCCTCACCAAGGATGACATTCAAAGACATGTTTTTATAGCTATTATTCAAAGCCTCTCCCTGTCTGTTGTATGTCATCTCAGACATGTTCATATTTTCGGCACACAAAAAAAGGTCTGCTTTTCCTGAAGCTTGAAATACCTTGCATGAGAAAGAGTTCTGAGTTTAAATGTGAAAGAGCCAGCAGATGCCTATGCTTAAATTATTAAAAACAGAAAGGGAAGGGGTTTTTATAGACCCAGAAAGCAATGAAATGAAGAAAAAGACACCAAGTCTACACAAAAGGTGATAAAATATTTTATTTGCTTCTTGGTTGTGAAAAAGAAAATAAATCAGAGAAAATACTATCAGAATGCCTTAAGGTTGAAGGTACCATCTTTCTTATTGGGCTCGGCCATGACCAGGATTAAAGACCTGGTGTGTCTTCCTTGCATTTGTTATCTTGCAGCCCATATATTTCAATCCAGAAATCATGGACCTCATAAAAATAAAGTCAGTCAAAGGGCATCTATTCAGGCGCTCTGTGTATAGCACTACCTTCCCCTGGATCAGGGCAGCCCAGAACAAATGCCCCTTGCCCTGGAGAAGTTTGCAATCTAAAAATCTGCCTTTAGGACATGGTTCTCAGTTCAGAGGCAGAGCTGAGACTCAGGAGTGGGAGGCACAGGGCCTGGAAGGACATGGACATGAGGGCTTCCAATCAATTGTATACTTCAGCCCTGAAGAATGATGGGATTTTCTTGGTGTTCTCCTTCATTCTAATTCTGCTAACACAAAATAAATAAGTAAGAAGAAAGAGAAAACTTTTTCCATGGTGAGACAGAGAAGACATCATGGACTGAACTCCACAAGAACTTTTTCTCCTGCATCTTTCTCCTGTTCTCTTGTTCTCTCCACTCAGGGAACAAAGCTAAGTGTTCCCCAGAGATAGCTTGTGTGTGTGTGTTCACAGCAAAGAGCCATCAACACTAAGAGCAAAGCAGGCAGTAGCAGTTCGGGTCATAGGTTCCCACTGTTGTTACCCAATTAATCTAGTCTTCTAAGACTACTCCCTTTCCCTGAGAGAAGGATCCTGTCATTAGTCAGAGAACCTGCCATGTAGGCCACAGAGAACTAGGGATTCCTAGATCTGTTCATTTCCTGTGCATGTCCTCACTTATAAAACTAACCCTTTTATACACAGAGCTTAACAGATAAACACATTTTTAAAAAAAGTCACCCCCCCAAAAAATCTTCCTATGTGTAAAAAAAGGGGAGCAGACAGTAGATATTGATGATTATGCAGTAGAGGGAAATTGGTCTATCCCCTTCTCTCCTCCCTCTCAGTCGATGTAATCACAGAAAATAAGGGGGAAGATAACAGATAACAATAGGTACTAGGCAAAAGATAACAATAGGCACTAGGTTAAAGTTTAACAACTGGCTCTCTGAAAATTCCAAGACATTCTTTTAAGTTTAATCAGCAATATTCCCATTTTCTTCATCACTTTTTTAAGTCTGGATAATAAAAACAAAATATATCAAGCCCTGATTTATAGCATTTGCTGATTCCTGAGGTATAAATGTATACACTAAAAATTCTAATAATTAGATGATAATATATTAGCACGAGGTGCAATGGCTTGCTTTGTTATCCCTTTATGAAATATGAAGTTCTATCAACAGAATTAGAAGGGCTATTAGCTATTGGGTAGCAAAAACAATGGTCATTCCCCAATGGCCTTTATGAAAACTAAGCCTAACAGCCCAAAAGAACATTCAGAATAAGAATTCAATGTTGCCCCTGAGCCTTTACAAGAGGTGGGTGCCCTTCTCCTCCCTCCCTTTCCTCCCTTATGGTTATGGAATCTTGCAATGAAGTTACTCGCCTAGCAGGAGAGAGCTGAACCAGAAGATGGACACAAGAAGCAACTTCCAAGAGTGTGATCTACGGCCATAGAGAAAAGAGTAGAGAAAGAATTCAAGCGATAACCAGCTCTAGCCGTTGAGGCCTGAGTTGTAGAGAGGAGGAAACCTAGGGAGCGCAGCTAAACAACCTGCTCAAGCAGAGATACTGAACCCAGGGGAAAGCAGCATGGGAGCACTATGAGAGGAGAAAGGGCACAGGGGCCCTACAGGCTGACAGTGTGAATTGCTTTAGCGCCATATGCCCTTTATATGTTTGCCTCACTAGTAGTGTACTCTAAAGTTTGTGCTCGTTCTTCCCATGGATGTTGTATATATTTGTGAAAGAGTATACCCCAGCCTGGATGTGGCAGGTATGGTGGGGGAGTGGGGGTAAATGAGAGGTGGGGGTAGAAGGAAAGATGTTTTATAGACAATGTTCTTGCTATATCCATTTTAGTAAATGCTTTTGCTCTGAGCCAATTATGTTCACTAACTCATTATTAAAGGTAAGCTCACCAGTGGGGGCTAGTGTGGGCTCACAGGGAAACCATGGAAGCTATAAGAATAGATACTCCTGTGGGAAACCAACCTCCAAAACTGTTATTCCCAAGTTGGAGAAAAAGCTCAGAAGGTGTGCTACAATTGTATCTAAGCCAAAACCTTCCACTGAAGGTTCCAGATTATCAGAAATGAGAAAGTTAAGGATGCGTTGTAGAGATAGAGTTGACTAAGGGACTTCATTTTTCTATTATTTTGGCTTGTGTGTTCCTCTTGCTTTCTGGAATTAAACTTCTCAAATGTGACAAGTTTTATGAGAAGTTATATGTTTATGAATATGAAGTATAAGTGATGCATAGATTTAAGAGATTAGACCTGGTTGATAGAGTTCTGAAGAACTACAGATAGAGGTTTGTAATATTATACAGGAAGCAGGAACAAAAAACATCCCCCGAAAAAAGAAGAGCAAGAAAGCAAAATGGCTGTCTGACGAGGCTTTACAAATAGCTGAGGAAAGAAGGAAAGTAAAAGGCAAAGGAGAAAAGGAAAAGTATACTCATCCAAATGCAGAATTCCAGAGAATAGCAAGGAGAGATAAGGTTTTCTTAAATGAGCAATGCAAAGAAATAGAAGAAAACAATAGAGGGGGAAAAACAAGAGATCTCTTTAAGAAAATTAGAGATATCAAGGGAACGTTTCATATAAAATGAGCACGATAAAAGACAAAAATGGTAGAGACATAAGAGAAATGGAATAGATTAAACAAAAGAGACAAGACTATGCAGAAGAACTATACAAGAAATATCTTAATATCATCAATAACCATGATGGCATGAATCCTGGAGAATGAAATCAAGTGGGCCTTAGGAAGTATTGCTAACAATAAGGTTAGTGGAGATGATGGAATTCCAGCTGAGCTATTTAAAATCCTAAAAGATGATGCAGTTAAAGTGCCGCACTCAATATGCCAGCAAATTTGGAAAACTCAACAGTGGCCACTGGATTGGAAAAGATCAATTTCATCCCAATCCTAAAGAAGGGCAATGTCAAGGAATGTTCAAATTACTGAACAATTGCACTCATTTCACATGCCAGCAAGATTCTGCTTAAGATTCTGCAAGCTAGGCTTCAGCAATATATAAACTAAGAATTCCTAGAAACGCAGGTTGATTTTTGAAGAGGCAGAGGAACTAGAGACCAAATTGCCAACATCCGCTGGATCATGAAGAAAGCAAGAGAGTTCCAGAAAAACATCTACTTCTGCTTCATTGACTACATTCAAGTCTTTGATTGTGCGGATCACAACAAAATGGGGCAAGTCCTCTAAAAGACAGTGGTACCAGATCATCTGACTTGTCTTCTGAGTAAGCTTGTAAGTAGATCAAGAAACAATAATTAGAATCAAACACGTAACAACTGATTGCTTTAAGATTAGGAAAGAAGTATGACAAGGATATATATTATCACCTTATTTATTTAACTTCTATGCAGAGTGCATCATGCAAAATGTGAGGTATATGAATCAAAAGCTGGAATTAATGCTGCTGGGAATAATATCAATGTTCTCAGATATGCAGATGATACCACTCTGATGCAGAAAGTGAAGAAAAATTAATGAGAGTGAAAGAGGAGAGTATAAAAATCTGGCTTGAAGTTTAACATAAAAAAAACTAAACTAAACTAAAATCTTGGCAACTGGTCCCATCATTGCCTGGCAAAGAGAGGGAAAAGAAACAGAAGCAGTGTCAGACTTTATAATCTTGGACTCAAAGATCACCGCAGATGGTGACTACAGATGGCAAATATGAATAGCTTACTAAAAGGCAGAGACATCACCTTGCTGACAAAGGTTTGTATAGTTAGAGCTATGGTTTTTCCAGTAGCAATGTATGGCTGTAAGAGTTGGATTGTTATGAAATCTGAGCACTATAGAATAGATGTTTTTGAATTGTGGTAATGGAGAAGACTTTTGAGAGTCCCTTGGACAACAAGGAGATCAAATTAGTCAACACTTAAAGAAATTAATTCAGGCTATTCATTGGAAGGTAAAATACTAAAGCTGAAGTTTCAATACTTTGACCATACAATGAGAAGACAGGACTCATTGGAAAAGACCCTGACGTAGGGAAAGATGGAAGGCAAAAGGGAAAAAGGGATGGCAGAGGATGAGATGGATAGATAGTGTCATGGAAACAATGAACATGAACTTGGATAGACTTCAGGAGATAACGGAGGATAGATATGCTATGGTGGCTATAGAGAATAGTGGTGTGCTATGGTCCATGGGATCACGAAGAGTCAGACGCAACTGAACAATTAAACAAAAACAAATGTTCCTCTTGTTTTCTGGAATTAAAACTTCTCAAATATTCAACTCAAGCCTAAGTATCTCTTGCCATTTACTAAAATATATGATGCCCTTCAGATTGATTACATATTTGGATGTCTATTCTGCCCAGTGGTATATCCAATTCAGCCCTGAATTTTTCATCACACCTTACCCAGTTATGAGTACAAGATAAAAAGCAGCAACTGTAATATCAGAAAGCTTCTATATACATAAATTCCTATTTTTGACTCTTAAAGCTCCTTATAACCTGGCCCCTTCCTAGCTTTTCAGTTCTCCACACACTCTAGGATCCAGCACACTGGCCTCCTTGTATTTCTTACATGATATTCCATCTCCTATCTAACCATTTCTTTTCAATGGCTATCCTCATGCCTGTAATCTTTATTATAACCACCTCTACCTCCTGGTTTCTCTGGCTTCCTTCAAGACTCAACTCAAATCTAGTTTTGTGAGGAAATTTTTCCTGGTCCATGCTCCCCACCCTGAACTCTGCTCACCACCCTAAATGCCCTCCCCCAGATCCTCCCCTCTGAAATTACCTTCTCTCTCTCTGTCACTCTGTGATATGTGTGTGTGTATCATGTATGTATAAGTGTATATATAACTATACTTAGTATACTTATACTTAGTATCCATGAATATATACTTGTATACTTATATATACTTATACTTTAAATAAGTACATATAAATATATATATACTAAGTACAAAATTATAAAAATACTTTATATACATGCATACATATATACATGTGTATATATACATACACTTATATATTAGTACATATACTCATTTATGTATACATAAAAGCATATATATACATTTCTATATGCACACACACATATATATGTATATTTTATACGTGCTTAGTTATTTCATGTTGTCTCCCCCATTACATTTTTTGCCTTTATTTATGTTCTGAGGGTTTAGCACAGTGACACATTTGTTGTTCAATCGTTCAGTCGGGTCTGACTCTTTGTGACCCCATTTGGAGTTTTCTTAACAAAGATACCGGAGTGGTTTGCCATTTCATTCTCCAATGGATTAAAGCAAACAGAGGTTAAGTGATTTGCCCAGGGTTACACAGCTAGTGTCTGAGGTAGATTTGAACTCAGGTCTTCCTGACTCCAAGCCCATGCTCTATCCACTGATCCATATGGCTGTCCCAATGTCTGGCACATAGTAGCACTTAATAAATGTTTGTTGACCAAGTGATTGACCTCTAGCCCTTCTCTCCCTTTCAATAAATCCACAAATCGAGATGTTCAAGAAGGGCCCGGGATCTCTGCCTAACAACATATACAAAGTGATCATCTGATACAATGAGGTCTGTGCTTCACACACACGAGTCACTTAATAAATTGAACCTGAGATCCTCCACCATTTCTTTATGTTCTAAGTGGTTGATCTACCACACAAACAAGAGCATGAAAGTGAAGAGCCACTAACACAGTAATATATTTTAATTTTTGTTGTTATTGAGTCATTTTTCAATTGTGTCTGAATTTCCATGACCCCATTTGGGGTTTTCTTGGCAAAGATACTGGAGTGGTTTTTCATTTCCTTCTCCAGCTCATTAATCTGAGGCAAACAAGGTTAAGTAACTTGCCCATGGTCATACAGCTACTAAGTGTCTGGGGCTGGATTTGAACTCAGGAAAATGAGTCTTCCTGACTCCAGGTCCAGCTTTCTATCCACTGCACCACCTAGCTGCCCCAATATATTTTAATAGCTATGGCTATACTCTATAATGCAATACCAGTCAGCATAGGAAGTCTTCTTTGCCATACGGCATGCCACACTAATTATTCTGAAGTCCTTTGACCAATTTCACTTACTTTTATCCATATACCATGTAGAAAGAGATAGCAGGTGAAAATTCATCCACTAGGACCATACATAGCTTAGAGCTAGTGGGACCTTAAAGATTGTCTCACCTAATCCCCTCATTTAACATATAAAAATTGAACTTCTTAAAGCAGGAATGTCCCCAGAATAACACATTCCTCAACACTGGGAAGGCAAACTTGCAATTTCAAAAGTATATTCACAGAAAAATGGCCAAACCAAAATCCTGGCTTTTAGTAGCTATCTACCAGTCAAAGACATAAACTTTAATCCAATGTGAAGAGGAAGAGATGATTCGGAAGAATTTTAATGATAGGATGAGTAATCTCTCCCTGGAAGTTACTGGTTGGGAGGAGAACAGTTGTTCATTACCTGATGAAACAGGTTTCTCAGGCTAGCAGAAAGCAAAAATAAATAAATCAATGTTATTTTCCAGCTTAACATCCCCAAACCCTATATTTAAAGATGTAGTGAAACTTGAAGTTGAAAGAAGATAGAGATAGATAGCTGTACATTTTGGATGGAGTGATAAAAGAGATTGTCTGAGGTTAAGTATAAGAAAAAGAGAGAATATTAAAAATAATAATAATATTAGCTAGCATTTTATGTAGTGCTTTAAGGTCTGCAAAGTGCTTTACAAATATTGTCTCATTTATCCTCACAACAACGAGAGTTAAGTGCCATTATTATTATGTCCATTTTACAGATGAGGAAATGGAGACAGGCAAAGGCTAATGGACTTGCTAGTAAGTGTCTGAGGCCACACTTAATTCAGGTATTCCTGATTCCAGGCCCAGCACTCCACCTAGCTACCAAATCTCTACCTAGGTACCAAATAGTACCATCTACTGCACCACCCAGCTACCAAATACTCTTGTAAGTTAAGAAGAAAATTTTACAGTAGAACTATTTGATTCAAGAGGCTGTATTGTGCCACATAGGAGTTCAATAAATATTGAATAAAGAGGTTCTCTTCTTTCAGTTTTGATCTGTTATTTTACTTACTTTGGGTGACACTTATGTAATTCAGTATCTTAGACCCAATGTGGTAAATAAATATTATTGACTAATGTGGATAATAATTGTGAAAGATAGTGGTATATGTTAAGGCCATGGGAGCTGAGATCATTCATTCTTCATCTGAATCAATACCAAGGTTAGAAGTAAAAAAAGATTTCGGTTTCATAGATTTTTCACTTCAAAATCCATTTTCTAAGGATGTCTTTGCTGAGTAATCTCTTTTCATTCTCCATATCTAACACTCTAATCTCAT
Source organism: Vombatus ursinus (assembly GCF_900497805.2). Classification (NCBI taxonomy): domain Eukaryota; kingdom Metazoa; phylum Chordata; class Mammalia; order Diprotodontia; family Vombatidae; genus Vombatus; species Vombatus ursinus. Next base: position 8,257,474 of record NW_020954594.1, read on the forward strand.
CTTCCACATAAATGGATCTAGGCCTGAAATGGGCTTCTCCTCTGGGCTCCATCTATTGAAATCCTTCCCCTTCCATCAGGTCCAAGGTGCCACCTCTGACAAGAAGTCTTTTCATGCAAATGAAATTGACCTTCCTATCCTCAAATTTCTCTGGGTACTTTGTCTAGACTTTCCTGCACCCTTACCATACCTTCCCTTGAATTGCTATTTATGTAAATGAGATTCTCTCCATTGAATCGTAAACTTACTGAGGGCAGGGCCTGTCACATCTTTCTGTAAATGTTGTATTGAACATATACATCCTATTAAACTTCTTTATTAGTGAATAAAATGCCATCTCCATTGCAACCATCCAAATTGTTTCCTTGTACTTCAGTATTAGTTAAATATTGCTTTAGCCAAATGGTCCCTGAAAAGAAATGTTTGAATATTTATATGGAAATTTACTGTGACTTTCTAACAATCTGTATTCCCTTTGTCTGATGTCTGGACTAAACTCCTGGGTGGCAGGGCCTTGGTGTAACTCAACCACTGTAACTTCAAATTCTAGGGCAGATTAAGACCAGATAAGGCCCTGAAATATCACAGTAACAATGGGTTCCCTTCAATGATAAAGCGTAACAATAGAACTTACAATGCAGAATGGAACTTTGGGGCCACTCAAACTCAGGGTTCCTAGAGCAAATGCCTATTTCACAATTCAACAACAATGTTGCAATTATGTCAATCCACCTCTGTCCAAGGGCTCTAAACCTTGTAGCCAACCAGGAAAATGCATTTCTTTGCCCTTCATTGTATTGCCAGTACTTAGCACAGTCCCTGGCACGTTATGAGCACTTAATAAATGCTTGCTGACTGACTGAGCAAATACTGGAAGTAGGTGAAGACAAAAAAAAAAACCACCTCATCATCTCACAAATCATAGGAGTCTGGGTGTTGCCAAAAGTTCTCAAATTAAAGTGTTAACAGACTAGCTAAATTAAATGCATTAAAATGAGTCATTCTTAGGACCTCCTTCAGAGTCAGGTAACTATCACCTCAAGTCCTGCACTGCTGGGCAAGTATGTGATCTGCCAAATGTCTTTCTGGACAAATCTATGCCCCCCACCCAATCCCTCCGCCATGCTTAGGAGATAAGCCATTAACTCTCACTGATATTTTCACTTGGGAAAAGTCAAACAACCCCCCCTCCCCTATACATACATGCACACACACACACACACACACTCACACTATCATAGGCACAGGCCTTATAGAGAAGGCTTAGCAAGCAAAGTACACACTGTGTTGGCATCAGGCTTGAATACAACTTTAAATACAGGGTTTGGAGACGGTGTTGCTGTTGTGCCAACAAAGGAATCTTAAATGAAAGTATCTGACCACAGAGTTGTGCAAAGCACATTTGAAATTCAAATGCAGCACAGTGTTTTCCTATATCAAAGGAAGAAAGAATCTAAGACTAGGAATCAGAAGAAGCTGGTTCAGATCCCAACTCTGATCCTCACTTACTATAGGACACTGGACAAATCATTTAACCTTTCTGAGCCTTGGTTGTCTCATCTGAAAAATGGGGATAATTATATTTGCACTACTTAACCTCACACAGTCTCTATAAGGATCAAGTGAGAAAAATATGTAAGAAGCACTATGTAATTATGAAAAAGTATACAAATCCATGCTGTTATTATTATCACTTGCAACTGATGTGCAAGAAATAATATGAAAGATATCATCTAAGAGATGTGTTATGGGAAAGGAAGATAACCAGCCACCTGGGCAAGAGTGAGGGACAACTGAGGAAGAACCCTCATGTTGCAGTGATAGCCAGGATATATTAAAAAAAAATCTAGAAGAAAGGTCCTAACCTACACAATAGATTCTTCTGTGGAGAATTAATGGGAGGACACAGAAAAGAGTCACACAGAATGAGAAGGCATGGACGGAGACTGTGGGAGGAAATGAGACTAGACATCCACATAAGTAGAGGAAGCCATGAGTCATATTCATGTTGCAGTTAACATGACTATCACCAAAATTCATGTGTTAAATATCTCTCTCCAGTATTGCTGCTATGCTTTGCAATATCCCAGACCCTCCAGGAGCTACCAGCTATGCAGAGTAACAATGATAAAGGGAACATGGAAAGAACATAGGAACCTTAGGATTACCTAGTTCAACTCACTTATTTTACAGTTGAGGAGACCAAGACCCAGAGAGATTACAAAAGGAGTAAGCATCAGACTGAGGATTTTATCCAGTTGAGATTTTGACTCCAAACCCAGCGCTCTTTGCAGTGTGACAATTGTGAATGGACAAACATATGTTTTAATAGATAGACAAGATTAGATGCATCACTGACAATAGTGAATATGAGAAACTCATAAGAAATTTCATATTTAGATTGTAGGGGAAGGTTTTCAACCTCAGGCTTTCAATGAAGGCTTCCTATGGAGGATTTCTGCCTTCTCCAAACCACATCTGACAATGCCACTCCCCTGTCAATAAAATCCAGTGGCTAACTATTACCTCTAGGATCAAATAGAAATTTCTCTGTTTGAAGGCCCTTCACAATCTAGCTCCAACCTACTTTTCCAGCCTTATTATAAATTACTCCATTTCATGTGGAGTATGGGTCCATCCCAATGGTATTAAACTCAAATAGAAATGATACCTGTAAGCAGCAAGTTGACTGAGAAAACCACAAATTAACATTATCAATGTTGTATTATATTTTTTATTTATTTTGTTAACCATTTCCCAACTACATTTTAATCTGGTTCCTGCCCTTGACTTTGACACCTCTGATCCAGCTTGAATAACCTTCTTGCTGTTCTTCTCACATGACATTTCATATCTCCCATCTTCATGCATTTGCACTAGACGTCCCCCATGCCTGGAATGTACTCCTTCAACATCTCTGTCTTTTAGAATCTGTAGCTTCTTTCAAAATTCATCTCAAGCATCACTTTCAATATAAAATTTTTCCTAATCCCCTCAGCAGCTTGTGTGTGTGTGTGTGAGAGGGACTGTGAGAGAGACAGAGAGAGAGAGAGAGAGAGAATTACACTCAGAAACACCTTTGTTCAAGTCTACCTTTGACAAATACCATCTGTGTGACCCTAGGCAAGTCATTTAACTAATCTATCAGTACTCTAGGTGACTCTAAAACTTAAATTTCAGAGAAGGTGCAGATCTGCATTGACCGAGTGATTTTCCTCTTCTGGGAGTTCCCTATACTAATGAAATCAGAGGTTCAGTCTGTATCCCTCTCCATATAACTTGTATATTCTTATATACATGCATTCTAGCTCCCAATCAAATGTAAGCTTCTTGAAAGCAGGGACAATTTTATTTTTTGTCTGCATCCTCAGTGCATAACACAATGCCCCCACACACAGTAGGCACTAGAATACTTGTTGATTGACTGAGGTGGGGTTTTAGAAGCCACTCTTTACAGCTGCTATTAAGCTCATAAAGAAAAATGACTCTTTTTAAGACATTTGAAAAGCAACCTAAATAAAAAAGATACTCAAGACCACAAAGTTTCTGAAGTTGCCACACACCAATGAATCAAATGCTAACAAATGCTGAGAGTAAATATGTATTCTAATTATTTAAAAAACATTCCCAGGTTCAGATCCCCTTTGCCAAGAGACAGCCTGGAACAAAGTACCCTAGTCTTCATTAAGCAATAGTCTGAAAACAGGGAGGGGTTTTCATAAACTCTCAATTACTACCTTCCTGAAGCCTTGGTTATAAAATCAACATGAAAAAGGAACACAATGCAAAGCAACAAGCCCAGGATGAACTGGTTCCTTTAAAAATGTGAAAAAGGTCAGGAAGACATTGGGCTGGTATTTTCCAGCCTAGGGATGAGGCCATTAATCTGCACTACCCTTTTGGGTGGTGTGATAACTTTCTGTTTACCAGCCAGCATTTAATGAATGAAAATTTCCAAGCATGTTCAGTTGTACCTCAGTCCCCTAAAAAGCCCAGCTTTAACTCACAATCCTCCTTTCCTTCTTCACACACTCCCTCCCAGGTAGTTTCATGCTCAACACATACTTGATTCTAATGAAGCCAGAGATAAAAAGCAAAAATTCATTATATGGATCAAAACCTTCCTGCTGTCTGTAAAGCAAAGTTGAAACAGCCCTGGCTTGAAACAGGTGGAAGGTAAGAAGGCCCTATTTGCCAGACAAACACATAGGAAGCAATTAAGTTTACAACAGGAAAAGAGGAACCCAAAGGCCATCTGAAACAAAAGAAAGCCTCCCTGCCTCCTCTTGGGTTATTCTGTCATAAAGAAGGCTGAATGATTCATTTGCAACAATGGAACAGTAAAAGCCCTGTTCAAACCAGAGATAACATTGGTTCTCTCTCCTCAGACTTGCCTGTCAGGTTTGAATTTCTATGCTGGGGGATAGATGGCTACTTCAGTTGAGAGAAAGAAAAGAAAAGAAAAGAAAATCTATATACATGAAGAAGCTTAGAGAGGAGGGCAGGACTTATACACCCTTGAACCTGGCTAGAATGTACAAATTTCAGTAGTTAAGTGAGTTTCCTTGGTGTGGAGTGAGGCAGACTGCCCACAGATCTGGGGAAATAAGCTCTCACTCCAAGCAATCAGAAACCTGTCCACCAGGCAAATACCCATTAATTCAGAGGTTCCTAACCTTTATTGTAACATAGATCCCTTTGGCTACCTGGTGAAGCCTACAGATCCCTTTTCAGAAGAATGTTTTTAATACGTAATTTAAAAAAATAGAATAACAAGGAAACCAATTATATTGCAATATAATTATAAAAAAATCTTTTAAGTTCGTGAACCCCTATGTTTACCCTGAAGCCATTAGTTATGGAAGCTGAATTAAGTATGAAGTTCAGTGGCAGTCACAGAACTAAGCTCAACCTCGACCTTCCAGCCAACATGTGTCTTCCCACTCGTAGTAGTCTTGACTAATTGTTTTCCAGCTCAGGCTCCAGCAAGGAGCTGCTGGTGATGGAGAGATAAGGCATGTAAGGAGTTTTTAGGCAGCTCAGCAGTTTGCATGCCTGCAGCATAAACAAGTCTCCTAGCAGGGCAGCAGCAGCCATGGTATGTGGACCAAAGGAAAGGCAAAAGGCAACAGGGAAAAGAGGCATGACTGTAGTTTTAGGGGGAAGAAAATCAAACCCAGCATTGAGTTTGAAGAAGAAAAGACAAAGACAAAGCAGGATGATTGATTCCCAGCTGGCATCTGAACAGAAGGCAAATCCCATCCCACCATCCCTTACTTCCCAACTGTAGAAGAGGCAGTGTGGTATAAGGGTTAGTGAGCTGGTCTCACCTCTGCTACACACGGGTTGTGTGACCCTGGGAGATATACTTAATCTCTCACTGTCCCAGGCAGCTCTCTAGGTTCTAAGCTACAGAGAAATTGTCCATCTATATTGGTCTTTACCTGGAGCTTCCTAACTTGATGAAATCATAGATCTGCATTTAAAAAAAAAAGTTTGAGTAGAGAAGATGCTTCTACCTTGATACCAAAATATGCTCCAGGCTTTTCAACATCAATCTGCCAATAGTCCAACCCTAGCCCAAACCACCTAATGAGGATAAGGCAGCATTCATTTATCACATTTATGCAATGTTTTAGATACGGTGTGGCAGAGTTGATAAAGAACCAATCTCAAAGCCAAGAATTCCTGGGTTCAACTCCCACCTGAGACACTGAGCAAATTACCTGACTTCTGGGTGCTCTAGTTGCAAAAAAGGTGGCAACCTGTACTGGTAAACAGAGTTTCTCCAGCAGAGATTTCCCTATACCAATGAAATTATAGTAGGAGCTCAATTAATGTTTACTGACTGGTTGTCTCTATCCATATATGGTCCTTTAAAGCTTGAGAAATGATTTTCTTTACAATAACCCTCTAAGAATGATGCCTAAAGTAACATTCCCATTTTACAGATACAGAGAATAAGGCCCAGAGAAATTAACATTGTACTTTGCAAAGCACTTTACAAATAGTTTTCTCATTTTATTCTCATAACACTTGTGAGGATAAAGTCTTCATTTTATAGATGAAGAAACTGACACAGGCAGAGGCCAGCTGACTTGTCCAGGTTAACATAGCTAGTGTCTGAGAGTGGATTTAAACTCACCTTTTCCTGAATTCAGCTGTAGTAGTCTATTTATGACTCCACTTAGCTGTTTCACATTAAGAGACAGGGTTACACAGCTAGTAGATGCAGACACCAGTCCTCAGACCCAGACTTTCAGACTCTAAAACCAGCCCAACACCACACTACTAGGATATAAGCAGATTTGCTTCTGCAGACTAATTCCATTTGGCCTGATTTCCAAACTCATGGCCCATCAGGGAAGTATAAATGATGCTACGGGCTACTTCATTCACAGCTGCTGTGGATATGAGATCATGAATGTCAGTGATATATAGCATGTTTCTTGGATGAGTTGAACAATACGTGCACATTGTCCTGAACTGAGACAAAGTATAAAAAGAAAAGGTTGCCAACCCACCCTGGCCCAGGGGCAGTTTATAGGCAATTAACCACATAAAATCAACATTCTTTCCTCTTGGGTTGACACCAGTTGTCTGCTTGCCTGAAGTCAGGAATCAGTGGCTATCTGAAGGGTTGACTAGAACATTGTTATTTTCATTCTTCGACCCTGACAGGATAAACCCTTCCTCCCACTAAGCAGAGGACAAGAAGCCTAACTCAACCAGTAGGGTTTGGCTGTGAACTTCCCTATTTTATTCCAAAGTTGAATGAGAATCTCCCAGTGTCCTCCAGGCTCCACAGATGATCACTTGATCCTGAACTTAGGGTCAGGAATAATTGGGGGGCCGGCGCTATACTTAGAGTCAAAAGAGACCTAGATCTCACTTTCCCTTCTCTTACACGTAAAATGGAGGTAATAAGTATAACCATGGGCAATTCACTTAAATTGTGCCTCAGTCTCTTCATCTGTAAGATAAGGATAATATCCTTGGGACATACCTGGAATAGCTGTTGTGAGGATCAAACATGATTATGTATGTAAAACGTTTTCCAAACCTTAAATCATTATGTCACTTATAAACAGTATTGGTATTATTAAAGTGACCCTTTCCGTCAAACCATTCACCACATTATTGTCCATAGGATTTTCAGAAACATGTATCATTGGAGTCACCTACACAGTGAAAATTGCTCTTTTACCATAGCAACAGTGAGTGACCTTATGGAAACAGGCCTGGCTGGGGAAACAAAGAGACTTGAGTTCTGGTCCTGGTTCTTTCATATATTACCTATGTGACCTTATGTACCTATGTGACGTAAACCAATGTGCACCCACCTGTTTCCTCATCTGTTAAACATTGATAACCTTTGTTTCATCTATTCTGCAGGGCTGTTCTAAGGATTAAATGAAATAATAAATATTAAAGTACTTGGAAAATTAAGAGTGTCAAATAAGTACAAGATATTACTAGCTTTTAAACAAATGTTTTAAAAAATAATTGTTAGCATAAACTTCATGACAATCTCAAAAAAAAAAAACCCAGAGAAAAATAAACCTAAATGAAAACTGGAATCCCAAGTAAAATCATATAATTCAAACTGTGAGAAAAAAAAATAAACTTGGACAAATAAGTAGCAATTTTAACTTACTTTCCCTGTCTCTTCTCTTCCCCCCCTTCTCTTCTTTGTGTACTTGTAAAGTTTTGTTACTTTTTATTGCTGTTTTATTCTTTTATTTTTATTGCTTTATTATTTTATTGGGAGTTGTGGTTTTTGTTTTTTCCCCTGGGGTTGGGAGAGAGGTTTGTCTTTGTATTCACAACACCAAGCACAAGCTTCACACAAAGTAGTCCCTTAAAAAAGTATTATTGAATTGAAATGAATTTTATAATATAGCTTTTAGAACTCAGCGACCCGGTTCAATGCTAAAGATTAACCAAATGCCACACAAATACTGCCAAGCTCTACTACCACATTGCTGAGGCCAACAAGGGCACTGTAGTTATCTTTCTACTTAGGAAAGGGCAAAAACCCTAACCCATTTCCTATTGCTGAGAGATTTGCACCATGTGAGGTCTTGGGGGTGGGGGGGGGGGGGGGGGTGAGGAGGGAGTTGAAAACAAAATGCCATCCACCACTTTATTCATTCTGGCCCACAGAGGGGATAGTCAGCCAGGAATAACCAGAGTTACGCTCAACTGGAGCAGCCTGACCTCATGGTACCAGGCATCATCTCACCAATAGGGCAATCATCAATCCCTGCAGATGTGCCAGTGGGCCATACACTAAGTTATTTCAGGACAGTACCATGTGGGAGATGGGGGAGCAGATCAGAATCTAAGAGAAAACATCAGGAGTCTGCTCACAATTGGACACGTGGCTTGGGAGACCAAAAATATCATTACTGTGCCTTTTCAATATGGGCAACGTGAGGCCCCACAAAGTAGCTCCACAAGTTAGGAGACAGGCCTGAGGAATAATATTAGTCTTAAAGTTTATGAATCCCCTAGGGAATTAGGTAGCACTAATATTATCCCCAATTTATATTTGAGGGAACTAAGGGTGAGAGTAGTTAAATACCCGAAATACCCAGCCATCACAGGCCAAATCCAGCTTGGGAATGCCAGAACTGGTTCTTAAACCTTGATCCTCGCACTTGGTAGTGTTCTTTCCATTGACTCACAGAGGACAAATCTGAGGCCAATCCACCTTACTTTGGGAAAATCACTTAACACCTCAAAGGTATCTGATCTACAAGCTTTGATAGATGCTACATTGTAGGAAAAGCAACTTGAAACAAACTACCAAAAACTGTTGCAACACAGCACGTCCTGCTTCCCCATAAAGGAAACCAGGAGTCTATATAAGTAAACAATCTCATCTGTTTCTCAGAGGTTGGGTGGGTTGTGGAGAGGAAGAGATTCAGTTACACCTAAAGAAGGCTGAAAAGCATTCAGCTGGTCAGTCAAGCTTTTTTTTTTTTTTTTGGCTTACTATGTGGAAGACACTGTAAAGGATAAAAAAATGAATAAGATGTAATCCCCAACTTCACAGAGCTTACTGATCTATTCATACAATATATAAAGTGAAAATTTTATGCATTGATGCAAAATCAGAAGGTAATACCTATCTACACTGCCTGAATTTGAATGTGGAGGAAGCCTTCAATATGTTCTGATTTAGTCATTCCACAAGTCTTTATTAAGCCAACATACTACTATCACTACAACTACTATGACTACTATGACGACGACGACGACGACGACGACAACTACTACTAGCTAATATTTCTCTTCAATAGCATTTTACATTTTGCAAAACAATTTAAATATATCCTTTCACTTGATGCTATATTCCTGGCACTATGCCAAGGATTTATTATAAAAACAAAAACCAAAAAAGAATCTTTTCTCAAGGAAGATAAGTTCTTGGAGGGAATAAGGAAGCATAAATAAAATGTATGCTGTTAAGTGGATAGAGTGTTGTGCCTAGAGTCAAGAAGATAAGTACTGAGTTTGAATCTGGCCTCAGACACGTACTAGTTGTGTGACTCTGGGCAAATCATGTAACCTTGTCTGCCCCAGTTTCCTCATCTGTAAAATGAGCTGAAGAAGGAAATGGTAAATCACTTCTATGCCAAGAAAATCCCAAATGGGGTTATAAAGAGTCAGACACAACTAAAAAACAACTGAACAACAACATGCAGATAAGAAAATATAAAGCAATTTTTAGAGAACACTAACATTGATTTATGATAATATAGTCTTTCCAAGTAAATACATTTCCTGTTCAGAAATAAATGAATTGAATAGGGGCTAAAAAGGTCCAATAATACAAGCTACAGTGGACACAAAAACTGTCCTGATGAACTTCTGATCTGGGTCAGCTATACTATATTAACATTTTCTATATCATTACCATGTTCCATTTCCTAACCATGGTAACATCTAAAGTGCTGTCCTGGGCACTCTTCTCTTCTTTTTTTATACCTTCTTTATTGACGATCTCATTAGCTTCCATAGGTTCAATGGTTTCTATGCAGATGACTTTCATATCTATAAATTCAGTTGTTTTCTCTCTTCTGTGCTTTAGTTTCATATCACAAACTGTGCATATGACACTTTCAACTGGATAACTGAAAGTTATCTTAAACTCCAGATGTCTAAAACAGAGTTCACTGTCTTTCCCCCCAACCCACCCTTCTTCCTAACTTCCATATTTCTGCCAAGAGTACCATCATTCTTCTTGTCCCTCAAGTTTACAGTCTCAACTCTACATCTATAGTATCTCTTAAAACCATCCTCTTGGGACAGCTAGGTGGTGCAGTGGATAGAGCACTGGCCCTGAAGTCAGGAGGACCTGAGTTCAAATCTGACCTCAGACCAAACACTTGACACTTACTACCTGTGTGACTCTGGGCAAGTCACTTAACCCCAATTGCCTAAAAAAACAAACCAAAAAACCCCATCTTCTTCTCACTAATCACATAGTTAGCACTGCAGTATGGGGCTTCTACACTTTTCATATGGATTATTTAAATATTCTCCTGTTGGTCTCTCTGCCTAACATCTTGCCCCTTCTCCAATTCATGGTCCAAATAAATACCTATTTGATATGCCTAAAACACTTGTCTGACTATATCACTCTTCAGCTCAAAAAACTCTACTGACTCCCTATTGCCTCAAGGATAAAATATAAAATCCTCTGTTTTAAAGCCCTTCACAATCTGTTTCCAGTCTGTTTTTTAAAATTGTTTTAATTAACAAAAATTCATTTTCTCTACTGCCCACACTTCCTCTGTTTAAAAAAAAAAGGGAAAGAGAAAACAAAATGTAGTCAAGAAAACAAATCCCCACATTTGTGCATTCATAAATATGTATTTATTTCTGCATTTGGAGGTGGGTAATGTGATTCATCATCCGTCCCCTGAGTTGTGGTTGGCCATCACACTGATGATCTTCAGTGTTTCAAAATCATTTGTCTTTACAATGTTGTTGTATTGTATAAATTGTTCTTCTGAGTGTGCTCACTTCATTCTGCACAAGTTCATGTAAATCTTCCCAGGTTTCTCTGAAATTTTCCCCCCTCCTTCAGTTTTTTTTAACTGATAAGACACCTTATTATAAAACATATTTTGTACCTTCCCTACTTTTTCCATCAGACTACTAGAGAAGTAGAGGGGGGAAATACAACTATTTTAATAGGCTTTTGTTAAATGAATAATATAGTGAGGGTTTTTTTTTACTGGTATATAAACCTTGTTTGCATCATTTGATTGCATCAAGCATTAAAATGTTGGAAAACTTACAAAGATTCACCCCCAAACAAAGCACAGTAGAATATGGACTAATTTCTATCATGGCAGGAAGAGAAGTACCAGGTGGAGCTCAGATGTTATTTCCCCACTATTAAACATAATTCATGTTGGATGAGGGTTTGAATGTCTTATCCATTATTGAAAAGAATTCCCTGAAATGTCTCTGAGGGATGTGTAATGAAATTATTTGAAAAAGAATTTCCTTCATTATTTCTTAGATCAAAATGGCATTTTGTTACCTTCATATGACATCATTTGTTCAGTCATTCCTCAATTGGTGGGTACCCCTAGTTTCCAGTTCTTTGCCACTATTAAAGGAGCTCCAATAAATGTTTTTGGATTTATTGGTCCTTTTTCTCTTTCTTAGATCTCTTTGGGGAATAGGTGTAGCAATCATATCATTGGGTCAAAAGTTATGCACAGGTTAGTGACTTTAGGGGCACAATTCCAAATCAAATTCTAGCTTACTGCCCTAAGCATATAACACATGACTCTCTGTGAAGTACTTAATATGTTCCCCATTCCTGACCTTTCATCTCCACTACACTCCCTCCATTCCTAAAATGCAATTGTTCTTCATCTCTGCTTCCTACAATCCTCAAGCTTCCTTCAGAGGTTGGCTTAAATATCACTTTCTTCTTTTTTTCGGTAGGCAATGGGGGTAAGTGACTTGACCAGGGTCACACAGCTAGTAAGTGTCACGTGTCTGTGGCCAGATTTGAACTCAGGTCCTTCCAACTCCAGGTCTGGTACTCTATCCACTGCACCACTTACCTCCCCATAAGCATCACTTCCTAAATTAGATTTTTTCTAATCTCCCCAGATGCTGGTACCTGCCCTCCTGGGCCCAATTATTTAGTACTCACTCATACATACATGCATTTTTTTCAATCAATCAATCAAAAAGCTTTTATTAAGTAAAATGAAATAGTCCCTGCCTTTTAAAAAACAGTATTCTATATGGTTTCATTTTTGTCTTTGTATTGCTAGCCATTCCTTGCACATAGCAGGTTTTAAAAATTTTTTGTTAAATGAGTAAGCAAATCATGGATGGATTTCAGAGGGTCCTACCACTGCCGTAGGATATCTACTCAGAGAACACAGTTTCCTGTGACGCTAACTTTAAGTCATCTTACCACACTGGCTATGAGAAGCTAGGAAACAATGCTCCAGTACAAAAGAGATGATATTCAACTCTAGGTGATGATAAAAGTGTGAGTAGGAAGGGAGTTAAGTAGTGGAAAGAGGTAGAGAGGGGAAGAACAAAAGTACAGGTTGAGTCAAACTCTAATGAATAATATCAATGTTTTATTCATCCTAGGCATCATATCATGGCTAAAAAAAAATGGAATCTCTTTGCTTTTGAAAACAACCTAAAGTTCTCAAAGGTTGTTTTGAGAATCATTGCCCAGATCTTCATACTCTTTGCTTATTAAGAAAACCTCATTTCAGGTGGAATATACCCCTAACAAGCAGGATTCTTAAGGTTAAGACATCATTACCCAGGCACAAGTCATAAAGAAAAATCTGCTGATAATAAATAGATCCCAATCGGCTGTTCCATGCACTCAGGCCTAATCAGAGCAGGAGATCTAGTCCTTTTAATAAGTCTGCAGCAGGGCATTATTAAATGGGAGAGAAGAGTAGCTGAGCAGACACTCTAATGAATTCTGCAATGCACTAGAGACAGATAATTATCATTAACAAATATTTGAGTGCCAAAAATTTACTCTGCTCAATAAGAATGGGAACTCAGACATGATCCTACCTAAGCAATTCACAATTAGACAATTTGCTCTTGGTATTTCTTTCCTGGTCCCTCATATTCAAAGTGGGAGGTCTACTTATAAAGCAGTGGGCCGGAGGGCAGGGTAGAAAGGTATAATCAAAATGTGGAATGATTTGGCTGCCATAGGAAAACCATAAACTCAAGGTTATCAGATTCTCATATCAAAGTCAACAAGTTCTATATTCTAAGTGCACAGAGTTTCTTAACCTAGGATCCTCTTTAGAGGTCTCTGGATAGATTTCAGAGGGTCTGTAAACAGATGGGAAAAAAATTATACCTTTATTTCGCAAACCATCCTTCCACTATGAATTTTTAAAAGAATTCTGAGGAGTCTAAATCACCAAACCAGCAAAGGGGTCCATGACACATACAAAAAGGTTAAGAACCACTGACCTAGAGCCTAACTACAGAAAAACCAATCCTCTGTGACTTATTTTCCTCACCTAAAAAATGGAGACACCACGAACTAATCTAATATGGACAAATATGAGCAGTCTGCATCCTCTTAAAAGCAAATTGGCAAAATAAGTGGAAACAAAAATATTCACTGATAACACAGTATTTTATGTATCTTCATGTCTCTACTTTGGTTTTCAATCAATCATTTAACAAGTACTTATTATACATCTACTGTGTACCATGCATAGTGCTAGGTGTTGGGGATACAAATACAGTTCCTGCCCTCGGTGAGCTTGCATTCTATTGGGTGAAACAACACATATGCATATAAGTAAATATGAAATAAATATATACAAAGTAAATAAAAGGTAATTTCAGGGAAGACAGCAGCTAAAGGGAGGACCTTCTTTAATTTTTTTTTTTTAATTTATGGAATAAAAGAAGCAAGATCTCCTTTAGATGGCAGCACTTGATCTGACCTATGAAGGAAGCTAAAGATTTTAAAGAGCAGAGGTTGCTGTTGTTGTTGTTGCTGTTATAGCACTTTGCAGAACTTAAAGTGCTATATAAAATCATGATCATGATTATTATTATTATCATTATTATTATTATTATTATTACCACTATTATTAGTGAAAGCATGAGAAGTGAAAGACAACTCTGAATGGAAGGATGGGTATTCTTGATAGAAAAGAAGTTAGGAAGGAGAGGAGATAGGGTGGGGAGAAAGAAGGGAGGGAGGAAGTGAACTCAACAAGTGAAGTCAATAAGATTTATTAAACATCTGTTATATACCAGGCATTATGCTAAAGGTTGAGGATACAAAGAAAGGCAAAAACAAACCAAAAATATTTCCTTCTCTAGGAACTCCTGGTCTAATGGGAGGAACAACAACATCGAAGAATCTCAGAGAAAAGGCACTGGCATTAAGGAGGATCAGGAAAAGCTTCTTGCAGAAGGTATAATTTTAGCTGAGACTTGAAGGACACCAGGGAAACCAAGAGGAAGAGATAAAGGCAGAAAGAATTCCGGGCATGCAGGACAACCAAATAAAAGTGCATGAACTTGTGAGATGGAGGCCAGTATCATTAGATGATAGAGTACATGGAGGGTAGTAATGTCTGAAAAGACTGGAAAGGTAATAAAGGTCCAGGTTATAAAAGGCTATAAATGCTACAGGATTTTATAGCTTATCCTGGATGTAATGGTGACCATTGGAGCTTATAGAATAGGGGAGTGGGGGTAGGGAAACATGGACAGTCCTGCTCTTTAGTTGGGGATAAATTCTATTTTAGACATGTTGAATTTGAGATATCTACAGGACATCCAGTTGGATATGTCTCATAATCAAAATGTCTAATTAATGGAACAAGACTAGAACTAAAGAGAAAGATTACAGATGGATATTTAGATCTGGAAGTCAGATGCATGAAGACAAAAATTGAACTCATAGGAGTTAATGCCCATAGAGACAGAGTGAAAAGAAAGCCAAGGATAGAACCTTGGTGTACACCCAGAGTTAGGAATTGGGATATGAATGATTATGCAGAAAAGAAAACTAAAGATCAGATAGGTGGGGGTGGGAGTGGGGGAATGAGAGGAGGGGAGGGGTCAGATTAAAACTAAGGAAGTTTGTTGTTGTTTTTGACTTACCCAGTGTCAGGCAGCTAGTAAGTGTCTGAGGCCAGATTGAAACTCAGATCCTCCTGATTCCAGAGCCAATGCTCTATCCACTGTACTACCTAGCTGCCCAGAAGAGAGGTTTCACTAAAATAAAAGAGTCTCCTGGGAGAGAAGATGAACAATAGTATCAACTCCCTCAGAGAGGCCAAGGGGGATAAAGACCTAACAAAAGGACATGGGAACTGGAACTTTTAATCACTGCTAACCTTGGAGAGGGTCATTTCAGTTAAGGGAATTCAGCTTGCAAGAAATGAATATCTTCTTTTTTAATTTAATGCTCTCTGAATGCAGTTGAATGGGATCAGCTTTTAAAAAATTAATTCAATTAAAACAAGAATTCATTAAGCACCTTCTATGGGCCAGGCAGGCCAAAAATGAAACAGTCACTCCCCTCAAGAGATTCACAAATACTTAGTCTATCACCACTGTGATTCACCAAATAGTTTTGATTTCAAACTGCAAATTTACATGACATATCATTATAAATACAGAATAATGAACACATGCAAACTAAATATAGTTAGCAACTGCACCTCACTTGATATTTTCCCTTCTGTCATTGAGGGTCAACAATTTCATTTTAAAGTAGACATCCTATTTATTCTGAAAATATTTCTGTTGACTAAAGTAACATTTTACTTCATCATTAAACACTTTTTAGTAGGTAACAGAAAGACAAATCTATTGGCCTTCTGAGAACTTCTAACACATTCTAACTTTTGCTTGAACTTCTAAACAAAGGAGATCACCACTGGCAGGGCAGCTGCTAATGTGTATTAGCTGGGCTAACATCAGGTTCCTAAATGGTGCCTCTGACTTCACCATACCCTACATAATGTCACTTCCCTGCTTAGGTGACTCCCTAGAACATCTAGGCTAAAACGTGACCTCCTCTGTCATTTAAAACCTTTAAAGAACAGTTCCAGTCTACCCTTCTAGGCCGATTACACATTACTCCTTCCCACACACTCTATGTTCTGACCAAAATGTCATTTAAAAAATGTATTTTATTTTTAATTTATGGAATAAAGCAACCATTTCCATAACATAGTATAATAAAAAAAAGATGATTGCACATGAAACAGCAAATCCATTATGTACAACTTGCTATTCCTTTTAAATATATAATAAAATTATTGTGTAAATTTTTTCCCTTTTTTCTCCCCCCCACCTAGAGATGACTACCATTAGACACAAATATATATGTATATGTATACATGTGTACATATACATGTAAAATTATTCTATACATACTTCTATTTATCCATTCTTTCCCTGGATGCAGATAGTTTCTTTCTTCATAAGTCTTCTATTTTTAATTTGGGTATTTATAATACTTAAAATGACTCAGTCACTCAAGGTAAACTGACTTACTTGCTATTCTCTGTACACAATACTCCATGTCCCTCCACCAGGACATTGTCTTTTTCTTTTAGTTAATTTATTTTCAGTTTTCAACATTCACTTCCATAAGTTTTTGAGTTTTAAATTTTCTCCTCCTCCCTCCACATTTCCCTCCCCAAGACGGTGGCATGCAATCTGACATAGGCTCTTCATATACATTCCTTTTAAACATATTTTCACATAAGTCATGTTGTAAAGAGGAATTAGAACAAACAGGAGGAACCACAAGAAAGAAGAAACAAAACAAAAGAAAAAAAGAGCAAATAGAATGCTTTGATCTGCATTCAAACTCCATAGTTTTTTTTTTCCCCTCTGGATATGGATAACATTTTCCATCATGAGACTTTTGGAGATATCTTAGATCCTTGCATTGCTGAGAAGAGCTAAGTCTATCAAAGTCAGTCGTCCCACAACGTGGCTGTTACTGTGTACAATGTTCTCCTTGATCTGCTCACTTCACTCAGCATCAGTCCATACAAGTCTTTCCAGGTTTTTCTGAAGTCTGCCTGCTCCTCGTTTCTTATTGAACAATAGTATTCCATCTCAATCACATTCCACAACTTGCTCAGCCATTCCCCAATTGGTGGGCATCCGCTCAATTTCCAATTCTTTGCCACCACAGAAAGAGCTGCTATAAATATTTGTGTACATGTCCACCATGATTTTGTACATGCTGTCTAGCTCCCCATGCCTAGAATTCTCTTCCTTTCACCTCTCCCTTTTGGAGCCTTGGCTTCTTTCAAGGTACAGCTCAGGTAGAACCTCATTTCCTTAGTTATTAGTGCCCCTGCTAAACTACTGTATATTTATTTTCTATATGTCTTGTATTTACTTAACTATGTAGTTGCCACAACCCCACTCCTAGTTGAATGGAAGCTCTTTTAGAGCAGGAACTGTCTCATGAAAAAAAAGGTTTTGATTTTTCTATCTCCATTGCCTAGTATCATGCCTGGCAAGCAGTAGGTACTTAATAAATGCTTTATAAATCAATATGGAAGCTAACATTGCATTTCCAAATTTTTTGGAAGGTTCTAATACACAGACCTGGCTATGCCACTCTCTTGATCAAAAATATTCATTGATTCCTGTCTGCTTATATATACAAAACTATTAGGCTGTCATGTAAGGTCTTTCCATGATTTGACTTCAAACTACCTTGTCAGTCTTAGTTTATGTCATTTCCCTTTACACATTCAAGTCAAGTAAATGCTTGATTTGCCATTCTGTTTCTGCCAAATAGGGTTATTGCTCCCCAAGATCAACAAACATCCTCCTAGCTTTATGTATGTACCTGAGTAGTTCATCCTCCATGCCAGAAATGTGTTCCTTTCCCATCCTGGCCTGTTAAAATCCTTCTCTTTCCTTCAAGGCAACTTAGTTTCTACCTCCTACCAGAGGCTTTCCCTAATCTACTCAACTGAAAGTATTCTCTTGTTCCTCAAATACCCCTTGAATACTTTGCTCTTTCCTTTGCACTCTTACTACCCCACTTCATTCCTTGCATATTTGTATAAATGCTATAAACATATCATTTTTTATCTTTATATATCCAGTGGCTTGCATACAGTAGGCTTTATTAAATCTTTTGTTATTGTGACATGTTGTTGGTACTGGATTGTTGGCAATCTTACCCAAGATAATTCAACCCCAATTAAGAAACATGTGTTTTCTGAGTAGCAGGTCAATATTTCAGAATGAGCAGCTGTTAGCTTACTCCCCAGAAAAGTGAAGAAGTTTGTTCACAAATAAAGCAACCAGTCTACCAAAGATTAAAAAAAGATAAGGTAAGAACCTGATAAATTACATACCTTAAACCACTTAAATAGCTTAAAACAAAAGGCAGGTAACTGGAAGGTTCCAAGACTTTTGGTATAAAAATAAGACAGCGACAAGGTAATTGATTTAACACCATAAAATAGATGGAAACCCTGGAACCAGTCACAATGGAAACATCAATATTAGAAGCCAAGAAACAGTGAGTTAATAAATAAGACTTTTATTAACACACACCTGGATTTAATATAATTGGGAATGGTATTACATGATGCATACATATGTTCCCATCCTCCATGTCTCAATGCTCCACCTCTAGTTATGGGTGAATTTCCAGGAGGGACAAAGACTTTCATATGCCAAGCTGCTGGAAGAACTTTCTATAACACTATCATATACCAGGTATTCTGGCAGAATAATAATTTTAATACATTGTACATCTCTTCCACCTGACATCTGGAAACAACACCAGCCAAAGAGTGTAAAAACCAAACTCGGATTGCAACATGAGCCTCAAAACTGGGTGGGGAGTTGGATGGAAATTGCAACATTCTTCTGCATTCGCCAAACTACTAGGGTTGAAGCCCAGGATGAGAAGCACCAAGTACTAAGATTTAGAGCTAAAAGGAGAAGATGTCTATGCTCAAGAGCAAGGAAATAGGCATTCCCATTTTGTTAATCCCTTACATTTCTAAAGTTTTCCAGTTTTTAGCACTGGAGCCAATTTCAAATCAACCAGTGAGTATTTGTATTTACTCAGCCCTCCTAATGTGATCAGTACGGTACTATTTGCTGTAAGATATATGGAAGAAAGACGCTAGGACAACAGACACAATTGCTATCCTTAATAATAATTCACCTTTCTATAGTGTTTTAAGATTTGAAAAGTATTTTACATCTCATTTCATCCTCATGACAAACCTGTACAGTAGCCAAAAATACCATTCCCATTTCATAGAAGAAACTAAAGCTCACACAGTCTTAAGTGACTTGTCCAAAGTCAAACAACTACTAAGTGACCGGAACAGAAGGTATATAAGCCAGTTGGTAAATGCCTCAAACTACTGATAATTCAAATCAACTTCCTACAAATGTTATGAATGTCATAGTTCCCCATTTTAATATTAACTTACCTGGTAAAAGGAAAAAAAAACAAAAAACGTCCTACACCATATTATTATTCACTAATACTACAATATTTCTACAATATTCACATATTTAGAAGCAATTATAATTATTAAGATTTAGGAAGATTGTATACAGCACATTCAAGGGACTTCAACAATTCCAGGGACTTATCACCATTAATAGCCCTGGTGTTATGATTACATCCCAGACTAACATACAGATTCGAGGGTCAAAAATATTGTGATATAGCCCATACTTGAGAACAAAGACTGAGGAAGAAAAGTCAAGAATCCTAAGTAAAAGGGAGCAGCAATTCAGGAAGGGATGGGTGTATTATGTAAATCTTTGACATATTTTTGGTCTCTAGCTAATTATTACGATTCTGGGATCCTGAGAGTATTTCCCCTAAGGTTTTAGGAAAAGTAAACCTAAATGAGTACTCTTTGTATCTAAAGTTGTTAAGTTAAATGGTTCCCCACTATAAATGGTAAACACTGATGGAAAATTTCTCAGCTTTACTTGGATCATGGCTCAAATCCTACACTAATGTATATTGAGTGCCCCTCTTATTTGAATATTGAAAGCTTCTGTCCTTGTCCCCTGCCACCAGTAATAATTGGGTTCTATGAGAGTTGCAACTGATATTAAGAGAGCAGAAGGATCATTGGAGGACACTGACTTTTTTCCCTGCTTACAGATAATTTATAATGACAAAATCTGTTCAAAAGATACTTATTCCACTCACCGGCCTGCTGGTTGCCACTTTTCATCTACACTGCATGTAAATAACCATCCATGGGAGAACACAGCTCCCAGAGGATGGCTAGGATGAGGTTTCTAGGATTAAAGTATGACAGCTCTCTCACTGTTCTCTAACTTCTGTCTTTATTGGATCCACAAAGGAACAACAGCTGGGGCAGGAGGAAAAGATACTGTATCACCTGAATTTACCATTTATATGTACCAACCCACCTCTTGGGGTTATTATGGGGAAAGTTTGCCAACTGGCAAGGACAATACAAACAAATGTCACAAGGATTCCAAAAATTTTGTTGAACACAAATTTCCCTCTTGGGAGCACTTATTATCACCATAACTTCCTAGCACTTTGGTCGATAAAATTTAACCATTCTTGGGAGCTGACACGAAAAAGGTTATTTGAGTAAAGTCAAACTCACTATGCTTTGAGCCACACGCTCCAAGGTTCTGATACTAATGACTTCCACAAGCTCTCATTAGCTATTAACTAGAGGAAGGTTCCATCTTATGGCCCTCCTCCACTTTCCAAAGTTATTTTATTATTTAAATAATTCTGTGCAAAAAGGTATGGCATTACCAGAATCTGCTGCTAGTTCTGTAACAGGACAGGAATAATAGAAATTTCCCTTACAAAGACAAGAAGGAATTCTTCTCAATCCGAAAAGATAAGATTTAGGCATCACTCAGATTTTTTAAAGTTTTCAGATCTTAAACGCCCTCCACTCTAAAGAGAGCACCACATAAATGATTGTAATGGATTATTATTATTATGCTATAAGAAATGACAAGTAAGATGATTTCAGAAAAACCTGGAAAGACTTACATGAACTGATGCATAGTGAAGTGAACAGAACCAGGAGAACACTGCACACAGTAACAGCAATATTGTTCAACAAAGAATTGTGAAGGACTTAACTATTCTCAGGGATACAATGACCCAAGACAATCCCAAAGGACTAATGATAAAGCATACTATTTGCCTCCAGAGAAAGAACTGATATTGATTGAATAAAGACTGAAGCATGCTATTTTTCACTTTCTTTCATTTTTTTCTTTTATTTGAATCTTCTTGTACAAAATGACTAATATGAAAATGTTTTACATAATTATAATTGCACATGTATAACCTATATCTGATTGCTTACTGTCTCAGGGAAAGAGGAAGGGGAGGGAGAGATAGAATTTGGAACTCAAAATGGTAAATAAAAATGTTAAGGAAAAGAAAAAAAAGAGAGCACCACCAAAAGTATTAATTTTGGTATGGGCAAACTGTATTGAGAATCCACAAAAGGCAAGGAGAAATAGGAAAAAGAGGAGAAGGAGAAGGAGGAGGAGAACAGCAATAACAAATAGCTCAAGACCAGCTTATCCACATGGAATGATGACAGATACATCATCTAGGCCAACTTCTCCATTTTACAGATGAGGAAAATGAAGTCTAGTGACATTAGGGGACCTGCCCAAGGCTACACAGGTAATAAGTAGCAAAGGTGGTATTTGAACCCAGATTCTTTCATTCTAAATTGAGTGTTCCATTCTGTGCCCTTTCTAATGCACCGTGCTGTCTCCAAAATGCTGACTTTTCTTTAATCATGGATTTGAAGTTCTTGCAGAAAATGGGATTTGAGTCATTTTGAAGGAAGCCATAGTAGCCAGGACACAGAAGTGAGGAGGGACAGCATTTCAGACATGGGGTACAGTGAAAGGGCCTAGTCAGGAGATGGGAGAGTCTTGGGCAAGGACCAAGAAGGCCAGGATCACTGGATTGTACAGTATGTGAGGAGAAGTAAAACGTAAGAAGACTAGAAAGGTAGGAAGAGGCCACTATGTGAGCTGCAAAAGCCAAACGTGGGATTTTGTATTTGATCCTGGAGGCATAGGGATACATGAATCACAGTCAGATGCCTGCATTCTTTTCCTCATGACTGTCATTACCAACAGGGGCTCAAACACTTTAATGTTTTTAACCCTACCTCTTCCCTCCCCTCCCCAACATTACACTTACTGTTCAGTAAACAAACTATGTGGAAAGTGGTTTGTCATTTCAGGATTTTCTCTGACGCTTCAAGAAAGTCATTCTCAAAAAAGATGGTTAATTTTTTTTCATTTCCCTTTACTCACAAATTAATTAGATTAGATGATCTATAAAGTTCATCTCTCCAATCTAAGATGCTAAAATAAATTCTGTTGTAGTATTACTGGAGTAGAGGACAGGTATACTGTCAGAATTAGGTACGTATGATAGAACAAAGTTAAACAATCCAACTCTACAGACACACACACACACACACACACACACAATCACACATGAGAATACTTGCAAATTCTATGTCAATACATATAGCCAAGTGCTAGGTTGTAGAAGTTTTGCAAGGGGATTGATAGTTTCCTTCCAACCCTTCCAGTTGACTCCTTCCAATGTTTCCACCACAGACCCGGATGTCTGAATATCTTTAGATACCTCAATTCTTGAGACTCTTATGCTTACATATCTCATTATTGCAAGTATACAGCTATGCCAAGGATTAAAGTCTCCTTGATAACCATGTTTATTAAAGGGTGTCTCTGTATTTGGAGAGAGGAAATACTGAGGTAGGGTACTGAAAAGAGAGGGTATCTAACAGGAGTCATCCAATGACAATGGAAGAAGCCTCTCTCCAATTCCCAACACTTCTAGGGTTTCTCCCCAAAGCTGGAAGCTCTTATTTGGATCTCTCTTGATAAAACTGCACCAGCCTTGTTACTCCGTTGTAAGAATTTACTTAGAAATAAATGCGGAAACTTCTCTTATTTTATTAGAAGCAACACAGCTCTGAAGACCCCCTAGGTCAGCAAATAAGTCCCTCTCTTGGCTTTGCCCAGGCTGCAGCAATAGACTTCATAGTTCAACTGTGCGTTACAGCAGCGTAGGAATGCTAACACCTGCCAAGTCCCCGATGCTGGGAGGTGGAGGGAGCTCAGAGACAGAGAGAACAGACTGATGTAATTAGCCTGGCAAATGGGAACTTGTCAAACCATTTAGATAAGACAGTACTTGAATTTATTCAATTCGCATTACCAGAGGGCAGAATGAGCTTCCATCCCCTGCTGATTTGGTAGGCACAAAGTGTTTTCTAAGCAAGAAAGAAAGGAATGGATGATTTTTTAAGCTAGAAATTGCAGTGCTATACCAATAAATCAGTGGGCTCTGTTGTTAAAGTCATATTTTTCAGTGGATGCTTGCCTCAAGCCAAAATGTAATTTGATCTTAATGAGAATCAAAGGAAGAAAATCACTGAAACCTACTTTCCCCACATATACCCAGAGTTTACACGTGAGAGTTTCTGAATCTCAAAGTTGGAGAGTTTTGGGTTCTCAAAGTTCTAGTTTTCTAAAATAAAACCAAATGGACAAACCAGAGCCTGTTGAATAGACAACAAAGCACTCAGGCCTTCATTACGTACCATTTTGTCTAACTGCTCCATAGGATTACCACAAATAGATGATAAGCACTCAAAGGGCAATATCTGCTTCTTACAATCTCACTTTAGTCCCCCATGGAGGTTAGACACACTGACTCATCAGGCCTTATTCTCAAGGAGCAAAAGAACTAAGCAAGACCCTTTGGTTCCTTTTCCTTTGAAAACTAAAGGACACCTTTGATTTCATTTTTTTTTCTGACCAGACCTGTGTCATTGGTTTTAGGGAGTCCTAGGGAAGAAGCTTTCTGTAACAATCCAGGAAAACACCTGCTCTGCAATTAATAGTCTTAAAAGAGTTACTTGAAGCATTAAGAAGGTGATATGATCAGATCAGGGTCACACAACCAAGGTGTCAGAAATAAGACTTGAACCTAGGTCTTCCTGGCTAGCCCACTATCTTCTAAAACATGTTACCTGTCACCTGTTACCTCATCTGCAGCATAAAATGAGGGAATTGGTAAAATTTTGTTATTCAGTTGTTGTTTTTTCAGTCCTGTCCTACTCTTTGGGGGTTTTCTTGGCAAAGATACTAGAGTGGTTTGCCATTTCTTTCTCTAACTCATTTTACAGATGAGGAACTGAGGCAAATAGGATTAAGTGACTTGCCTAGGGTCACTTAGCTAGTAAGTGTCTGAGATCAGATTTGAACTCAGAAGATGAATTTCCTGACTCCAGGCCAGATGTTCTATCCACTGCATCACCTAGCTGCCCTTGATTAGATTAGATTACTTTTAAGGTTCCTGTCAGATCTAAGACTCTAAATTCTGTTATAGTATTACTGGGGAAGAGGGCAGGTATACTGTCAGAACTAGGTAAATATCATAGAAGAAAGTGAAACAATCCTCCACTACACACACATACACACACACACACACACACACACACGAGGAATACTTGATAATTATATAGGTCAATATATATCACTTAGTGCTAGATTGCATAGGATTTGCACGAAGGTTAATACAGTTTCCTTCAAGCCCTTCCAACTGACTCCTTCCAATCTTTGCTCCACAGACCTAGATGTCTGAATATCTTTAGATATATCAGGCAATATTAAAAAAATCATTAAATATCTTTCCCATATTCCTAGCCCTCCTCGTCTGGATAATTTTGAAACAGCTCCTCTTCCCTTCTCTACACTGTTGATAATCTTCTAAAAGTTTTGCCCTTTGCCCCTCCTACAACTGAAACTAACTAAAATGCATATTTCACTGCTTAAATCTCTCAATCATGCCCTATGGCCCTTTATCATCTTTACGATTCTTCTCTAAATTCTTCTAGTTTGTCCAAAGCCAAAAAAAGAAAAGTTCCTCATCTCTCTTCCGCCACAAGATTTGACACCAGTTAGTATTATAAAAAGATTTGGGATACCTGAAAACCCTTAAAAGGAATGCTTAAGGGAGAATAGAATTAATTCATTCTTCACATGCAGCTGCTTGTCAAACAGATATTCACTCAAACTCCTCTTATGGACTACAGTTAAGAGAAACAAAACACAGTGGGTCCTTGATATTTGCCTCCGTGACTATATTGTAACACCCTGAAGACAAGGCAAAGTGTAAAAAACAGCCAACCATCTCTAGCACATTAGACTCCCTGGCTAAACAAGACCTAACCTGACTTGGTCGGTCCATATGCATAAATATGCAAGTGCCAAACAGCCCTACCCAAACTCAGCGAATTTCTTAAGGTTCTTTCAAATCTCCATCTCTGACTACTCCAAATTACTTTTACTCCTTTGCCTTACTTGTTACCTTTCCAAAGATTCAAGTAAGATTCCCAAAGCCTGAATGTCTCATTAATAGTTTCTAATTGGTCCATTGTTTTGAATATTCTGTGTTGCCATGAGGGACCATCATCTCTACCTCTGATACTTATTACCAGTGTGACCATGAGCATGCGTATTTAACATCTGCAGGCCTCAATTTCTTCATCTGTAAAAAGCAACATTTATTAAGAGCCTACCACGTGCCTGGCACTGTGTTATACACTGCAAATACAAAGACAAAAGTGAAACTATCCCAGCCCCCAAGAAGCTTCCATCATTACTATATCATACCTCTGAACCAGGTTTGTGATCTGTTTCCCAAATTCTTCTTCTATCTCCTTTCTGTCCAGTTGGTCTAAAGTATAGACTAAAAACAAACAAACAAAAAAAAACCCTTATCTTTCTGCCTACAGTGATCTTTATTTAAATGCCCCTCCTTTCTTATTATTCAATTTCTCCATACAAGTACATAATAGTATAAAATGCTATACTTCTACCACCTCTGAGCCCTGTTACTTACCTTGATTCTTTTGAATAAAGATCTTTATTTCCAAAGCCAGATTCCAGTCATTTGACTCATTGCACTGTCTCAGTAGTACCTGTGAGATCAAATTTGAATGTTTGCATTAGAATCTTTAGTTTATCTTGCTTGCTATCCAAACATCATACATTTATATATAGACTTCTGGCACCATATCTCTTAGCTTCTTTCTTAGATTTTTGTCTTCTGCAATCTTCTGCGGGCTTCAACTGCCATTCTTCCTTTATTGGAGCTACCCACTATGCTATGTAGCTTGTTGGCTGGCTCTATATAATCAGTTTTCTCCTTTCCCTTTTCCTTTCAGTGTAAAAACCTTCTGACTAAATTTGCAGGATTCTAGGCTACATTCACCTCCTGGATCACACACCTTGTTGCAGTGGAGGGACTTGCATAGCTCAATGAAGCTATGATGTTCAGGGTTAACCAAGATGAACAGGTCTTAGTGGAAAGTGCTAATAAAAGGTGATCCACCTGAGAAGGAAATGGCAATCCACTCCAATATCTTTGCCAAGAAAACCCTGTGGACAGTACTAAAATGGTAAAAGAGATGGATGACACTGGAAAATGAAAAGTGTCCAATGTGCTACTGGGAAAAGTGGAGGACAACTACAACTGGCTTATATGCAGAGTACATCATGCAAAATGCCAACATAGATGAACCGAAAGCTGGAATTACAGTTACCAGGAGAAATACCAACAATCTCAAGTATGCAGACAATACCACTCTGGTGGCAGAAAGTGATGAAGAATTTTAAGAAGCCTCTTGATGAGGGTCAAAGCAGATAGTATCAACGTTGGCTTGAAGCTTACCAAAAAAAATTAAGATCTTGGCAACTGGTCCCATCACTTCCTGGCAAATCGAGGAAAAAAGAAATGGAAGCAGTGTCAGATTTTACATTCTTGCACTCAGAGATCATTGCAAATGGTGACTGCAGTCATGAAATTAAAAGACACTTGCTCCTTGGAAGGAAAGCTATGGCAAATCTGGACAACCTACTAAAAAGCAAGGACATCACCTTGCCAGCAAAGGTTCGAATACTCAAAGTTATGGTTTTTCCAGTAGCAGTGTATGGCCGTGAGAGTTGGACTATTAAGGAAAGCTGAGTCCTGTACAATTGATACTTTCAAATTGTGGTGCTGGAGAAGACTTTTGAGAATCCCTTGGGCAGCAAGGAGATCAAATCGGTCAATATTTAAATAAATTAATTCAGGCTATTCACTGGAAGGTCAAGTACTGAAGATGAAGCTTTAACCACATAATGAGAAGTCATGACTCACTGGAAAACCTGATGTAAGGAAAGAATGAATGCAAAAGGAGAAGGGGATGGCAAAAGATGAGATGGATAGAGAGTTTCATGGAAACAATGAACGTGGACTTGAATAGACTTTGAGAGAAGGGCCTAGCATGCTATGGTCCATGGGGTCACAGAGCTGGACACAACTGAGTGACTGAATGACAACAAAAAGCAGGCTCCATTCTGATCAGCTTTTGTTAGAGGTACTACATAGATAGCCAGGAACCTGTCATTCCTATGTGTTAAGCTATGATCCAAAAATCCACATCTTGTTCTTAGGCATTGTCTTCTTAATCAGTCCTTGACTTTCCAAGTCAACCCTTTACCTTTAATTGTCAGCAGCAATGAAAGCACCACCTATGTCTCAGTGCTCTAGTTTCTCGCCCAAGACTTTATCTAGCAATACTTTCTGTATTCCTTCTAGTAGTGTAGTTTGTGTCCACGTGAATCATAAGAAAAACTAGTAGTCACCTAGTTTGATGAATCTTAGGAATTTCTCTAACACCTTGGATTTGTGCCTTAGGAAGAATATAGATTCTGTCTCTGCATGTGTGTGTGTGTGTGTGTGTGTGTGTGTGTGTGTGTGTGTGTGTGTCTCTCTCTCTCACACACACACACACACACACTTCTTCTCTCTCTTCTTCTCACTCACGAACACACTTTTTGGTCTGCCCTGGTCAGATCATTTTATAAGTGTTGTGTTCAGATCTGGATTTTAAGAAGGGCATTGATATGATAGAGACTGTCCAAAGGAAGGCAACCATTTCATGCCCTACAATGAACCATTGATGGAAAGGAGATTGTTGAGCTTGAAAAAAGCAGACTTTGAGGGGAATGAGAGCTGTCTTCAAATATCTGTCCCACATACGTGGGTAGAGATTTGTTCTCCTTGGTTCCGGAGGTCAGAACCAGGAGTGATGGATGGAACTTGCAGGGAGGCAGAAATCAATCAGCTCAATGGAAGCAAAACTTTCCTAACAGATAGTACTATCCAAAATTGGAAATGACGACATTGGGAGGTAGTGCTTCCCCCTCATTGGAGGCCTTCAAGAGAAAGCTGGATAACCAGTTTTGGGATATGTTGTCGAGCAGGTTCTTATTCAGGTATGCGTTAAACTAGGTGGCCTCTGAGGCTTCTTCCAAATCTGAGACTGTGAGTCAAATAACAGGAGTCTGTACTTGCTATTTCTTCCTTTTCAGCAGGTACTTGCTCAAACCCTTGCTTAGGTACTAACTCCTTTTCTAAAGCAACTCTCTCCAAAGTCATTAAAGACTTTCTCTCTTCCCCCCCTCCACTAAATCTAATAGTCTTTCTTAAGTCTTCATCTCCCTAGACTCCCAGGCTGCGTCTGATAACTGGAACTCCCTTTTCCTTCTTGATTCCCTCTCTGCTCCCTCGGCTTCTCAGACTTTTCACTCTCACAGTTCACTTCCCTTCTCTCTGACTACTCCTTTTGGGATTTCTCAGCTTTCCCTGACACTTAAATATGGGTATCTTCCAGAGTTCTGGACTTGGCCCTCCTCTCTTCTCTAATATTCTTTTCAATGACAAGCTTGTCCATTTTCATGAATTCAATGACCAATATGCAGATGATTCTCAAACACCTATTATTACTCCCAACTCTCATGAAGAATTTTAATCTCATAGTTCAACTGCTTTCTAGAGATCTACATTTGAATATCCCACCAGCACCACATGTTAAGCATTTGTCTGTGTCTGTCTATGTCAGTAGTGCCTAACAGGGTTGAATTATAGTACAAGACTATAAATGCCTGTAAGGCAGAAAACATCTTTGTATAAAATATATCTATATATTAAATATTAAATAAAATAATGCATTAATAGCATATTATAACATGCATAAGGGTATCAGATATCACAGATATATATACATCTATAGATAGAGGTCTCTCTCTTAAAGAAAAGGGCATTGGATTTGGTATCCAAAAGACCAGAATGCAAATCCTGGTTCTTCTATTTCCTAGAGGCAGCTAAGTAGTACAGTGGATAGAGTGTGAGACTTGGAGTCAGAAAGACCTGAGTTCAAATCCTGTCTCAGACACTTAATGGTTGTGTGACTATGGGCAAATTATTTAAACTCTATGTCTCAGTTTTCTCACCTATCTATCTATCACTACTGCTGAATATAGTTGATTTATATTGAACTTTGAAAAAATTGTAAGTTTCTTCAAGGCAAGAACCGGCCTTGTATAGTATCTCAAATATAGCAGGAACTCAACAAATGTCTGCTAATTAATTTTATTAGTGACCAGGAGATAGAAGAGACTCAGGTTTTTAGTAGAGGGCCCTAGTATCCAAAAGGGCATATTCTGGGCAGTTATTCGGATTCTATAGCTTTCTGTGTAGTTGCTTAATGAGAAGTTCTGAGTTCTGGGGACATAGTCTTGCTGTACTCTGTAGGGTAAGACTTCAACATAAGGCCTGGGTTTGAGTTTCGGCCTTGATAGCTCTTATCTGTGTAAACTTGGACAACTTGTTTAACCTCTCTGGGCCTCATTTTCTTCATGTAAAATGAGAAAGTGAAACTAGATGAACTCTAATCTAACTTCCTTCTATAGAGTCAATGATTATGTACAGGAGGGTAAACTAGTGAGGAAATTTTAAAAATCATACCATATAAGGGTTGCTTAGAAGGAGATGTTTAGCCTAGGGAGGTAAATTTAGGAGACACTGCCTTCAAATGTTTGTCAAATGGAAGAGAAATTAGACTTTTTTTTCCGCTCAGCACTAGCTTATCCAAATCTCCTCAGGTGTTCTTTTAACCCTAACCTTAGAGGAGGTCTCTATTCAGAGTAGGGCCAGTTCCTTTATCAGCCCTTGCTTTCTACCCAGCACCATGCTTACCAAGCCTGGATATCCAATTTATGCCTTAAAAGAAAAGGTCATAATGGAATCCAGTTGGGTCAGGGTGAACAAACCCAGATCTTTGGACATGCACAAGAAAAGATCAAACTGTAAGCAAGTGGGTAATAATTCATCAATCACACTTTAATAAGGTACAGAGAGTTCAGAGGCAGACTGTGTGGGGATGGCAGGGCTCTGAGGGTTGGAGAAGGACAGCAGAGAAAGAGAGGAGGAGGGAGAGGAACTCAGAATCACTTATATAACTGTGGATTGGAGTTGGGAGCATTCAGGCAGCATGGACCTGTAGCAGTTGGAAAAGTGCTCAAGGGGCAGGGTTTGGAGGTCCCATTTTTATACAGTTCTAGTGGGGAGGGAAATGGCCTGAGTCTTATTTGTACCACCTTAAGATTCATTCATTAGCATATCAATATCATCTCAAAGTTATCAATGCTACCTTAGGGTTGCCTCATTAACATAATATTTCCCTAATTTTAGCGTACATGTCTGGTGCTTCTCTGTAGCTTGCAGACAGAAGACCTTTACTGGGATCTACCTGGCTTCTCTCTCTTTTTTATTTATTTATTTTATTTTATTTTTTATTTTTAACATGTGTTTTTAAAACTTTGGGTTACAAATTTTCTCCCTTCCTCCCTCCCCACTTACCCTCATTGAAAAGGCAAGCATCTCAGTACAGGTTATAGATGTGTAGACATGCAAAACACTTTCATAGTAGTCCTGTAGTGAAAAACTAAGTATGTTTTCCTTCAATCTATCCTACCCCCCATTTATTCTATTTTCTCTTTTGACCCTGTCCCTCCTCAGAAGTGTTTGCTTTTGATTATCCCCTCCCCCAATCTGCCCACCCCTCTATCAACCCCCTGCTCTCTTGTCCCCTTCCTCCTTTATTTTCTTGTAGGGTAAGATAGATTTCCATACCCCATTGTGTATGTTATTCCTTCCTTAAGCCAAATCCTATGAGAGTAAGATTCACTCATTCCCTCTCACCTTCCCCCATTTACCCTCCACTGTAAAAGCTTTTTCTTGTCTGTTTCATGTGAGATATTTTACCTCATTCTACTTCTCTCTTTCTCCTTCTCCCAGTATAATCCTCTCTCACCCTTTAATTTTATTTTCCAGATATCACCCCTTCATCTTCAACTCACCCTGTGCCCTCTATCTATCTATCTATAATACATATAATTTTTCCCCTCCCACTACCCTAATACTGACAAAGGACTTTTGAGTTACAAATATCATCTTTCCCTGCAGGAATGTAAACAGTTCAACCTTAATAAGTCTCTTATGATTTCTCTTTCCTGTTTACTTCTTCCATGTTTCACTTGAGTCTTGTATTTGAAGGTCAAATTTTTTATTCAGCTCCGGTCTTTTCCACAGCAATGTTTGAAAATCCCCTGTTTCACTGAAAGGCCATTTTTTACCCTAAAGGATTATACGCAGTTTTGCTGGGTAGATGATTCTAGGTTGTAGTCCTATCTCCTTTGCCCTCTGAAATATCATACTCTATGCCCTCTGGACCCTCAATGTAGAAGCTGCTAAATCTTGTGTTATCCTGATTGTGTTTCCACAATACTTGAATTGTTTCCTTCTGGCTGCTTGCAATATTTTCTCCTTGACCAAGAAATTCTGGAATTTGGCTACAACATTCCCAGGAGTTTTCCTTTGGGGATCTCTTTCAGGAGGAGACTGGTGGATTCTTTCAATTTCTATTTTGCCCTCTCGTTCTAAAATATCAGGGCAGTTTTCCTTGATAATTTCTTGAAAGATGATGTCTAGGCTCTTTTTTTTTAATCATGACTTTCAGATAGTCCAGTAATTTTTAAGTTCTCTCTCCTGGATCTATTTTCCAGGTCAGTTGTTTTTCCAATGAGATATTTCACATTCTCTTCTATTTTTTCATTCCTTTGGATTAATGTTACAGTGCCGTGATTTCTCAAATTGTCACCAGCTTCCAATTTCTCCATTCTAATTTTTAAGGAAGTGTTTTCTTCAGTAAGCTTTTGGATTTCCTTTTCCATTTGGCCAATTTTGCTTTTTAGGGCATTCTTCTCCTCACTGGCTTTTTGGACCTCTTTTGCCCTTTGGGTTAGGCTATATTTTAAAGTGTTATTTTCTTCAGTATTTTTTGGGTCTCCTTTAGCATCATTCTCAGTTTTTCCTCTACTTCTCTTACTTGCTTCTCAAAATCCTTTTTGAGCTCTTCCATGGCCTGGGACCAATTCATATTTTTCTTGGAGGCTTTGGATGTAGGAGCTTTGAATTCATTGTCTTCTTCTGGTTGTATGTTTTGATCTTCTTTGTCACCAAAGTAAGATAATATAGTCTGATTCTTTTTGCGCTGCTTGCTCATGATCTCAGCCAATTACTTGAGTTATAAACTCTTTGTTAAGGTAGGAGTCTGTTTCCAGTGTGGAGAATATACTGTCCCAAGCTTCATGGGTTTTGTGCAGCTGTTTTCAGAGGTACTTCTAGAGACCTGTAAATTTTCAGTTCTTCCAAGTTGCTATGATCAAGGGTGAGGTGTTTACTCCTTTCTGGCCTGTGCTCTGGTCTATGAGCACTCTCTTCTGTCTTGGAACTGTGAGGAGGGTTTCCTCTTCACCGCCACTACAAGCTCCACCACACCAGTGCTCCTCCTCGTCCTAGGACCGCCACCTAGAACCGTGACCCAGATTCAAGCACGGAAAAACAAGAGAATCCTGCACCAGCAGAGAGATCCCTGCAATCCCCCTCTGATCAGCCACTCGATTCCCCCTCAGTCTGTGGGCCGGAAGCTCAGGAAGCAATCGTTGCCCCAGGGTCGTGCTTCTCTTTCAGCATTGTAGAAACAGACTTTTCCCACTGACCTTCTAAGTTGTCTTTGGCGTTCATGGGTTGAGAAGTCTGGAAACTACCACAGCTGCCTGTGATTCAGTCCTCTGAGGCCTGCACCAGGTTCACTGCAGCCTGTGCACCCATGCCAAACTGTGCTTCTCTCCCTACCTTTCCAATCAACCATCCAGGCTGTCTTTGGCTGGAAATTTGTTTCCTTCTGTCTTTTTGTGGGTTCTGCTGCTTTAGGATTTGTTTAGAGCCATTTTTATAGGTATTTGGAGGGGTTTGGGGGAGAGCTCAAGCAAGTCACTGCTTTCACTCTGCCATCTTGGCTCTGCCCCCTCTCTAGCTGGCTTCTCTTAACTTAATACATAGTCTCTATATGTAGCCTTAATTAATTTAGGAGGCAGTTTTGACAAGTGGCTTTTATGTTCCTCTTTATACTTTTAGTTCCTATTTCTTATTTATTGTTACCTTACACTGGCTGCTTACATACTTATTTACCACACTAACTAGTGGCAGTGGTCGTGGGAACCATAACAAGATAAAATTTCAGCACACCAGCTTTCTCTGAAACTGTCCCTTTCATCATTTCTTATGACACAATAGTATTCCATTATATTCATATACCATAAGTTGTTCAACCGTTCCTCAACTGATGGAGATCCCTTCTGTTTCCAGTTCTTTGTCACTACAAAAAAAGAGCTGCCATATTTTATACATACATACATATGTGTGTGTATATGTGTGTGTGTGTGAGTACCTACATGGTGTAGTGGATAGAGTACCAGGCCTGGAGTCAGGAAGACTCATCTTCCTTAGTTCAAATCTGGCCTCAAGCTGTGTGATCCTGGGGCAAGTCACTTGCCTCTATTTGCCTCAGTTTCTGAACTAGAGAAGAACATGGCAAACTACTCCAGTAGTTCTGTCAAAAAAAAAATCCCAAATTGAGTCATGAAGAGTCAGACACAACTGAAAATGACTAAACAAAATATTCTATAATGATATAGAGCTATAGAAATGTATAGACATATATATAAACACATAAGTGCATATGTATACATACATGTGTCTATGCATAGACGCATCTATGTATACATATACATGTGTGCACATATATACATATATCTCCTTTTCCTCCTTCTTTGACCTCTTTGGAGTATTTCTAAAATATATAGGGACCAGATTCAAATGTATAAGAATAAGAACCATTCTCAAAATGATAAATGATCAAAGGATACAAATAGTCAATTTCAAAGGAAGAAATCTAAGCTCTCAATAACTATAGGGGAAAAAATGTTCCAAATTATTAAAATTTAAGCAACTCTGAGGTTTTACTTCATACCTTTCAAATTGGCAAAGTTGACCAAAAAGAAAAGAAAAAAGAAATTGACAAAATGGAGGCACTACAGGAAAGTAAGCACATTAATGCATTGCTGATGGCACCATGAATTATAATAGCTATTCAAGAAAGCATTTAAGAACTACATTTAAAAAGTTACTTAACTTTGCATGTTTTTTGACCAATCAATAACACTAACAAATTACTTTTACATTGTAAGAAGAAACATGGAACAGTAAACAGAACTCTAGATGTGAAGCCAGGAATTCAAATGCTAAGAAATTCTCTGTTGGATGATGCTGGGAAAATCATTTGACCTCTCATACCTTCCGTTTCCTCATCTGTAAAATGGCGATAATAATATTGACATCATCTATCTCACAGAATTATTGTGAGGGAAGTGTTCTTGAACTTCAAAGTGCTAAATAAATATGAGTCTTACTTAGTTATACATTGAGCTTCAGGGCTCCAAAACATTTCATATCTATCATTTCCTGTGATCCGCATAACAATGCCACCCAGTAAGTATGTCACATGAGTGATAATTCATACTATTTGTACATCATACAAATGAGGAAACTGAGGCTCAGAAAGTAATTTGCCCTAGGTCATATGGTTCTAATCTAAGAGACAGATCTGGGACACTTTCAGTCTTGGTCCAATGATGGGAGAGCCCAAAGACTTCTTTAACTTAAGAATTTACCAAGTTAGTGTTTAAGATCTCCAGTACAGAAGGCAAAATAATGGATACTATAAAATTGCTATCTCATGAAAATTTATAGTAATAACAGAAGTGGGGGTGACTTCAAAAACTGTATTAAAAATTCTTGTGCAGCTGTTCATTTCTTTGCATTTAATGTCATTAAGAATAATTGCAATTTTAAAAACCAATTAAACTCTGTGGGTGGCATTTAGTGGATCTCATGAACATTCTGGACTCTCATGCATCAAAATAAAAATGTCAGAGAGAGGTATTACTGGGCCTTCATGTCTACAAAATGAGGAGGTGGGGGTGAAGAAGTTGCCTTATTCTTTTCTATAATTTTCCTTTGAATAATTTTGGAAAACACATTTTTACATTTCCAGAAGTGTTTCCCTAAGGTTCTCAAAATCTACACCCCTAAATTGGTTATGTGGGAACATATCAAAGTTATTTTACATCTTTAGCACAGAAAGGATATGAACTGAAAAAATCATTAATAAGAGAAAGAAAAATTAATATAACTCTGACATAACAACCTCACACTTATCAAGTTGGCAAAGATGACCGAAGACCAAAGTAGTTAATGTTGGAGGGAATAATGAGAAGAAAGGTATTTTGGGGTACTGTGGGTTGATCCCAAAGTTCTGAAAAATAATTTGGATTTATATGACACCTTTTAATCTCACTACTGGGCAAATGACCCAAGGAAGTCAAAGAGAAAATGACAGGTCCCATATATATTAGGGTATCCAGGTGGTGCACTGGATAAAGCATTGGGCCTTGGCAAGTCAGGAAGATCTATGTGACCCTGGGCAAATCAGCTCATCTTTATTTGCCTCAGTTTCCTTAGTTGTAAAATAGGGATAATAATGGCACTCACTTCACAGGGTTATTGTGAAGATCTAATAAGATAATATTTGTAGAGTATTTAGCACAGTGCCTGGCATATAGCAAGCACTATAGAAATATTAGCCATTATTAATATCCAGAGAGATTTTTTTTTGTTACAAAAAATAAATAAATAAATAAAATCAGAAAAAAAGTGAGTGGCCATCAATTAGGGAATGGCTGAACAAAGCATAGCATACAAATGTGATAAGGTACCATAAGAAATGACAAATATGAGGAATGCAGAGAAGCAGAGAAAGAATGGCATGAACTGGTGAAGAGTAATCAGACTCAGAACAATACAAGCAATCATTACAGTAATGTAAATGAAAACTGAAAATCAGCTCAACTCTGATTAATTATAATGATAATTCTTGGTCCAAGAGAATAGATGATGAGAATATACAACCCTCTTCTCTGTAAAGTAACTGAAGGATCCAGAATATTGTAGATGCTATCAGATATAATGGTTAGGTTAATTTATTTTACTTAACCTTTTTTGTTATTACAAAGTAGAGTTCACTGGGTAGGGAAGGCTATACAAGGAAAAATAATTATTAAAATCAAAAGGTATAAATAAAACCTTAAAAAAATTTTAGGTACATTTCCCTTGAGAACTATAAGGACAATCAGTATAAAAAATGTACCCATCCAAACCACAGATTTCTTAGTACTCTTATTCCAGCTCATGGAAATGGAAATGTATTTTAAAGGACTAATATATTTTCCCCATAACTTTATAGTTGTGCTGCCCTGTTCAAGCTCTTTTCATCCTTACAACCTGCTTCTGTTCATATCACAGACAATCAAATATGATTCAATCAAAAATTACTTACTTAGCACCTAAAATGTTTAAGGTATCAGTAGGTGCTATGAGGATATATGATGACTTATAAAGTCTTCAAGGTGTTCACAATCCAGTTTAGGAGATAAGGTATATGAAAAGTTAACTAACTAAATATTTTCAAAATTCACTCTACAAACCTGTGTGAAACTCTACTATATGCCAAGAAAAGAGATAAGTAAAATACAGTCTCTCCCTTCAAAATGCTTGAAAGCTAGCCTAGGAAATCAGAAAATAATTAAACAACTAATTATAAGGCCAAAAGTCTTATGTGATAATCATGAAATTGAATGGAATAAGCCCATAATGTAGGCGATTAATGAGACAACATAGTTAACAAGTATTTGGCACAATGGGGAACCCCTCATTCCCTAGATGAAGAAGGCTACCCATCCTCTGGTCAAAGAAAATGACCTCTTATCTTTCTTACCCTAGAAATTCCCACTTTGATCTTCCATTGATTTGTCCTCCTGGTTTCCCAGATGGATCTTGTCTTTATAAACCGCCTTCAAACAGCAGACCCAGTTTACGACCTATTACTACTATTACCTACTGTTATCCACCTTAGGGATAGGCACCAGCCCGGTCTGAGTCTTTTCAACTCTAAACTTTGTTTAATGACCCACTTCTTACATCTTTGATTTCACTCCTCAACTTTTCACCTGGAGGCCCAACATTCACAAAAGCCCTATAAAAGTCTTGGTTTCTTCCCATGGCTCTGTCCCTACACTGCCTCCAATCCTGTCCCTCACCCCCAGGTGAAATAAGACCAGTAAGTGTCAGAACTTTGAAAGTCAGAGGAGGTAGAAATTACCACAGGCAGGAGTGATCAAGCAGGGCTTCCTCTGAGATCCTGTAGAATTCAAGCTCCTTTATTTTGGGAACTAGTTCTTCTCTTTTTTGGGTGGTCTTGATATATATAGTACCTAGGACATAACAGGTGCCTAATAAATGTTTGTTGAGTTGAACTGACTTACTGAGATGGACCTAAAAATGGATGAGAGTCAGATAAGTGGACGGGAAGGATTCTGGGAAAGGGAAGATATTGTGAGCAAAAGGTATGTGATTAGTATGGAGGATTTATTCAGGATAGATTGGTGGGAGGAAGGATTCGAATGAAAGATCAGAAGATCAGGCTTCATCCTGTAGCCAGTGTGGAACCTTGGAAAGTGCTGGAGTAGGGAGGGTGAATGTATAAAAGCACTGTTTTAGGAAAAAGGACAAGACAATCCACGTGCAGAATTTATTGCAGTGAGGGTGGGGAAGAAGCTGAGATCAGTGAGGAAGTTTCAGGTGTTAGGTGACTATAACAGCTGCTATTTCACTGATGAGAAGCAAACCCTAGATGTAAAGAGCCAAAATGAAGAAAGTACTTTGGCTCAGCAGTTAAGAAGCTAAATATGCAGGAAGCAGACAGATGGCCTGCTAGGTTCTGGGTGCAACAGCTTCTGCACCATTTATTATTAAAGGGCATTTCACGTTTGGCTGGATAATGGCTGAATGATTCCCTAAGAGAAACGATATTCTCTCTGATGTTAGGTCTCAAAGACCACATGAAACAAATAGGACTTGGGAAGGAGCTCAACATGGGAAAGACTTGGCTATTTTGGTGCCCACTTTTCACCTTTTTATCTTCAAATCTACCAAATGAACTGTTTCATGTGGTTGATTTTTGAAAAATGAGCTACTGGTTTCCAGATTCTAAGGTTTTCACACAAAAGCAACCAGAAGTACACTGTGGGTTTCCATCAAAGGGCATTACAAGAAGTAGTATCTCCAATCAATTCAAAAACAAACACCAAGAGGTAAACCTCCATTTACTAATATTAGATTCCTTCTTCTATCTAAGTGCTATTTATGAAAAGAAAATAAACCAATTCAGTTTGTAATCAGACTGGGTCCTTGGTTCAAAACCCATCCTTGCCACATGCTACCTGGATGAACTAGAGCAAGTCACAACTTCTCTGTTATCTCAATTTCCTTATCTGTAAAATGACACAATAAGACTAGATAGCCAAACAGTAAATAGTTCCTGCAATCAAGGAGCTTACAACCTTCCTGTTCTAAATCCATGATCCTATGAGCTTTCCAATAGATCTATGATCTCATCAAGGAGAACACTCCCTCGCTCAGTATAGATCACCAACCCTTATCTTGTTTGATTTTTGTCCATGTTCTTTCATTGATGCTCCACAGAGGATCTCTACCCAATGTACTGGAGGCACTGCTATAGGGTTAATGACATTGTGGGTCCAGAGAACTCTACCGTCCGTGTGTTCTATGCCATGCTTTTGTTAGCTGACTTCCCTTTCCAGCTCTTCATTTCCTTAATGGGGGAGCTAGGTAGTGCAATGCATAGTGTTGTGCTTTGAGTCAAGAGGACCTGAGTTCAAGTACCACCTCTGAGACTTAGTATGTGACCCTGGGAAAGTCACTTAACTTCTCTTTGACTCAGTTTCCTGGGGATAATAATTTCAGTCATTTTCAGTCACACCCAATTCTTCAGGACCCACTTGGGGTTTTCTTGGATGAGTGGTTTGCCATTTTCTTCTCTAGTTCATTTTACAGATGAAGAAACTGAGGCAAACCAGATTAAGTGACTCGGGGCATCCCATGGCTCTGTCCCTATACTGCCTCCAATACTGTCCCTCACCCCCAGGTGAAATAAGACCAGTAAGTGTCAGAACTTTGAAAGTCAGAGGAAGTAGAAATTACCACAGGCAGGAGTGATCAAGCAGAGCTTCCTTTGAGATCCTGTAGAATTCAAGCCTAACCCTAACCCTAACCCTAACCCTAACTCTAACCCTAACTCTAACCCTTCTAACCTTTACCCTAACTCTAATCTTAACCCTAACCCTAAAAAAAATTCCTCCGGGTCACACAGATAGTGTCTGAGGTCAGATTTGAACTCAGGAAGATGATTCCCAGCCCAGTGCTCTATCTACCTTTCCTGAATTGTTGGAAAATTGTTGGAAAGATCAAATAAGATAACGTATCTAAAGCAGTTTACAAACCTTAAAGCACTATTTATTTTAAAGCACTCTTACTATTATTATTAATTATTATTGTTATATCCTTTACACAATCATCGGAACTGTGCTCTAGACTACTTTTACCCACTATGTAGCTCCCTTTGAGCTACAGAAACTTCCACTCCTTGGTGATTGTGAAGCTCATGTTTTTCAATCATCTAGCACCATCAGAAGAATATTTGTATTGAAAAGATGCTTCTCTATGCTAGTAAGCAGCTTGGGACCTTATAAGCTCTGCCATTTCCAAAGTGCAGTTTAGCATTTTGTCTTCCTATTCAGTTCTGGGCCCTGATTCCTCCTGTAGGCCCATTTACACACCAGTGTTTCAATACACAAACTATTTTAAAATAAGGACTAAATGTATGCAATGGTAGCAGTCATCTTTATTTGCTCAATTCCCAATATAAGAACATTATAATGGGATTAACACAATTTGTTGCTGCTGCTTTCCTGGGACTTAAAGATGTCCAAGGAAGAACAGAAACAGCCATTAGTGCTAAATGAACTATGATTTTTTGGGGGAGAACAATTTGTCTTGGGAACAGAAAGTGGTTATCTGGGGACAAGAAAGGGGAAAGGGAAGCAAGAGCACATTGAGATCAATATTACACAAAAGACAAAACCATTAGATCTTTGGAGAGAGTAAGAAACACAGGGTCCTAGCCTTGGGTATGAAGATCTTGAAGTAAGATCAGAAGTAAGAAGAGAGGATCGATGATCCGCATAGAAGGTACTTTTCTGCTTGGAAGCACAAATTATGCAATGCAGGATCACTGGAAGTTACAGCTGGAGGACTGCTTCTTCATTTGTTCATTGTGGATGTTCTTTTTTAAGAAGAGGGGTGTTATTTTCAACTCTTCCAGTAAAATACTGACTGATGAAATCCAGTATTTTCAAATTATCATTTCTATGCCAATAATTCACTGATCTACACATCCAAACCTAGTTCTTCTTTTGGGCTTTAATCTGGCATCTCTAACCACCTATTGGACATTTCTAATAGGAAGCCCCATAAGCATCTCAAAATTCTCATATCTAAAATGGTATTTCATCATCTTTCTTCAACCCCTCCCTCTTCCAAACTTCCCCATTACAATTGAGGGTACCATCATCCCTTTAGTTGCTTGGGTTTACTGTCTTGACTGTTCATAGTCTTGGTATAATCCTTGACTCCTTGCCCCCTCCCAAATCCTCCTACCAATTTAATTACTGGTCAAATCTTGCTCTTTCCAATGTTTCCAACTTAACAGCCTCTCTCCAAGTGCCCCCCTCTCTACATTCATGCAGCCGTCATCCTAGTTCATGCCCTCATCACCTCTCTTCTAGACAATTGCAGTACCCTTCTAATAGGTCACCCTACCTCAAGTCTCTTCCCACTACAACCTACCCTCCAAAAGTAATTTCTGCCAAAGTAATTTCCTAAAGCACAGGTCCAACCACGTCATCTTCCTGCTTAATAAACTCCAGCAAATCGCCGTGAACTTTATGATCAAACGTGAAATCCTGTTTGTCACTTAAAGGTCTTCATATCCGTGCCTGTTCCTACCTTTCCAATCTTCTTAAATTTTTTTTTCTCCTCCACACATTCTACAATCCAATGACCACGGCTTATTGCCTTGCATGAGGCGGTGTCTTAGGAATGGTTGCCCTCATGGCTTGAATCCTGTCCTTTCTCACTTCTGCCTCAACATCCTTCAAGATTTAGCTGCACTACCACCTGCTGCAAGAGGCCTCTCCTGGCCCCTCTCCCCATGTACTGGAGTCTTCCCTCCTAAGATTACCCCTCTTCTACTCTGTAGGCATGCTGTATTTATCTATGTATTTACACTCTGTCACCCCCACTCATATGTAAGATCCTTAAGGGTAGGAATTGGTTTTATGTTTTTGCATTTCTTTGTATTCCCAATGCTTACCACAGTGCCTAGCACATGAAAAGGACTTAATAAATGCTT
Source organism: Vombatus ursinus (assembly GCF_900497805.2). Taxonomy (NCBI): domain Eukaryota; kingdom Metazoa; phylum Chordata; class Mammalia; order Diprotodontia; family Vombatidae; genus Vombatus; species Vombatus ursinus. Next base: position 8,299,257 of record NW_020954594.1, read on the forward strand.
GGTGATTGATTACCTCTGAATTGTCTTTCACCACAGTGGTGTCAAACTCAAATAAAAGCATAGGTCATGAATCCATGCATAAGGATCCCTGAACCACACATTGACAATTTTAAAAAGTAATGTTTTGTATGTTTTATTGTATTTTTATTTATTTTGTTAATTATCTCACAATTACTAGCAACACTGTGTGTTTTTATTTTATGGCCAAAACTTTTTTTTTTCAATTTTGTTCTCCTGACCCTCATCTCCACTCACCCAGGACCATAAAGCCCTTCTTCCCACCCTGCCCCAATTCCTGGGACCCTTACCCCCCTTCCTGGGATGTTTTCCTATGTAGTAGAAATGTTGTTTCTCTCCATCCCTTCCCTGCCTTTCCCCCTCCCCCCGGCAGTTTTATATTTGCTAAAGATGAACTTGCTCACTAAACATGTTGTATTTTAAAAAAAATTTCCCAATTGCATTTTAATTTGGTTCAACTGTAGTCAATGAGGGTGTGGTCTCTGAGGCCACAGGTTTGGCACCTCTGTTGGATGACATCAAGTGGGAAAGCTGAATGGCTAGCTGGGCCACCTTGATCTTTCCAGGCCTGATAAGCTGCAGAAATTCCAAATTCCTTTCCTTGCTCTCTTTACATTCCTTTATTTACAAAGCACGATGGCTGACAGATTTGCACAGTGAAAGGAACAGAAATGTTCAACAAGGTTTTCAAGAGGCTAGTTATCTGGCTGCATGTCGTAGCTGCTAGGAAACAAATAGCAGGGTCACTACAAGCAGGCCCAAGTGGAATCTTACTCCATTTACATTGCAAACCAGCTGCAAACTTCTTTCACCAAAGTGAGGCCTCCAATATGGCTATTCTTTCATTTTGGCTAAACAGTGATCTACTGTAGGATTTTTTTTTTTTTAAGACAAAATCCCTGCACTTTAAAATAGTCCTTCATGCATGGCTAATGATCCTAGCTGGGGACAGATGGAGAAGAGTTCTTTCTAGAGAAAAAAGCAGATTTTTAGTTAGAGAAAAGAGAATCCTAGGTTTCATTCTTGTCTCACTACTAATTTATTATGACTGACCTCATAAAAATAATTTGTTTCCTTGGTGTCTTACCCTACAACATTAGACAAAATCTTATTATATGAGGCAACATAGAGATAATGAGACAACAATGAGATAATGTTTTTCTAAAAATAATAATAGCTAGCATCTGTAAAATGCTTTAAGGTTTGCAAAGAACTTTATATATGTTATCTCATTTGATTCTTACAACCCTGTTAGGTATGTGCTTCATTATCTCCATTTTTCAGATGAAGAAATGAGGCCAGAAAAGGTTGAGTGACTTGTCCAAGGTCACACAGTACTAAGTGTATAAAGATTTGAATTCAAATCTTCCAGATCACCTGTGCAGTAACCTCTCCCCTGTGCTACTTACTGCAAGTAGCCCCTCCTGGTGTCCTCATCCATTTGAGTCTTGCTCTTCAAGCTGACCTTAAGGTTACCTTTCTTCTACCTCTACACACAAACTTATCTTGTACTCACCTAGCACCTTTTTATTTACATGCTGTCTCCTTCATTAATATGTAAGATCCTGGAGGACAAGCACTTTAAGCAAAGAGGGCAAGAAGAGCAAAGAACTAAGTCCAGGCCCACCCACCCAGCTTTGAAACCACCACACACACTATTCCCACCCTCTCTTAGCCAGTTATCCTCACAAGTATGATTACAGGGAAAATTCCTACTCAAAGGACAGATGTCATTATAAAACACAAATAAATAATTTTGATTACATACACAAAATCGTATTTGCATAAACAAAATCAATGGAGATGAAATACCAGGAGAAAAAGTCTAGTGGGAAAAATACTTGAATCAAATATCCCTGATAAAACACTGATATCGAAGATCTTTAGGGAGCAGATAGAAATATATAAGACACAGAACCATTCCCCAATGTACAAATGGTAAAGGAATAAAAGCAGTTTTCAAAGGAAGAATTGCAAACTGCAAAAGACCACATAAAAACATAAACCTAAATCTTAAATAGTATGTGACATGCAAATTATGTTGTTCAATCATTTTTCGTTCCTGTCCAACTCCTCGTGACCCCATTTGAGACTTTCTTTGCAAAGATACCGGAGGGGCTTACCATTTCCTTCTCTAGCTCATGTTATAGATGGTGAAACTGAGGCAAACAGGATTAAGTGACTTGCCCAGGGTCACATAGCTAGTGAGTGTCCAAGACCAGATTTGAACTCAGGCAGATGAATGTTCCTGATTCCAGGCCTGGCACTCTATCTATTGCACCACCTAGCTGCCCCATGCAAATTCTAGCAATTGAGATTTTGACTAAAAATCAATCAATCAACAAACTTTCATTAAGTGCTTACTGTAAGCTAAGCATTGGAGATATAAAGACAAAAACCAAATAGTCCATGCCCCCAAGTAGCTTGTACCATATTGGAGGAAATTAGTCCATATAAGCATATATGAAATATATATAAAATAAATACAAGAGATTTTTTAGTTACGGCACTAGCAGTAGTACTCATATCCTGAAAACTGTCAAAGATGATAAAAAAACAAACAGTCAATGTTGGAGGGACTGTGGCAAGATAGGCACATTAACACATTGTTAGAGCTGTGAAAAGGCCCAATTCTTCAATATATCAATTTGGAATTATACAAGAAAATTATTCATAAATTCATAAATTATTTATACCCTTTGACTCTTTAGTCCTACTACATATAACTCCAAGAAACAAAGGCCCAATAGATAATACCAAAATATACATAGCAGTGCTCCTTGTGATAGCAAAAAATTGGAAATAAAGTGCGTGCCCATCATTTGGAAAAAGGCTGAGATAACTATGGTCATGGAATTTAATGGAATAATATTCTGCAATAAGAAATTATGACATAAGGAATTCTGAGCAATATGAGAGATTTTTATGGATTTTTTCAAAGATAAGCAGGAACAAAAAATAATGCATGACTACTACAATGTAAACAAAGAGATCACTCCAAAAAGAGCAAAATGCTGAATAACTGAAAAAAAATGTTCCCAGAGAGCAGAAGATAAAATACACCTCCCTCCTGGTGGCAAAAAAGAGAAAGACTACTGTAAAGTACAATGTGGTAGGTCCTACGTTTGTCAGATGTGATCACTGTAGTCAATATTATTGCTGAACTGTTATGCGGGAGGTATCATTCTGCAGGGAGAATTAGGAATATTTCCAATAATGACTATAATATGGAAACAAAGGCAACAATAAAACTTATTTAAAAAAGAAGATAAGGCCATAGGTTTGAAGTTGAAAAGTGACTTAGGTTTTCTATTGAAAGATTTCTATTTTATATTTGCTTACATATGTAAATACTACCTCTCCCAATAGAATGCAAGCTCTTTGAGGGCAGAGATTATTTAATTTTTATCTTTGTAATTCCCAAGAACCTAGCACAGTGCTTTCCACATACTTTAATAAAAGCTTATTGGTTATTTAAACAAGCAAACCCCTCCTCCCACTAGATTTGACAATGTAACAACTTTGTCAGAGATCCTCTTTCTAATATTTGGCTACTTATAGCAGGCAGTTCCCTTGATGTCCGCTAAATTCCTTCTGCTACAACCTTTGCTCATTTCATCTTTTCCTGGTCTCTTTGGAAGCAAAGAACAGGGGCTCACCATCATTCATGTGGAATATCTCTGAAGTCTTGAGATCTCACTTCATAAACCCAATTCTTTCAGTCTATTCTGCTATTCTGCCCGATTTATTTCATTTCCCATTTAATCTCAAAAGAAGTAGCTAAAGTTCAAGTCAGAAATAAAAGCAATTAAATTGTGGGGAGATCTGTATCTCTGCTATTTTACCTTGCCAAACGATTACTGCCTCCTCCACCTGTTTTATTTTGAACAGAACAGGGCAATAGCGCGTGCGCGCGCGCACACACACACACACACACACACACACTTTTGTTTTTTATGGCATTTGTCCCCACTTACTCCTGATCTCCTCAGCTACCCTGCTTACAGCAGTTACCAAGTCTGTTAAGTGCTCTTGTAACATTATTACAAGGAGAGGTAGGCCCTGGGTCATCTTAATGAGGCAGACGATTACATCTGATGGTCTCCATCTGAAAATTAGTACAGCCCAGAAGCACAGAGTCACCCTTCCTTACTTTGCCCTCAGACAACAACAGCCTTTGTGTGCACCTGACAGAAAGAGAGCTGCTTCCTTTCTAGCGCTAATAAGCCCAACAGAAAACCCACAGGAATAAGGTTGGTTGCATTCCATGGGAAAAGCCTGGCTCTTAACTCCCAGTGGCAATCATCCAAAGGATGGAAGAGCATATCACCAGGGCTACTAAGCTGCCATCTCTCTCTGTCTCTCTCTGCCTCTCTCTCTATGTCTCTGTCTTACTCTCTCTCTATCTGTCTGTCTGTCTGTCTCTCTCTCTCTCTTCATTGAGGGCTCAGGTCCACTTACCAGATAATATGGCTTTACAAGATGGTGAACACTTGTGCTCCTGGAAGGCCTTTCAACAGAGCATGTTGAAGAATTCACAAACACAAATTAAGCAGCCAACATTCCTTACGGAGATACAAGAAGAAGGGCAGTTGGTCGTACATTAGTCTTTCCATTCACATCTACAGATAAAGAAACAATCACTAGTATGAGCATTCTACTCTATAGGAAAGCAAACATGAATCTAGAGTCTGGCTTCAATCATTCACATTAACTAGCATCCTGGGCCATCTCCAGTCATCCTGATGAATATCTGGCCGCTGGACCCAGATGGCTCTGGAGGAGAAAGTGAGGCTGGTGACCTTGCACAGCCCTTCCTCACTTAAATCAAAGTCAGTTGCAAGTCATGTCATCACCTCCCTGATGTCATGGTCTTCTTCGAGAATTAAGGACAAACACAACAACAACAACTAGCAAAGAGGAGGACAGATTATCTCAAATGGCAGGTAATCCACCGATCATTCATGTTTGGCTTTGGAAAGCATTCCATAAATTCTCCAACAAGCTCACCATCCTAAACATTTTTGGTTTAAACTAATGCTAAAACATTGTTACTTTCCCTGAACATACAGCCAGTTAAACCAATTCACAGCTCCATCAATCATAAATTAGTGTAACTGTCTTCTCACAGCTCCGTCAACATTGACTAGTTCTGGAGTGTCATTTTTACAATTTTCAGCCTGTATATAATGGCAGAGTGGAAAGTGTTGTAGGTGTATCCCAAGGTTCTGGCTTGGGTCCCCTTCCCCTTCTAATTTATATTTTCTTGGTGATTTCATCAGCTCTCATAGGTTTAATTGCCATTCCATGCAAATGATTCCCAGATCTTTATATCCCTATTGTTCTAACCAAGCAACTGTCCCACATCAGTTACTACCTACTAGACATTCCAAATCAGATGTCTCATAGTCACTTTTAATGAAACAACAAAAACTGAATTCATTATTTTTCCTCCAAAGCCACCCCTCTTCTACACTCCCCTTTTTCCATTGAGGATACCTTCAGCCTTCTACTCATTGCTGACTCTTCATTTTCTCTCACTCCACATATCCAATCAGTTGCTGCTAAGTTTTATTGATCCCACCTCCACAGCATGTTCTGAATTCATCCATCATACCAGCTCTCATCGCATTTCACCTAGATTTGTAAAATCAACCTAATGGCCTCCCTGCTCCCACGTACTCTTCAATCGAGTGACACTGGCCTCCATGCTACTCCACAAACAAGATGCTCCATGCCTCAGCTCTGAGCATTTTCTCAGATTGTCCCCATGCCTAGAATGCTTTCCTTCCTCACCCACTGGATTTCCTGGCTTCCTTTAAATCCCAGCTAAAGCTTCATCTTTTACAGGAAGCCTTTCCCAACCCCTCTTAATTCTAGTGCCTTCCCTCTCTTAATTAATCCTTATTTATCCTATATTTAGCTTGTTTGTGCATATTTGTTTGCTTTTTGCCTCCTTTATTTGATTTAAAACTCCTTGAGGACAAGGACTGTCTTTTGCCTTTTTTTTTGTATCCCTGGCACTTAGCACACAGTAGGCACTTCAAAAACATTTACTGACCAAATCAATAAAGTTGCCTTGCTTTGGAGTCTTGTTGTGCGCTCCATGTTTCTTTGTTTGGGACTTCAGTATTCCAAACTGTCTTAAGCCTGCATTAAGACACTATCAAAATGATAAGCTCAAAGCACAGATCTGACTATGTTACTCTCCTGCTTGATGTCAGTGGTTCCCTATTATCCCTAGAATCAAATATAAATGCCTCTGTTTGGTATGTAAAGTCCTCAACAACCTTGTTCCAATCCTCACTTTCGGTTTTATTTTACATTACTCTTTTTCATACATTCTTTAGACCAGGCAAATAGACTTTCCTCATATGACACTGCATTTCCCAGCTCCAAGCCTTTGAAGAGACTGTTCCCAATGCCTGGAGCACATTCCCTCTTCACTTTTGCCTCTGCCTCAGCCCTCCCTGAGCTATCAGTGCCCACTCATCACCAGAAATTTGCTCTGTATACATGTGATTTGCTTGTATAGTTTGCTTGTATAGAATATAAGCTCCTTAAGGACAGAGAATATTTCATTTTTGTCTTTGTTTTTACAGCATAGTTCCTGGAACGCTATAGGTACTAACCCTAACTCTAAATGCTTGTTGATTAATTAATTAAAATCAAATGTCCAAATGCCATAAAGAACATGAACAACATTTTCTAAAGAAATACAAACTATTAAGTGACCAAAAGAAAAATTCTACTGATCAATAATAATAAAAGTAAAGTAAAACAACTCTGAGTTTTCACCTCATAGAGAAATTGGCAGATAATAAAAAAGGGAAATAGTCAACATTGAAGGGGCTGCTGGAAGCCAATATCATTAATACATTGTTAGGAGAGCTGGGAATTGGCCCAACCATTCTGGAGTACGATTTGGAATTGTATGACAAAAGTTACCGAACTGTTCATCCCTTTTGACCTCATCTCACTCCAAGGAAATGGAATGCAAAAAGAAAGTTCTCGTATGTATAAAAATATTCATAGAAGCAATTTTAGGGTAGTAAAAAACACCAGAATCAAGAGGGCACTCTTTGATTGTGGAATGGTTGAACAAATTGTAGTATATGAATGTAACAGAATATAACTGTGCCATAAGAAATGACAAATGAGGAATGAAAATATAAAGTGGATGGGAGGGAAACATTCATCACAGCCTAGTGCAAGACAGGAAACGTGAAGATTTGTGGGAATTGATACAAAGTAGGCAGAATCAGAAGAAGCATATGCAACAATGAATATAAGAATGTAAATAAAAACAACACAAAAAGGCATTAGAATTCAGAATGAATGCAGTGACCACTATTTTTCTAAGTCAGATGAGCACAGACATGGAAATACTTATGATATTAGTTGGTCATTTTTGCTAGGCTGTTTTTCTTTGTTACAAACAAGTATCTGGGGCTGTGAGTTGGAGAAGAGCAAGGATATAAAGAGAAATAATTATAATACAAAAAATATAGTCATGAATAAGAATTTTTTTAAATTCTATGGATGATTATATAATCCTATATAATCAGAAATTAAGTATACATGATGCATACAAATACCTGCCTCTGGATCACTATATAAAAACAGCTAGCATTTATATAGCACTTAAAGGTTTAAAAGCACTTTAAAATATTATCTAATTTTATCGTCACAACAACCCTAGAAGGTAGGTGCTATTATTATCTCCATTTTACAGATACAAAAACTGATACTGACCTAGGTTCAAGTAACTTGCCCTGGATTATACAACCTAGCTAGTGTCTAAGCCTAGATTGGAATTCAAGACTTCCTGACTCGAGGTCCAGTACTCTATCCACTAAGCCACCTAGCTGCCTACTATTATATTCCTAATAATAGTTACAAATAGAAGAAAACAAAGCCTAGACTCTGAAGGAACAATCTACCCAGATTTAGAGGAAACACCATCATCAGCACCTTAGATTTATAGAAGGGGTTCTTATTCTGGGGTCCGTGAACATAAATAAATATGTATATGTATATGTATATGTGTGTGTGTGTGTGTGTGTGTGTAATGTCTTGATAACTATATTTCAATATAATTGATTTCCTTAGTAATTACATGCATTTTATTTTATGCATTTAACCAGACTAGCAAAGGGGTCTATGGTACAAGCAAAGGTTAAAACCCCCTAATTTATAGTGCTATTTACACTAGTGCATTTTTGGTGGAGTTGTGAACTGATCCAACCATCCTGGAGAGCAATTTGGAACTATGCCCAAAGGGCTATAAAACTGTGGATACCCTTTGATCTGTCTTAGAGCAAATCATAAAAAAGAGGAAAGGACCCACATGTACAAAAATATTTATAACAGCTCTTTTTGTGGTAGCCAAGAATTTGAAATGGAGGAGATGCCCATCAATTGGGTAATGGCTGAACAAGTTGTGGTATATGAATGTAATTGAATACTATTGTGCTATAAGAAATGATGAGCAGGCAGACTTCAGAAAAACCTGGAAAGTCTTGTATAAACTGATCTGAGTAAAGTGAGCAGAACCAGGAGAACATTGTACACAGTAACAGCAACAATGTGTGATGATCAACTGTGATAGACTTAGCTCTTCCCAGTAATAAAATGATCTGAGACAATTCCAAAAGACTCATGATGGAAAATGCTGACCACATCCAGAGAGAGAACTATGGAGTCTGAATGCAGATAGAAGCATACTATTTTCACTTTTTTTTTGTTTTTTGTCTTTTCTTTCTCATGGTTTTCCCCTGTTTTTCTGATTCTTCTTTCACAACATGACTAATGTGGAAATATATTTAACATGATTGTTCATGTATAACCTATATCAGATTACTTGCTGTCTTGGGGAGGGGGGAGGGAAAGGAGGGAGAGAGAAAAATTTGGAATTCAAAATGTTACAAAAATGAATGTTGAAAACTATCTTTACCTGTAATTGGAAAAAATAAAATACTATTAAATGTTAAAAGAAAAAGAAAAGAAAAAATGTAGTGTTCTTTAACCTCCAATTGGTTTTCATGCACATAATCTTGTTTGATTGTCTCAGGGTAGGTAGGGAAAGCATTATATATTAACCACATTTTGACCCTAGAGATGAGGCAACAGAGTCATGGAGGCTAAGTGACTTGGCCAAGGAGAAACAGCAGAAACTCATGGATCTGGGTCTAGAATCCAAGCCTCTTGATCCCATGTCAGTCCCATGTTCTTTCCATTCCTTTATGCTGACCCTAGGAGTCAGAAAACTTGACTATCCACTGCTTACCTTCAATGGTTTGAAATATTAGGTGGATCTATTTCCTTCTAAGATTAGTAGCCAAAGTAATATTTTGTTCATTTATGATCATTCTTGATAACTTAAAAGATTTACTCTTGCACAGGAACAAAACAATAGACCAAGACCAATTCACATCAAATCAAATCAAAAAGCTTAAGTGCTATGTGCTAGGCATCGTGCTAAGCACTTGGGGTACAAAAAACATTTATAGTAGCTCTTTCTGCGATGACAAAAACAATGACAACAACGAGAACTGGAAACTAATAGGAAGTCTAGGAATTGAGGAATGGTTGAATAAGTTGTGGTATATGGATGTGATGGAGAACTACTGTGAATCAAGAAATGAGTAAATGCATGATTTCAAAAAGACTTGGAAGACTTAAATCAACTGATGCAGAGTGAACTCAGCTGAACCAGAACAACAATTTGGAACAAAATAAAAATGAACAATCTTGAGTACTTTGATAAACTGATTAAGAATGAAATGAGCAGAACTGGGAGAACAATTTATATAACACTGTAAAACAAAACAAAACAAAAACCAAAAACTTAGAAAGCTATAAAAAACTACGATCAATACAATGACCATTCATGATTCAGAAGGTCAATGATGAAACAGGCTATTCATTACAAGGAAGGGATGGATTGAGAATGCAGATTGAAACGTATGTTATTGTACATGGCCACTGAGGAAATCTGTTTTGCCTGATCATGTGTATTTGTCATAAGAAATCAATTTTTCCTTTCTTTTAAAAAAATAGGATGGCAGTAGGAGGGAGAAAAAATAGATTTCTGTTATTTCTTTTAAATAGAGAATTTGCGGGTTACTGCAGATGTAAAATGTTTTATGCACTTTTGGGTGAAGTTGCTTTATTATTAGTTTTACTTAACTGTTTGACTTTGTTACCAGAGAATTCTCACAGAGTGGGAATAATCTGTAAATGTTTGCAATGTAAAAAAAAAAAAAAAAAAAAAAACATGTCAATAAAACTTTAAAAAAATTTACGTCAAATAGTCCTTATGCTCAGAGAGCTCACATATTCAAATGGGAGAGACAGTCCACATATAACTGGAGTTGCTCTTTTTTGGACCAGGAGGAGCTGGATAAAGAGATCTCTCTCAGTTCACTTTCAGCCATTTTTATCTCAGTCTTATTTCCAATTCCTATTAACAAAGTTTTTCTCATCAAGCTCTCAAGCCTGTTGGGGAAAATTTGTTTAACAGAATCCAGAGGGAACTCAGTTAAAAACAAACGAACAAAATAAAACAAAACAAAACAAAACAAAAAACAGATAGAGCATGCAACAGTTTCAAAATTTACTGTTACTTTCTCAGTGTTTGTTTTCTACCAGATTTTTTCCTCCTAATTCAGTCTTCACTTAATGTTCTGGCCTGCAAACACAATAAAATCTTTCATTAAAATATCTATTAGATAGCAGCAATAATGAAAATAAGGCCCAGTAGCATAAAATGAGATAGCTCATGTAATCATTTCCATCTGGGAAAGTGATGTTCTAAAAGTTAATCAGCAAATAAACCATTAATACCCCAGAATCTTTGGGTGCCTGAGATTCTTTCCAGTTGTAACTTAAAGCAGCTCCAGAAGCTACATTAACTCTGTCCATCAGGCAAGTGCAGCAGTAACTTATTATACAGTGACCTAGTGGCACTTAAGAGTCAATCTAGCTCACAAGTGTGTTTAATTTACAAATGGAGAGTACAGTTGATTTGTCTCATTTGTGAAGTCAGAAATGCATCATGGTGCAGTCACAGATAAAGTACTAGACTACAAGTCAGGAAGTTGTTGAGTCATTTTAAGTTGTGTACAACTCTTTGTGACCCTCTTTTGGGGTTTTCTTGGCAGAGATACTGAAGTGATTTGCCATTTCCCTCTCTAGCTCACTTTACTGATGAGGAACTGAGGCAAACAGGGTTAAGCAACTTGCCCGAGATCCCACAGCTAATAAGTGTCTGAAGCCAGATTTGAATTCAGGATAATGAGTCTTCCTAAATCCAAGCCCAGCCTCTATCCACTGCACCTTCTAGGTGCCCCATCAGGTCAGGAAGACTAGGGTTCAAATCTCAAATCTGAAATTTACTAGCAACGTGACCATGGTCAGGACTTTAGACCTCTGTGCTAATTTGTAAAAAAGAGATGATCCCGCCTGTAAAACATACCCCACTACGCTGTTGTGAGGCCAAAATGAGATCATATATGTAAAATGAATTGAAAATTTTAAAGTACTAGATAAATGTCAGTATTATAAGGTCCATCTTTGTCATGTAATTTCTCCATTTTGAATGCCAATAAAGACCATGTCAGTAGAACTTAGGTTTAAAGAAATTAAGATGCAAGTGCACGTTTTACTTGATCGGTATGATCAAATGACAAGATGTGACTGAATGACTAACTGAAGTTAATAAACACTTATTAAGTTTATCATATGCTAGACAATGAGGCTATAAAGAACAAAATAAGAAAGCCTGTTTTCTCAAGACAATTATGCTGGTAAAACTATTCTACTCAATAATCAGTCTATAAAAAATTTTAATAACTGCCCCCTAGGCACTAGGCACTGGAGATACAGAAAAAGGTAAAAGACAGTTCCTGCCTTCAAGGAGCTCACAGTCTAATGGGGGCAACAACATGAAGATGAGTATGTACAATTAAGATATATACAGGATATGCTGGAAATTATCCATAGATCGAGGACTAGAATTAAGGAGTATGTGTGTGTGTGTGTGTGTGTGTGTGTGTGTGTGTGTGTATGTGTGTGTGTGTGTGTGGAGGGGGGAAACAGCCTTCTGATATACTGTTACTCAGTTCGCAAGTATAAGAACAACATTTGATCTCTGGAGGAGAACCCAAAATAGGGCTACATAAATAAGCTGGCTATAGGAGCATAGCAAAGGGGCACACATGTTAATAGAGCCCACTTCCAGAATTGGCTGATGTCAATGCAAACACTACCCACAAACCCATGCCCATCCCATACATACTCTGAATATTTCAGGAGGTGAAGGGATAGGGAAAATCTCAAGAGATACCACTGTTTCAAATATATCTCCAACAGGTCTTATTTCAAAAGAACACTATCCAATGATTGAGAATTCTAGGTAAAATGCTAGTCTGCTTTCCCCTGCTGAATACTCTCTTAAGATTATAAATGCATAAGAAAATCTTGCGCCTTTTTATCTTTTTAAAAATGTCAGTATTCAATGGAATAAAGACAGAAAAAACTAAAAGACCATGCATTTCTAATTTATATATATATATGTATATATATATAAATATGTATATATATAAATATGTATATATATATAAATATGTATATATATATACATATATTTCTCCCTATAGTTCATAGGGAGATAGCCAACTCAGTTTTCTCAGCTAATGAGATAACTGGTCACCATCATCTACTAACTCACCACTGAAACCTTTCCACAACCTCAATGCAGGTTTTATCACTTATCACAACATGCTGGTAAGAAGACTCTCCTTACCAAATTCCCTTCTCTGCCCTTCTACTTCCCCCAGAGCAAGCAGGGACTGCATTTCAGTCCCAGTCAACATAAATCCAGGCTCTCTGCTTTAGTAGTGGTAATTAATCTTCAACAATTAACTTGTACTCACAGACTCAGATACTATATCTTTTTTAAGACAAAGCATCTGCAGCTATAGTATCTTGTACAATAAAAACTTTTCTATGGAATTTTGTTCAGCTTTACAACAAAGGATATTTTTATCCTAAATGATATTGAGGGGGAGAAGTCTATCCACAAGGACCTTTACAAGAATGGATCATTTATTACTACGCAATGTTAGTGAGAGACTATTTTAAACTCTCTGTATTATTTCAATGGCCTTAAAATAAAAAAAAAAATTAAACATAACTAACCACATCAGTTTTACCCTATACTTTCTATCAATCTGCAACTATTTTAGATTCCTGGGAGAAGAAGCTCCAGAGCTAACTTCTCCACAACTAGAAAGACTAGTAGAATTCCATGGTGTGGATTCTGTAAAAAACAACTTATACACTCATTGAAGAATTCCAATTGATCAAGATTACTTTGCATTTCACTATAATTATCCAAAAATGTACCTTTACGTATGAGATCAAAAGACCCTCAGTATAAAAGGCCATATACATTGGAAATAGCACTAGCTTGCATTCAGAAAACATGGGACCTAGTCCCCAATGTGCCATTAACTGGATGTGTGATTTTATACATCATTTAATCCTATGTAGACCTCGGTTTCCAGAGGACCTGGGTTCAAATTATAACTGATGATTATTACTTGTGTGACCTTGGGCAAACCACTTAGCCTCTATGGGCCTCTGTTTCCTTTTCTGTAAAATGAGAGGAGATTGGACTAGAGACAAGATAGAAGTGCCTTCTAGCTCTAAATACTCTTATGATCTTAGGACAAAATGATCTCAAACTTCCTTTCTAGGCGTATGTATTTTGAAACCCACATTAGCAGGACCTATGTTACTTTATTGGCTGGCCAACTCAACACAGAAAGAGATGTGTAGAACATAAAAAACAAAAAACAAAAAAAAAAACAACCCAGCAGGCTTTCAGATATATACCTGCTATTGGTTGAAGGGTATTGTTATCCTAAATGAAAAAGCAGCAGCTTTGGTGCATGGGATCAGATAAGCTGCTGGCAGACCTTAATTACAAGCACAGGCATTCTGTCTTGGAGTTCACTGCCACAGCACTCTTTACTAAACAGCCTGCCAAGGAGCAATGAAGCTGAGCACTGGCAATTCTCTCAACAAGCTGGGGAGAATGGAAGGCTAATTTAGTGGGGCAAGGCCAAGTGCAGTTAACAAGCTGCACATCTGTAAGAGGAAAATAAGTTGTCCCGAATCATTAGCAGTAAGTCTCCCCTCTAAGGAGCTCTAAAGGAGTCCGAGAGCACTTTCTGTTCTCAGCTTCCAAGCCTGAGGCTAACAAGTCAAGCCATTCCATATGCATACATCTACAAAAGGGAGACTGCAAGGAACTGTTCTACTTTCAGGATCCCTAGAGGTGGTGGTGGGGAGAGGGAAGGAAATAAGCATTTGCATAGCACCTACTGTGTGCCAGGCACTGTGCTAAGCAAACATTTTACAAATATTACCTCAATTGATCCTCCCAACTACTCTGTGAGGTAGGTGCTATTATTATCCCCATTTTGCAGTAGAGGAAACTGAGGCAAACAGAGGTTAAGTGACTTACGCAGGTCACCCAGCTAGGAAGTATCTGAGGTCAAATTTGAACTCAGGTCTTTGTCTCTAGGCCCAGTGCTCTCTATTCACTGTACCTTCAACTGCCTCTGGAAATCTAGAAATCCCAATAGTGAAGGTAGACTTTTTAAAATTATACCTTATTTAACATTGATTTAAATTTTTTTTTACTTCCTAATTCTCTCCCTCCCTTTAGACCCTCCTGTACTCATTGAGAAGAAAAGCAATATGATACATGTACAGTAATGCAAAACATATTTACATATTAGCCATGTTACAAAAAAAAAAGCAAGAAAATTAAAGTGAAAAAGTATGCTTCAATCTGCACTCAGAGTCCATCAGTTCTGTCTCTAGAAGTAGAAAGCATTTTTTTTTCATGATTCCTTTGGAATTTAAACACTTATTTTCGAACAGTTTAGATCATGGTATCCACATGTAACCCCTTCTCTTATGAAAAGAAATGTAGAGGCTTTCAAGCACTTAACTGATAATCAACTTGCATAATGACTCTAAGCTACACCACTCCTTAAAAAGTGGTCAGAAAGCCCCGTGGTCTGACTCATGGCACTGCAGTGATCAGTCCTTAGAATCCAGTCTCAAGCTGGTCCAGGGCTCCCTCTTAGCTGTCCAGGATTTGGTTCATTCCTCTCTAATTGGGCATCTCAAGGATCCCCTAAGAAAGTAGATCTTTTCTTTTCAGGGTAGGGCTTAGGGATACACTTTAGCAGGCCCACAGTGGCTTCAGTGACATTGAGGTCAGATTTCCTCAAGCATCAAGTACCCAAACCATGGAATAGAGCCATCAACCAGAAGCCTCAATAACACAGATTTCACTGGTCCAGATCATGCTATCTACGAATGACAGGTTGCTAGTCAGGGACATCGTGTACCTAAGAAATGCTGGTAAGAATATTTACCTGCTGACTCATAAATCTAATCAAAAGTGCCTTCAACTTGAAAGGAAGGTGGAGGGAGAAAACAGTCTATGTATACACCCATCAAGAAAAATAACACAAAGAGCAGTTATAAAGTAGGAAGAGCAACAGTAGGTGAAAACCACAGACATAGACAGGAGATAAAATCAGGTAAAACCAATAACTTCAGATGCTTATACATAAAAATGTTCAAAATCTAGGCAACGAGCAACATGAACTGCAGGTCCTGAAACAAGAAGGCCAACTTGTATCGTGGGTATTGCTGAGACTTGGAATGAGAGACATAAAGAAAAGCTTTGGAAGGGTATGCCTTATCCAATTCAATCAGAATAGGCAAAAAGAAAAATAGAGGTAGAATAATATTTATTGTACATTAAGAAGATATACTCATGGGATAATACACAGGAACACGTGAGCTAAGATCAACGATGAGACAATCAGAGGCAATTTTGTCATCAGAGAACACCATGGACCACCTAAACAGGAAGAAGCAATAAATAAGGAGTTCAAGAAGCTGATCGATCGTAAGCCTGGCACAGAGCCATGATCAATCAATCAATCAACAAGTATTTATTAAGTACATACTATGTATCAGGAACTGTGTTAAGTGCTGGGGATACAAATACAAAGAACGAAACCATTTCTAATTTCAATGAGCTTACATTCTAATGGAGGAGATAACAAATATACACAAAAATAAATACAACATAAACATACTATTAATAAATACAAATATGTTCAAAGTAATTAAATACAAATTAGTTTGGAAGGAAAGGCATTTTGTGGAAATCAGGAAAGGCTTCATGTAGAATATAGTACCAGAGCTGCATCTTTAGGGAAGAGAGTCACCAAGTGATGGGAAAAAATCAGTTCTTTGGACATCTCCATGAGCTCTCTCCCCAATGCAGAGAGCTAGTAACTTCTTGACCCAACAATTTCATTCTTCAAAGGGCAGAGGAACCAATAAGGAGGAATTGTAGTCTGAATCTGAGTTTCACAAATAGTTAGAAACTTGTTGGAGTTGAGATGATGGGAACTTTGAGAGTAAGTGATTATGCCCTCCTAAAATTTGTAGTATATGAGAGGAAAACCAGGCATACTCTGACATGTATTCCAGATTTTGAGACTACAGATTTTTTAATTAATTTATTTCAATTTATCAACAACCACTTCCATGAGGTTTTGAGTTTTAAATTTTTCTCCCCTTCCCTCCCTACCTCCCTCCCCAATATGGCACACAATCCGTTATAGGCTATACATATACATTCCTATTAAACATATTTTCACATTACTCATGTTGTAAGTAAGAATTAGAACTAATAGGAACCACCAGAAAGAGGAAACAAAACACAACAGGAGAAAAAAAATAGCAAACACTAGGCTTCAATCTTCATTCAAACTCCATAGTTCTTTCTTTGAATGTGGATAGTATTTTCCATCATGAGGCCTTTAGAAATGTCTTATATCCTTGTATTTCTGAGAAAGGTTAAGTCTATCTTTATTGGTCATTGCACAATGTGGCTGTTACTGTGTACAACGTTCTCCTGGTTCTGCTTACTTCACTCAGCATCTGTTCATACAAGTCCTTCCAGGTTTTTCTGAAGTCTGCCTGCTCATCATTTCTTATAGCACAATAGTATTCCATTACATTCATGTACCACAACTTGTTCAGCCATTCCCCAGTTGATGGGCATCCTCTCAATGTCCAATTCTTTGCCACCACAAAAAGAACTGCTATAAATATTTTTTTTACATGTGGGCCCTTTTCCCATTTGTATAATCTTTTTGGGATACAGCCCTAGAAGTGCTGTTGCTGGGTCAAAGGGTATGTACATTTTTATAGCCCTTTGGGCATAGTTCCAAATTGTTCTCCAAAATGGTTGGATCAGTTCGCAACTCTACCAACAATGCATTAGTGTCCCAATTTTCTCACATCTTCTGCAACATTTATCATTTTTCTGTTTTGTCATGTTGACCAATCTGACAGGTGTGATGTGGTACCTCAGAGTTGTTTTGATTTGAATTTCTCTAATCAATAGTGATTTAGAGCATTTTTTCATGACTATAGATAGCTTCAATTTCTACTACAGATTTTAAAAGACTATAGATATTAAAAGAGGTCAGATCCCATGGATTAGATCCATATCATTTTGGCACTGCATGACCAAATGAAAACCATACTCATTAATGAAAATGAGATATTCCAACAGACTGAAACAGTCCAAACATCCAAAAATCCAGGATCCATTTGATGACCAGCTATGACCTCACTCATTGGTATTGTGCTGAGAGTTTACCAAAAGAATGCGGAATTCTTTATGATCTATGGTCACAGAGTTTTGGCTGGAGCTTCTCTTGTTGAGGATAAGGGAGTCTGAGTCTTGACACAGGGATTGTGGGATTCCGTGATGTGTAGGAGTTGAAGCCCCTAAAAGAGCCTAATATGTTCATAAGTGCTCCAGATCTTTCTGGACTTTACAACTATCCAGGTGAGAGAGAGACAGATACAGAGAGAGAGACAGAAAGAGGGAGACAGAGACAGAGACACACAGAGAGAGAGAGAGAAAGGGAGAGAGAGGGAAAGAGAGATGGAGAGGGAGGGAGGGGGGGAGAGAGAGGGAGAGGGAGAGGAGTTGGGAAGGAGGGAGGAAGAGAGGCTAGAAACTAAAGGACTCTAGTGGTTTTTAACACTGGTCTTTTGTCTCTACCTACTGAATGGCTTTTTATACCCCAAACAATGTAATTTGTGACATTCAAGGCAATGCCCTAACTCTATGATGCTACTTAGTATACTGTTATATTACCTGGAATAATATTTGTCTTCATCTTATTATTCTTCTGCACCTTCTATCTTAAAGCAAAATGCAGCAAGCTCCATATTTACAATGACCTATCCTACCGATCATATGTAGCCTAAAGGACGAGATTTTTTTAAAAATGTCATTTTGTAATTAACAAACATAGATTATGTTTGTGATTAATTTGCTCTTGACACAAAAGAGGGGTATTTGGAAGCCTGCTATGTCCCCTACACCCTCTAGTCCTCTCTTTAGGAAAGTATTTAGAAATAAAATTATTTCAGTCTCAAGTCCTTTTGTGCTGAACAGAATAAAATAAGCCTTATCAGGCTTTAATCAACTT
Source organism: Vombatus ursinus (assembly GCF_900497805.2). NCBI lineage: Eukaryota > Metazoa > Chordata > Mammalia > Diprotodontia > Vombatidae > Vombatus > Vombatus ursinus. Next base: position 8,317,895 of record NW_020954594.1, read on the forward strand.
CCTAGTCTGAAATCCTTTTAACAAAAGACTAACTAGTGCCTAAAATCATAATTCTATGAGGATAGAATTAGGATGATGACTAGACAAAGGCAGGAGGCCCTTTGATTAATCCAATTAGAAATAGTACTTCTCTTCTCTCCTTTCCTGAATGGGTTTAGGAAAACAATTCTCCAAGTAATGTTACTTATTGTTCTCTTTGACGAATCCAAAACTACTACCTTAACTTTGTACCCTTGTTTAATCTTTCTGTAAAATCTGGTCTTTGTTCTTGAACTCTATGAATTATCAGGAGGAAATGGTTTAGGTTAGGAGATTTTCAAAAGCAGGATGGAGCTGTGTCCCCTTGGATTCCTCTCCCTCTAAGCAGAGATGCTTGAATTTAGATAATTAACAAATTTGTTTCTGACCCACTTGTGCAGGGTATTGACTTTTTCTTCCACAGGGGTAAGTTAACACAGGAGAGATATGAAACTCTCCAAAATGAAATTCAGGAAACACAAAGAAAAACAATTCCAAAGAATAGGAGGAAAAGAAGAATTGTCTGAAGAAGCCAATGCCAGTGTAAAAGAACTCATCAAGCAACTTAGATTTAATAAAGATATACACAAAATATGGAAGCAAAGGCAGAGACCAGAGAGAATGTAAAATCATAGCATGGGGCTGTAAAAAGAATGTCAGGAATACTAAATTCCAGAATTAGCTGAGGGTTGCTTACAAGGAAGGTTCTGCACAATAATAGGTGGATGGGATCGAAAAATTAGTGTCATGATTTAGTAAGTGCAGCTAATGCTGCACTTCTTCCAACTGGATTTATGGATCTTTGTAAGCAATATTTTTCAGTTTTGACAACCAGTAAAATCGAGAATCAAAATAAACTGAACTTAGAACCAGACCTTTGAATTGCTGTGTCCCAAAGTATTGAAGCAATATTTTCAAAAATAAGGAAGCATATTAGATCATGTTGCTCTCACTAAAATATGCTTAACAATAATAGCAAGGCAGAGAGGTTCTGTATCATTAATAAAATATGATTTTCCAAACTTTATCATTAGCTCCCCTTTTAATTTCTATTTTTATGTAAGTTTTACAATGTACATAAGTATTAGTATGATAGCACATGAATGTGATATAAAAGTAATAAGGATAGCTAATATTTATATAGTACTTTAGGATTTGCAAAGTGCTTTGCAAATATTGTTTCACTGGATCCTCACAATGATCCTGTGAGGCATTATCATCTCCATTTTATAAATGAGGAAACTGAAGCTAACAGAGGAGGGAGAAGAAGTGACAGTAATAGTGTTGGCAGAGAAGAGATGGTTGACCTTAAAGTTAGGAAGACTTAGGCTCAAGTGTAGTCTCTGACACATATTGGCTGTGTGACTCTGGACAAGTCATTTAACCTCCCAGTGCTCTAGACAACTCTCTAAGACTGACATATTTCAAAGAAGATTCCAACATGCATTGATAGAGAATTTCCTCGACTGAGAATCCCTCATACCAATAAATCAGACATCTAGGCCCTATCCCCATTATATGTATGTATATGTGCAGATATGTTCATGTATGTGTATATTTATATGTGTGCATACATATACGTATAAACATACTTATATGTATGTATGTATACACACGTGTAGAAAGAGGTGGGTATACATATAGCCATGCATGTGTGTGCACTTACACATATACACATGTATTGCACACACATATACAATACATATGTGTATACGCACATACCTGTGTGTATATCATATGCCTGTGTTTATATACACATACACATATATGTATGTAGCTATGTGCATGCCTATATACATATACAAATATGTATGTACATATACATATGTAGCCCCCCACATATATATGGGGAATATGTTATTAAAATGTTTTAGCTATAGGACTATGCATATTAAAAAGGCTGAGAAACACCCGGACTAGATTTATACTCTGTGGGTCTATAGGGCAGAACCAATGGATAAACATTATATAGAAATAAATATCCATTCAATATGATGAAGAGTTTCCTAAAAATTAGAGTTAATTGAAAAGGAAATGGGTCACTCCATTAAGTAGAGAGTTCCCTATCATTATACATGTCTAGGCAGACATTGGACAATCACTTGCCAGGGACATTATAAGAAGAGATTCATGGATCAGAAAGGGTGTAAGATTAGATAACTTCTAAGATTCTTTGCAATTCTAAGATTATGCAATTCTGAGAGGCAACTAGGTATAATGGAAACAGCACTGGTCTTCGAGTCAGAAAACCTGGGTTCAAGACCCAGCTCTAACATCTCTTAGCTGTGTGTCTTTGAGCAAATTCTTCTCTTTTTTGAGCTTTAGTTTCCTCATCCATGTAATGGGAATAATAGTACCTGCCCTATCTATTTTATAGAGTTTTTGTAAGGAATGTTTTCTTTTTAAATCTTAAAGTACTATATAAATATGATTTGTTGGTGTTGTTGTTCATTCTTATGATGATGATAATGACTGTCTAATGCTATATTAGCACTGTCTGCAGAGAGCAAAATCTCTAAGATTAGGATTTCTGTCTATCAGTCTTGCCAGCCCCCAAAGAAGTGGAAACATGTTCAATTCCAACAACATCAAGAAATAAAGGAATGTAAGAAGGAGCAAGTTCAGGATCTCAATTTGAGATCACAGCCCAAGAAATAGATGTTGATAAACATCAACCCAACTAGGAAAAGCTAGGGACTAGAGGATTTTAAAAAGGAACAAGCAGAATGATCCCTATGATTTGTGGCGCTCCGGATCGCAATGGTCTAATACACTTTGTTAAATCTAAGTAGCTCATGTGGTTGGGGATTTGCACTTCAATCAAAATATCTTTTCTACATCCACTTGGGAACATAATACCTTACATCCATATGATTAACAAAAGCAAGTTAGTCCAGGATTGTTGCCAAAGACAGACAGAAGCGTGGCATATCTAAACAAATCAAGATGGCAACATATCATTAAAACAGACACCGTAGACTTTGAGGATGGAAGGTTTCAGGATAAGTGAAAGATTTTCTACCTGGGCAGGTCTGGAGTAGCTCTTCACGAGCCAAAGAAAAGATACACTATGGCCACAAGTAATCCTTTGCATGGACTACTCTCCTCCTAGCAAAGAAGAGATGCTCCTGGGAAAATTCCTGGATTCAATCCCTGAACTTTTTGTTCACATGGCCAACCACAAGAACAAGTCATTGAATTCCTATTGGAATGGTTATCATCTGAGTTAAAGCTGAAAACAACCTTAGAAATTGTCTAATCCAGGAATTCTTAAACTGCAGGGGGGTCTGGCGTGGGAATTAATGTGTTTGTTTAATATTTTGATAACTGTTTTTCAGTATAATTAGTTTTATTTGTAATCTTATATATTTTACTTTATATAGTTAAAAACATTATTCTAGGAAGGAATTCATAGTCTTCACCATACTGCCAAAGGAGTCCAGGACACACACACATACACAGACACACACACACATTATGAATTCCTGCTCTAGTCCAATCCCATAATTTTAAAGTTAAAGAAATTGAGGTACAGAGAGACTCGTTTACTAGTTCAAGGTCATGCACTTAATGAATGACAGACCAAAGACAAGAATCCATACTTCCTGCCTCCAACTTTCATGCTCTTCCACTATCCCATACTACATTTAAAATCTCTGAATATATATTTTTCAAATAGACTCCTATCTTCTTTCCAACTAAAGAGTTATTTCTATGCAGTTCTCCTTCTTGTTATAAATACTGAAAATGTTGATCTTTCCCTATAAAGGTACTCTCCCCCCACCATATACTCCAGAACTACATGAAGCTATGCTTTTATTTTTACTTCCTATGTAATCTTTGTAATGGAGTTGGAAAATAGACTGATGTAAACAAAAATTAATGAGCTAGTAAATCTTTTTTCCTTATTTGCAATGCAGTTTTAAGTCATAACTACTTTGAGCACCTAGAAGTTTTCAATACCCAAATCAAGAAAAGGAAAAACTAACAAATGTCCAAGATTAAGCTAAAAATGGAGGGATGTGAATCTGTCTAGGTTGAATGCTAGGGAACTGGAGAGAAAGAACTGGGCCATCACATCATAAAAATTCACCCCAAATTGCATCACAAGTTTTGGGGGACACAACTCTCAGCATTATTATACTGGGATACTGAGACAAACTGTGATAAGATTCACTTTTCTCATCTTTTCAGGACACTGAGTTGAGTCTAGGCCCCTTATTTTTTCTAACCAATAAAGAAACAAAAACCCAGAGAGATAAACTGATCTCCCCCCCCAAAAAAAGTCACACAAGTTTAATACCAGGAATGGAATTTGAATATAAACCCTCTCAATCTAAATCTAGGGCTCTGACTTTTATGTCATCATAGGCTGAAAATGGAATCTACAAGAAAAAAAAAGCTAATTGCATAATTGAATTTTTAAGTGGGTTTCTTAAGTATGGGACTTGGGACTAAAGCTGATAATCTGACTCTACCCTACTTCTGTATCACCTAACAGGTAAAGAAGCAACGTCTTCATAGTATGACACCATTATGCCTAGGATTTCTTTTTCCATAGCATTCCCACATATATGTGTGTGTATATATATATATATATTATATATATATATATATATATAATATATATATATATTCCCACATATATATGTATATATATATATATTCATACCCCACCATGTATATATTCATTCTAAAGTACAAAAGACCATTGAGCTTGGAACCTAGAAGACCAGAGTTCAAATCCTTCCTCAAATATTTAGTAGCTATGTGACCCTGGGCAAGTAAATCACTTAGCCTTTCCTCATCTTCATTTTCCTCATCTGTAAAATGAGAGGGTTGGATTCAGTGACCTCTAAGGTCCCTTCCAGCTTCAAATCTATGGTCCTATGATTGGCAGATGTCTCTCCTGAAGCCTTAAAATTGGTACTAACCCAGAATTTCAAAGCTGGTCCTAAAGAGAAATTAGATAGCAGGCCCCCAGCACTTAGCACAGTGCCTGGGGGCCATCTCCAGTCATCCAGATCTGTATCTGGCCACTGGACCTAAGTGACTCCAGAGGAAAAAGTGAGGCTGGTGATTTTGCATAGCCCTCCCTCACTTAAATCCAAGTCACTTGCAAGTCATGGCATCACCTCCCTGTTGCCATGGTGCTCTTTGACAACGAAGGACAAACAACAACAGCGCAGTGTCTAGCTAGGTGGTGCAGTGGACAGAATGCCAGAGCCGGACCTGAGGTCAGGAAGACTCATCTTCCTGATTCCAAATCTGGCCTCAGACACTTACTAGCTTTGTGAGCCTGGTGAAGTCACTTAACCTTGTTTTCCTTGGTTTCCTCATCTATAAAATGAGCTGGAGAAAGAAATGGCAAACCACTATCTCTGCCAAGAAAACCCCAATCAAAATGGGATCACATATGGTCAGGCATAACTGAAAGCAACTAAACAACAACAAAAAGCAAAGTAGGTAGATGCTTAATAAATGTTTGCTCACTGACATAAAAAATGAAACTATATTCAGCTTCTCTTGTTCTATTAGGATCACTAAGAAGGTAAACGAATAAATATATTTAGAATCACAGAACTTTAGAGACAGAAAGAATCTTTAAGGTAATATAGCCCAACCAATTTATTTAATGAATGGGGAAGATGAGAAACAAAAATGTGAGAAAAGATCACACAACTATTTAGTGGCAAAGTCCAGGACCAGAACCCAGAAGTCCTGACTTCTAGAATAAATACTCTATCCAGGTATCTACAGTGGTTTGGGTTCTCTCAGCCTTTGGAGATGATCAACATGATAGCAATGACCCAGGCAGTAAGTATGGATGGAGTTAAAGGAAACTGTACAGTAACTTTGGGCAGTTTCCCACTCTCTGACATTTGTAATCACTTGAATCAGGTTCCCAATCCAAATCAAGAAGGCAAAACCTAACCCCTTCCTGCCCACCCCCTGATTTTTTTTAACTGAGTAGGGAGAGAAGGTGGAGTTCAAGATCAATCAATTTTTGAACAAGCCTCTAGAATTTTGTGGTCTGAAGCTAACAAGACACTTTCCATGCAAAATGGAGTCTGCCAGCATGTTTAAGATCAATGACCAATGTTCTTCTCTAGTTGATTAATTATTCCATGGACATTTGCCTAAATAAAGACCCATTACAATACAGCTATCAGACTACAGGACAGAAGCCAAACCACCCCACTGACATAAATGAAAGCCAGCAAAAGCCCTTTCCTCCTTCTCCTTGCCTTCAAAATGTATGTCAAAGCTTTGTTGAAGAACAATGCAGTTCTATGATCTCTGGAAATTTGCCACTTCTGTAGGGAATGCAGTAGGGAGGAAGAGGAATGTGAAAGAAGCCAAAGAATGGCATCAAGTCTGTCTGACCAAGATTCTTTCCAGGATATTGCTTCTTCTGGTGACCTCCTGATTAGGGCAAAAGGGAAAGGAGAGTTTTGTACCAAGGTGAGCCATAAGGGCTTGTTGGTTCCTTAAAGCACAGACTTTTCTTAAGTTTCAAGGAACCCAGATGTGAGAAATGATTATTAATAACCACTATCTTGAGGAAATTCAGAGGCTCTCCCCTTCTAAATTCCTTATTTTTTGTTCAGTTCAGTTTTTCTTCAGAAGGACATTACTGATAATGAGATTGCATTGACTCTCCTTGATCTTGGTCAGACTCTACCCAACTTTGTAAGAATTTCATCTAAGGTGGGGAAGACCACTGTGTTCCATTCAAGCTTGGTTGGAGATAGATCCTTTTGTCTAGAGAGTCCAAGGCTGGGAGTGATTTGGTATAGAGATCTTTTCTCTGTCCAGGGGTGACATCAACCCCTAGAGGTAAACTGTGAGTCTGCTGCCATGATTGTCTTTGGTCTATGGCCAAATGACTATTCTTCTATTAATAACCTGTTGGCCTTATTAATAAAATTACTAAATTACCCAGAAACTATGTCTCTTGAACCTTTTTAAAATCATAGTTATGGCTCACCATAAAGGCATCAGAGTCTTTTACTCTAGATTCTCAACAAGGAGCTCTCCTCAACTGGACCCACATGGAGAGTTTCTCCACAAGAAGAGTTCTCTGTTAGGACTCTGGCCGTGATCTAATAAATTTTATCTGGGTAAACATATATGTGTTTATATGTCTGTTCTTAGTGTTTGTGCTGCAGCTTTTTTCTAATTTTTGCTCTCACAGGGAGGCAATCGTCAGGTAGACGCATCTACTTGAAAAAGACCCTCTGAAGTAATCTATGTGGGGATAAGAGAGAGCAAACCTATGTAGACAGTAAAGGGCCACCTGGGAAATTCAGGGCATTACAGATATTCAGTTTATGAAACCAATTGCTTGGTAAGCCCCCCAAATACCAGCAATATATTCTGAATATCTTGCAGGACTAGGGTTTCAAAAAGGGAGATGCAGCAGACCAATACTCTGTGAGAGAATCTCTAAAGCTACAATCGTTGCTTTCAAGCTTTTGGGGCTATAAATTAAGCTCTATGTGTGTGAAAGGAACTCTTTAAGCATATAAAACTACCCAAGAGAGACTTGAGAGGTGCTATTCTTAGCATTTCCTGGCAGAGGTGTGACAAAAGGATTCTTGCTGTCTGGTAAAAGTGAGTAAACTAAGGGAGATAATAAAACAAGAAAAGAAAGTAGTTTCAATCTCAACTTTTCACTTTCTGGGTCTAAGACTGTTTCGTTTGTCTCTGTGTCCGTTTGTGTAAGGTTTTCTAAGGTTAGCTTGTTAAGTGTGGAAACTGAAAAAGCAGGGTGAGACTCTCCCAGGAGTTAGTTTGGGAGGTGGAATCGGAGGAGGGATCTTTCTCTCTGAATAAAAACACCAAGTTTTGGGGGGTTTTTTTGGATGAAGGTCTAGCAGTAGCTTTATACTGGTAAAGATATAGACCAAGCAGCCAGAAGATAGCAAGAGCTATGAGGGAAAACTAAGTGAGTTTTTTACTACTCCAAAAAGTTAGAGAAATTTAGACTTAATTAGATCCCAAAGCTAAAGTTTTTAGATTATGTTTAAATTAAATCTAGAGAACTGTCTTTGACTGGCCCTCCCCCCCCCACATACCTGACATCAGGGCAATATATTTCAAACTGCAAAAATAAGTTTGTCTTTTAAGACACTATGATCACTTTAATATCATAAACTTAAATGCAATCACTTTAGGATTTCAATGATTTGTTTAAAATGTATATTAACATTGTAAAAGCTGTTTTTTTTTTTAAGTAATGTTGGTGAAGAAGAGAAATACAGCTCTCTTGATTTGTAAATTATTAAGTATTAAATCTCTCCAGATTCTAAAAGGTGAAGAAAAGCAAGACAAAGAGGGAGGGTGAGTATGATTTTTAATTTGCAAAACTGTTAATTAGGCAGTCAAGCCTTTTGTAATCTGTTAATGGGGTTTGGGAATAGCCAGAACTCCACTCTTGTGTTTCAACAGGAATATAAGCCACTGCATATCTCCTAAAAGTTTTTGTAATCACTAAAACATCTAAGGATTTGTCCCACAAACTTCTTCTTATATTGAGACTAGGAATAGACAATGCAGGTTTCTATCTCCTTTGGAAAGAATGAGAGATCTGGAGCTCTTTGATCTCCTAGAGAACACAAGAATTTTGTGATACGCAGATCAACGAAGAGAAACCCCTGGGTTGATATTAACTCCAAAGCTTGGAAAGATAGGGTTGTTCTAAGACATTGCTTTTGCACCAGTATGTGCAGTCTGTGATATGGTTGAAATGTAAAGGAAAGTGGGGGTATCCTGAGTAATAGGTTTGAAAGATTAGGAAAGAGAAATAAAGGCTTGAGAAGAATATAGGGAAGGTAGATAAGATGGTTTGGAACAAATGGGGAATATAACCCTGCACAGAGCAAGTGGGCAGCAGCAAGCCCATGTGCTCCAAGCCTCTTCTCTCCCTAGATAGTTGCTGTGGGTGCCCTGGTGCTAGCTTCAGCCAGTTTAAGCATATTGAGAGGGTATAAGGAAGTCTGACTCTTTTAAGTAGAAAGATTAAGAATGAAAACTTTGTAGCATTATTTGAAAATCAATAAACAAAGTTATAGAAGGGAAGGAGGAATCAAAATTGTGTTTCAAGCCCCTCTTGCTATATACTATCACTTTAAAATCTTTTGGTAGTAGATTAACTGGAAATAGTGAATCCCATTATATGAAATGCTTGGAATAAATAGCCCTTGTGTAAAATATAATACTAAATAATTTAAATTATAAATTAAGGTTCTTATGATAACATTTGGAAAATAGACAAGTGTAATTGAATTTATTCTGGTCTCATTTTAAGTGAAATTTATTATTTATTATTAGATATCAGGAAACTTATTAGCTATATGGTTTTAAGCCAAGTTACCCCAGTTATGTGGTTTATAATGTACATAAAGATAATGCCTAATATCAATTTGATAATTCATTCACATAGGTTCCCTAAGTGGGCAATACCACTCCGGAGTAGGGGGCAGGGGAGCTGCTAGAAAGATCCAGGAAGGGAGTAGTAGCCTCAGGTACAAGTGGGGAGCATTGAATAAAAATAAAGGAGCTGTGGAAGCATAAGGAAAGAAGAAAAGATAAGAAAAACTTGAAAAATCATTTGCACATGTTTCATCTGTTGTGTAATAGAGTTAAAGTTGTGGTGATTACGTTATTTTCCAAATAAACATACAAAATGCAAGTTATAATCAATCAGTGGTCAAGTCTGCCTACAGTTCTTAACAAGCAAGTGTTGGCAGGCAAGCCAGTCACGCATTGTGGGGAAGGCCAACATGCATTGGCAGGAATATGTATGTGTAATGATTGTTTGACTTGCTTAAGGTTACATGATGCAATATTATGTCATCAACATTTCAATGCAGGAAAAAAACCCACAAATTTATGATAAATTATTAAAATTCAGATTTTTTTGAAATGACACAAATTTTTAAAAAAAATAATGGTTTAAAAGAAAAGTTAAAGGTTTAGATTTCCAAGGGAGCACTGAGTTATTTTTTTTTAAAGGGGGCAGTAGGCCAAGTAAGTTTGGGTACCTCTGATTTATTGTATTAGAAAGATTGTTAGAAATGTGAATCCTTTAATTCTTTTGGGTTATGGATTTAAATTGTTAGGACTGATGAAAAAAAAAAGAATAATATGTAGCAGATTAGTGACTGAGTTAGGATGCCAGTATTTTAAGATTTCAGGATCTAACCTCAATGCTTTGGTGGTTAAAGTGCTGACTTCAGTTAATTACTAGAAATTGCAGTAAAAGTTTTTAGAAATCAGTCTGTAACCAGCTATAGCCTAAGAGTAATCATGTGTACCTACCTTTCAGGATAAATCTGTAGGAAGGTCTTATTAAAATCTAACACCACATAAATATTGGATATGGTAATGATCTTGGTTATTGTGATTTGTGATTATTATATAAAATCTTAAATGTTCCCTTTTACTGTTCAATTATTTAAGTAACTCTGAAAGTTCTTAAGGTTTCTGCCTGGAATAACTGGCCACACCCTGCCAGCATTAAATCAAATTCCTTAGGTCTCTTGGCCAGGGCCAAAAGCAGCAAGTCAACTTAGAGTCTTTGAATATTTTAGCCCAGCACATTTTAAGCTAACCTGATAAAAACAGGTGTGAATTTAAACTGTTTGTAAAACTTGATATTTATTTCCTAGTATTTCCTATGCAGCTTGAAATTCTCAGGAGGGTGGCAATGGGGAGCTTAGAATGCTCTTTATCTGGGCAGCTGTTTATCTGATAAGTCTTAAAGGTAGAGGCAGGGGATCCTAGCTCTTTCTTTTTTTTATCCTAGCTCTTTTAAGGAAGGAGAGGAAAAGGTTGTTCAGAGCTGGAAATTGTTGTCACATGTCTTTAAAAAGGGGAGGGGGATATATGAATTTATGGATAATCTTTTTCTTTTAAAGTGCTGAGAGTATTAGACCTTAGAAATCAAAACATTACCATGAGTGAGTATAAATTCAGATTTGACTTGATTTAATCCAAAATCTGGACCTGAAGGAAATAGAATAGGGTCTGAAAGTTCTCTCCTTATCAGTATTATGGTAAATTACAACCTAACAAGAAAAGATATTTGTTATTTGGCATTAAGAAATTTATTAGCTGTATGGCCCAAAGAAAGTTCAGTTTACTGTTTTGTAAGGGGATGATAATAGAACCCACCTGCCAGGGTTGTTATGAGGATCATATGATTGTAAAGTGCTTGGCATAGGCAAATAGCTATAGGAATGAAATAATTGTTTTTGTTGTTTCTTTAATTGGATGTAATTGCTGCATACTTGATAACTTTACGTGGGTTTTTAGATGAGATCAGTATATAATGCCAATGTTGATGAGATGAATGATTTTCTAAGTAAGGTAATTTGAAAGCGCATTCAACTAAATTAAGGTCACATGATTGGTAATGAGTTTGTTTCAAATTTTAAATATATAATATTACTTATGGTATTGTTATGCTTCTAAATTTTCTCATATTGTGAAATTTGGCAACCAATTCTATCAGCTATGTTGTTAGAAAAGCAATTTCTCTTTTAATCTAGATGTTGTTAGATTAAGAATTGTATTGTCAAAAAAAAAAAGAATGAATGAGTTAGGAAGCTGTTAGGTCATTCTATCAGCCCCGCTGACCATGTGTTGTAATTTTCTAAAGTACTGTAATTTAAGAAATTATAAACTTCCAAGTTTTATCTATATTAAAAGGAAGTTCACCTAAAATTATTGGGCTATTATGAAAATTATGAGACAGTTAACTAAGTTATTTGGAATTATTGTTTTAATAAAGTATTAACACAGATATTTTAAGAAGGAAAATTAATAATTGCACAAAGAAAAGACTTTGTAAAATTTCCTTTGTAAACCTAGAATGATTCTCGGAACTATCTAGTCATAAATTCTTATCAACCCTATACAAAATTTTTCTGTGTTGTGGAATTCCTGCTGAGTAAATGGGAATCCTTGCACAAAATGGGAGTGACATTTAGGAGCCTACTTATAATGTAAAGTGAGTTTCCTCTAAGGTTATTTCTACTTGTGGAGGTTTTAGACATCTTGAAGCAACTTAGTCTTAACAAACTCCACTCTTAGAGATTAATTTTGCTTTAAGGGGTGAATACAAAATACCTTTAGAAAAGGGTATACGTGTATATGTTAATTTGGAGTTTCATTTTTTCCTAGGGATTTAAGTGAACTCTCACATATTTGCTATCTATGTAGGATTCCAGAATGTAACTATTTTCTTTAATTTCTAGTCATATATTTCAAGGGATGAAAAAAAAATTGAGTAAATTTTTGAAAGCCTGGTAAACCTTGTTATAGTGATAAGGCTAATTTAATTGGGTATATTTTTCTTTTTGGCTTATAAAAACTCCCCATTGTAAACACTTCTTTGACTAGAGGACAGTGGAACCTAGGAATTTGTGATGATTAAGAATTTTGGTTTTATGGCACTTTGGGGATTTATTATACTTAAAGACAATTTACACCAACTTAGTCTTGAAAAATTCCAATTTTAAAGATTTATTTTTGCTTTAAGATTGAATAAGAGAGATATCTGTCATTTCAGAGGTTTCCAACTAATGTATTTCATGGAAGTTTAGTGATTATTCCTTTTAACATCAGGATAAATTTTAAGCTGTTTTTAAGAAAGGGAAATGCTTTTAGGAAAAAGTGTCTAAGGAAAAAAATTGTAAAAAAAAAAAACTGTGATTTTTAGAAGGCCTAATTTTATTTTGTAAGCTAATTATTTTTAATTTTATGGCATTAATAACAATTATGTCCAGATCTGCTGTGATTAGTGAGGTTTTATAGTTTGAGAAGAAAGCTTTTTTTTGGGGGGGGGGCCTGAATATTTTTAGATTTTCATTCTTGGGTTTGCTGTGTCCTTGGACCATCCTTATATGGGTACTTTCAGAGAAGTCATCAGTCAGCAGCTCAATGGAAGCAATATCTGAGATCTAAGAATAGTGAAAATATCTGTCCATATCTGTCCCTGGAAATAAGTAGGGAGATTCCCTTGACAAGGTTAAGATGGACTTTTCTTAATTCATTTTGCCATACAAGAAAACTGTCCATCTCCTTTTATATGCTATAGTCTACTTACAGTAGTGCAGTCCTTGAGGACCAGTTTTGATGCTGTTATAACTATGTCCCTACTTATAATTCTCATAGCAAATTTCTATTATCAGGGTAGACAAAGTGGAAGTTAGCCATTGCACTACTGAATGTATTAGGTATTAGATTAATACTAAGGGATTTAAATTACTGTAATAAGCTATAAGTGGGAAAGATTTTACTGTTTTGATCTGAATTTGTTGTCACTCCATGGCCTCAGAAAGAGTTACATTAGTACTTGAACTTGTCATATGTGTAAGATTCAATTCCTGAAGTATCTCATTCTTTTAGAACGGAATGAATTTGATTAGACAAAGGTAAACAAGCTTGTGAAACAAAGATGTAAATCTATTAAGTTGTGAGATTGAAGTCAGGAGCCTCTTTTGTTTTTGTTTTTGTTGTTAGGAATAGGATTTCGGTACTGAGTTATATTACTGAAGAGTAGTAATTTAAGAGCTACATTGTGTCACCCTAATGAGAAATCTGATTTTACTTATGTTTATTATTTAATCTGGAATTAGGACATGTGTAGAAATGCATGAAAGCTACATTATTTAAAGGGATTCTCTGAGCAGTAGCCTGTGTTTATGTGCATTTGAGCATGATTGATAACTGAATATGTTTTACTATATACTATTATATGAAACATTGTCTAATTGTCTAATCTGTACATAATTTGGGATTATTGTATTTATATTATACATATGTTATATTTATACATTTCATCTCAAGTTTGTTGTTTTTTATTAAGCATCTTAAACAAAATTATTTGTATAATGTTGAATTTAGGGATGAAAAAATATTCACTTAACAAAGTACTAGTTAAATCAAGATGTGATTTTTCTGTAATGAATTTCTTACCGCTACTAATGTGAGATTGTAAATCAATAATAATGTGATCCTTGAGAACTGAACCCACCTGAAGCTCTAATTTTTGGAATTTGCTATTTAAGATCTTATGGGACCATTAACTGACATTATTCTGAGTCTGACTGCAGGTAAGATCATCAAGAAATGTTACTGAGCCAATGATCCATGATGCCTGGCAACCCTCTGGAGTTTTATATGCGTGAACTGCTGGTGGAATTCTCACGAGAAAGGCTGGGAGAACAACTACTGCCATGGGCTGAGGTAGTAGCCTCCTGACTCAATTTCTCCAACATGACATTTCTTGACTAGAAAATATCCTACCTGGCTCAATGCAATTGGCCATCTGCACAACTTTTGCCTGGAAGCGACATCAAAATAAGGGAACACGTCACGTTCGGGGGGTGAGTTCTTGTGCATGGAGCTCGCCACTGCCCTCCACTTCTTGCTGAGTTGTCTAGAAAGTTCCTCATGTACTCCTTATATATTTTATATATTCCTAAGTATTTATATGTTGCCTCCCTTGTTATAACATGAGTTGTTATATAACATATAAAAAGAGACTTTCTGTGCTTGTCTTTCTATTCCCAGATCTTAGCGCAATAGTTAGAACACAGTAAGTTAATAAATGCTTGCTGATTGACTGTAAGAAATTAATATGATGGGGGCAGCTAGGTGGTGCAGTGGATTGAGCACTGGCCCTGAAGTCAGGAGGACCTGAGTTCAAATACGGCCTCAGACCAAACACTTGACACTTACTAGCTGTGTGACCCTGGGCAAGTCACTTAACCCCAATTGCCTAAAAAAAAAAAAAGAAGAAGAAATTAATATAATGAACACAGGGAGGCATAAAAAGGCAAAGGAAGCAATAAAATGTGGAGTGAGCAGCCACAGTGACTACCACGATGTAAATGGAAAGAACAACAAAACCATTAAAACAGAATGTTCTTTTGACCAGGTTCTTCCCCAAAGAGGAGAAGGGGAAGGCACCTCCCTCCCTTCTTTGCAGAGATGGCAGGACAATGAGTGAGGAATGCTGCAAAAAATATCAGCCTTTTTTGAAGTGTTGGTTTGTTGTTAGTAGTTTCAGTCCAGTCTGACTCTTCATGACCTCATTTGGGGTTTTCTTGGCAAAGATACTGAAATGACTTGCCATTTCCTTAGTTTTGCTCAGATGTTTTCTTTTTCTCTTTTTTACTCTTTGTCATAAAGCAGGAGTTCTTTTAACTTGGGTCTGTGAACTTTTTTAAAAAATATTTTGAATACTATTTTAACAGTGTTTTCTTTCACATCTTAAGTCTTATATCGTATTCATCTAAAAATATTATTCTGAGATGAGATCCATAGGCTTCACCAGACACAGGACACAACAAAAGTCCAGAAGCCCTCTTATAAGGATGGAGCTCTTAGGGGAAGGCTATACTGGGAATGCAGGTGATGTAAAAACATAAACAAAAATATATAATTTTAAATGTTGTATATCATAAACATTTTACTTCAGGTACAGCTCATCTCTCTTGCTCTGTGACTTGAGATGAGAATTTATTAGATTTTTTAAACCTTTTCCCCAAACCTCCATATTTATACTATTTTTGCTTTTCAAAGAACCGAACTTCTTCCCACGACACAGATTTCTAATTTGTGTTTGAGAGATTTCCTCTGATTAAACAATTTCAAGTGGAAATCTGCTTGCCCACAAGGCGTGCCATTTACCATTTACCCAAATCAAAACAAGCCAAAGACTCAACATTCTATTTCATCCAGTCATAAATTAATTTTTCATGGAAAAAGATTTATACTTCCTAAGAACAGCTAACATTTACTTCACTGTTGTTGGGTTTAGCAACTTTCATCCACTTTCTAATTTACAATTAAAGAAGAGCCAAGTAAGATTCCAACACAGAGAACTGAGTGATGATTTTCAAAGAAAGCACACAATACACATTCACTTCTCCACCATAGTGTCTAAAACATCAGAACAAGAGTCAGCAGCAGAAACAATCTCCCCAAGATACATCCTTTTACTGGATGTCTATTATTGTTCCTATCTCTTATTTCTTAGAAGAAATCACAAAGTACCTTTCTCCTGGTGCCCTTGGTAGCTATGCTTTGTGACCATAAATATGGATCTGAGTACCACTCTTTCTGCCATCAAGTAAAATGTAGTGGAACTCAGAACGTCTTTCTGTTACTTCTTCATGTCAATCATCTGAGTGACAGGGAGAAAAGAGGTAAAGAACAGCATTGCAGCTAGACTCCTGGAGGGCAAACTCATTGAAATGTAACCCTAAGCCAAAGAGAACTATAAAGGTAAATCTGAAGGGGGAAAAAATTACATAACACTTACATAAAATTTACCAATCCCATTCTAAATTATTTCTGCATTGTCTCCCGTTTGAGATTATCTACACATTGGCTCACCTCCATTAGCATCAAATTGACTCCATAGATTAAAAGTTGCTGTTCTGTAGTGGTCCAGTTTAACCCTTAGCTACTCCAGGTGATACAAGGGAATGTCTTCCTAAGGGTTGCCAAGGATAAACTGTTACCTAAGTGAGAGACTGAATTCATACACAAACACCTTTTCCTGGTACCATGTGATCCCAATGCTTTTATAACCTGGTTTTATAACATCTGCTGGAGGAAAAATTGTATCACATCCAATTCTAATTATTTCACTCCTTGGCTTTCTCACCTGCATATAGTTGACATGGGAATTGATCTAATGTTTAATGTGTATGTGCAAGGTTTTTTGAACTGTCATTGGTGATCATAGAGTAGTTTTCTCCAATCATGGCATTTGATAAGGCCTAAGGCTTAGTATCACCCAAGAATGTGTTATGTTAAGAATCCACATTTTTTACATGGGAGAAGGCAAAAGACACATTCTTGCCAGTTCGCAAGAACACATATATCTATTAAATAATCACTTAAGTTAAATAAGAATATCAGTGTGGTATAGTAGGTGGAATGCTGTCTTCAGAAACTGGAGAATTTGAGTTCAAATTTCACTTCTGACACAGGTTTTTTGTGTGAGATCCAAAGCAAGTCACTTCTCAGTGCCTCAGTGACTCAGTGACTAAGACTGTAAGTAAGACAGTGTTCAGCTGTACATTAGTAAGATAAAGTTCCTCGCTGGGAGCTCCTTACACTGATGAAATAAATCACAGGTCCAGGAAAAAGAAAAAGGGGAAAAAGCAATAACTTGGGTAGAGCTCATGTTACTAGGCTATGACATAAATAGGGGAGTGATTTCTTACAGGAAACAGTCCTCCAGCTATACACACAGCCAATTATTGCCTCTCCCAAAAGTTAGTTTGATCCCACTGGCCTATCACATCTGGTTATTTACTAAATACTGGTTTTAAATCATTAGAGACACCAGTTTTGATCCCTTCCTCTCAGGTATGCCCTGCTTCATGAATTTCCTGGGTACCTATAATTCAGTACTTCAAAAATATGTGATTTCATTGGTGTGGCAATTCCATTATAAAAATTTAATAACAGCAAACATTGTAAGATTTGCAAAGCACTTCACATGTGTTACATATGTTTACATATGTTATCTCTTTTGATTGACACAGCAATCCTATGCGTTAGATGGAGAAAACAGGCTGAGAGGAGGTAAGTGATCTGCCCAGGTTCATACATCTAGTAATGTGTGAGCCAGGATTCGAATTCAGGGCTTCTTAAGTCCAAATCCAGAGTTCTACCCACTCTACCATCTAGCTGCCTTCAAGAATTGAGGGTCACTGCCCCAGTATTGAAGAAACATCCAAAGAGAATATCATAAAAGAGACCAAAAGTTGATCTAAACCACTACTTCACGGTGATTTCCTCCTGAAGTTTGAAGGGGGACAGTGAAGTCCCCCCAGTGTGATTCCCACTAGCAACTTCACTTTCTAGGCACAGCAATGGGACCTAACAGGGAAACAAAGAAAATTTCTAGGCCAGCAGACCACCATGTGCCTTTACCTCCCACCAAGCCCATACTCACTTCTTTCCACACTTGTCAGTGGCTGCCTAGAGAAACCATAGTTGCATAAGCATGGTTTATCTTGCAGACCTCCCAAGCCAAGTGACCTTCAGGACCTTCCCCTCACTATATCCTTACTTTACAGGCAGAGAAACCAAAGACATGCTCTCTAAGTAACTCAGGCTCTGGGGAAGCCCATTCCAGCCCAGTGATTAGAATTCAAAAGCTCCTTAGATCAAGGGAATCAAACTCAAATTACATGTTTGTTCAACGTTTATAGCTCTGATCTATTTGCACCATTACTCCCTAAATTTCTGTTTTGCTTTACTAAGGTCTGTTCATGTGATACTCACCTGAATGATGGGATAGAGCACGGCCATACAGTATTCTCTGAGGGCTGCAAGCAAACCCAAGTTCTTGGGTATCTCTTAGGAGAACAAACCTTAATGCTTTGGTTAGCAGCAGGCACAATCTCACCCTTCTTTGTCTACCAAGACTGCACTCCCGCTGATGAGAGAGATTTTTTTCAGATTTCATCCCCAGGTTCCATTTATGAGCAGTACATTTTTGGGGGGAACTATCAAGAATACCTTTTCAGTACTGCTTCATCAGAATCCAGGGATTCATTTCAATTCCACAAACATTCCCCTACATCTGCAAGGTCTTGTATGAAATTAATTGATCCCTACCCTCAAGGGGCTTACAGTCTAGTTACATGAGATGTGAGGACGATGGTGACTCACTTATATGTCCTGGGACCAAAACCCCTTTGGTGGCGTTTAGTCTTAGCACTGAGAATCTTCAGAACCAGGGAAAACTGAGTTTCCAATTCTGACACATACTGGCTAGTTCTGGGTAAGTCACTTAACCTCTTGATGCATCCGTCAGTCATCTCTTGAAGACTACAGGTTGTAAAACAGCTGCTGATCTGCATTTGCAGAAGGAAATTCCTTGCTGAGGAAAATCTCTTATACTTATCAAATCACATGTCTAGAAAAATAACAACAACCAAAAAAAAACCAAAAAGGTCTCAGGTCTGAAAAATGTTTCTGCTAGATTCTGAGTCCCCTGGCCCTCTGTTTTCATCGCACAGAAGGGGAAGAAGTTACTTATGGAAGTAGAAGGAGGCAATTATATAAAGTAACTGGAAAATCTTAAAGTGCTCAGTACAGGTCAGTTATTTATCACCAGCATCAGCATCTCTTAAAAGAGGTTCTTAGCTTTTTTTGTATCATGAGCCCCTTTAGCAGTCTGAATCCTATAGACCCTTTCAGAATAATGCTTTTTAATGCATAAAATAAACCAAATATTAGCAAAAATAAAGATGTAATTTTTCCTAATCCTTTTTTCCAGACCCCCTGAAATCTATCTACAGACCCTATAGGGTCCTTGAACCCCAGGTTAAGGACCCCTGTCTTGGAAAATAGAATCCAATGAAGTCAGACATTGGTCATAGATACTAGAAAACTAAGAGCTATAATGACTGAAGTTTGAGAAAACTCATTTAAACAGGATTTCATCAATTAAAAAGTGTTTTCCTATACATTATCTCATCTGGGTCTCAAAACAACATACCATACCTATGATGTATATAGTTCATGTATTCCCATTTTACGGACTCAGAAACTAGGGCTCAGCAGGACTTGCTCATGGTCATACATCTAATAAAGAGCAGGTCTTCTGATTCAAAGTTCAGGGTTTGTTCTGCTGTTCATGCATACAGCACAGTCAAGTGGGCTTTGCCTTAGTCCAGAAGGTAATCATCACAGAGAACATTTATGAGAAAGAAAGGCGGTGGCCACTCAGGGCTCTCTGAGCATAGATTAGGAATTCCAATAATAGAGAAGTAAAAGAAAAGATCGATTTTCTTTTGTGGTAACTAACAAGAATGCACGTCTGCGTATGGTCATGTTGTAATTGACAATAATATACGAGTGTCCATGGTGAGTGACGATAACACATTCATGCACTTGGGTGTGCATATGTGCTCCTCTGGTTTATGAGGTTGTTGGTATGAGCACTCCCCTCACAGACAGGCTTCATCTCCATCATGACTCAGGAGATGATTTTTATGGGTGGTTTACTCTACCTCTTCCCCCTAAATTCATCACTGAACCAGGTAAAACACCTTTCCGAACTTAGCTAGGCTAGTCCTCTAATCAGGGGTACGATTCATCACCCCAAACCTTTAGACCTGCCAGGGGTTGTGTTCTGTGAGCTGAGTCTTCAGGAAGCCACTGTAACAAAAAGGCATCAGAATAGGACTTTAATAGAGGATACACATGTGCATGCACACACGCACACACACACACACTCACACTCACATGCATGCACACACCATTACAGAGTCACAGATCTAGGAAGAAGGTTCTCCAACGAGCACATAATGTAATATCTACAAAGCTGTGTAAACATTAAAGCTCTATATAAATACCAGATATACATTCCCCACTTTTGTCCTCTACTCAATATGCAGATGCAAACCAGCTATCCAGACTCAGTCTCCATTTCTTTACCCATGAAATGGGCTCACTATTGAACTGCTATCACAGCAATATTGTGTAAAGTGGTTATCCCAAAGATTTTGTGATAACAAAGTATTATCGCCAGCTATTTTTATGCTTCCTTGCTTTTTTCAGAAGGAAATACAAGGCAAAAGTATCACCTGTACCAGCAGAGCTGAACATAATGATGCTAAAAGCATTTTCTTAAACAGTTTTTACATCGAAGGGCTTATGAACTCCATTATGGAAACCTAACACTTTCATTAAAAAGCTGTTAAGATGAACACCCTCATTCGAGGCTTTTATTTGATTTAAAAAAAAAAAAAGAATTTCCTATGTCTCCTTAAAGAGATGCTATCTAGCAGGGCAATAACAGATTGATGGCGATGACCTTCTTCACATTCTTCTAACTCCTTTTAAAATGAAATCAAGGCTGTTGCTGCTCGCTTCCATGGGCTGTACGCCAAGCAATGTAATGAGATCTACTTATCATCCTTCAACCTCAAGACTATCATTCTGGTTCATCCTTAATGTGTTAACTCCACAAATGAAATGTGTGTTATAATGGTAGGGGGCAAAATCCAAGGGAAAATATGGTTTCTCCACCCCATGTAAGGTTTTTCTGGTTTTCTTTAAGCTGTATTTGCCAAGGGAAGTTCTGTCCTGGTTTTGCTGACAAGTGTGATAACATTTCAACACCAAAACCAAAAAACCTTTTGAGGGAAAACACTTTTTCATCCTTGAAAATTAAACTGATGACTTGATGTCTTGCTAAATTATTCATTTCAGCAAAGTTTCCTGATGTAAATCATCAACTGGTCCAGAATCTCTATTATCTTGAAATATTGCTAATCCCATTCTATAGCAAAGTGGGTGATAATTTTCTTTAATAGTGTATTAATTCAAATATATCACTGGCTATAGTAGAACATACACATACACACACACACCCATATATGTATGTATGTATAGATATAGATATATATACATATATATATATATATATTACAATGTTTAAAAGAGGGTTTGAGTTAATGATCAAGTGTTCTTAAAGGAAGAATAAATGAGAACACTGTCTTCACAGGACCAGGGTTTCAAATTTTGGTTGAATGTTTAAAAGCTGTATGACCTTGGAAAAGTCATATAATCACTCTGGGCCTCGACTTCCATAATTATAAAATGAGATGAAAGCAGCATGGTAGTGAACAGAGTGCTGGACTTGAGAGTCAGAAAGACCTGCATTCAAATCTTGCTTCATATATTTACTAACTATGTGACTCTGGGCAAGTCACTTTACCTCTCTGGGCCTCAGTTTCCTCATCTGTAAAATGAAGGGGTTGGATTCAATCTTCTATAAGGTACTTCCAGCTCTAAATCTTAAAGATTTGGAGTCATGGTATCCTTTGACATTATGACAAGATTATTTCTAAGGTCCCTTCACTTTTTATCTGTGATTCAATCTGATTGATTCACTGTTATCATCCCCTCATACTATCACCTCACTACTGCTACTGAAGGAAAAATGATGGAATTTAGCCTCCTGCCCATGATTCATTTTTATTTGTCTGTGTACAATACCAGTATATAGTGAAGGAGACTGGACCTGGGTCTTCATAGGTATACTCAAGAATCACCTTCACCAACGTAGGCTGGCATCTCAAGGGTTTTAGAGAGTTGCCTTATGTATTGAAAGGGTAAGTAATTTGCCTAGAGTCAGATGGTCAGTAGATATTAGAGGTGAGATTTGAACCCAGTTCCTTCATAGCTTTGAGGTCAGGTCTCTATAAATTACACCAGTGATACAAATAGAAATGGATCCCTGCAGGCTACATATTGACTTAGAAAATCACAAATTAACATTCTCTAAGTTGTATTGTATTTGTATTTATTTTGTTAAACATTTCTCATTTGCAACTGAGTTTGATGCCTCTTCACTACTTTGGATTGCCTCTCCATAATAGTATCTATCCTTCTAAATTTGGACACAGATACTACTTTCATACCTGGTTTCTTCAAGTCCTATTCTGATGCCTCCTTGTGGCACAGACACAACCCTAAGTTCTTGAAGTCTCTAGGCCAATGGAACACAGGTTCTAACATCTGTGAAGACCTTTGAGTACAACCCTTCTGCTTTCCAAGGACCAATCAAGCTAAGTGCGAAGAGGATCACTGCTATGAGGGTAGTCAATGAGTGATGAATGCTTTGACTCTGGTAATCCATGAAACGATATAAAAAATAGAAAATTACCCTTAGTCCAGTGTGGGCCCCTTTCCATTTCTACAGGGGTGTGATAGAACAATTAGAAAGGGGGAAGAATCCCTTCCTGATATCTTGTCCTGATGAGTGAACAGGATGTATGGAGTTATTTACATAATGTCATGGATTGAATTTCGTGTTAGGAAGACCTAGGATCAAGTAAAATGAGAGGATTGCTTACTGAGATCCCTTTCGAGAGATCAATTTACAATCCTACACCTTTTTATTTCTTTTTTAAAGTTTTATTGACACCTTCACTTGCCACTGGTTCCAGTGAGCCCTTGAGACAAAGAAAAAAAAAACTTTAATTGACATAAATCAATCTCTACAACAAGGAAACCAAAAAGGGCCCACAAATAGCATTAGGCGTAACAACTGACAACAATTAAAATAATCTCTACTCAAATTTAAGCATAAATTCTAAAGGAGGGGGAGGTTGAGTACACATATACATAAATACAGCATAAAAATAAAATGAATAAAAGTAAATACATACAAAGTAGTTAAATACAAAGTCATTTGGGAGGAAAGACATTGGGGGAATCAGATGATGGTGCTTGAGCTATATCTCTTTCATCCAAATGTATTAACTATTCCTCCTAGCTTTGGGTCATCCGTAAATTCAATAAGCATAACACCTATACATTTATCTAAGTAATTAATAAAAATGCTAAATAGGGGCAGCTAGGTGGTGCAGTGGATAGAGCACCGGCCCTGAAGTCAGGAGGACTGAGTTCAAATCCGGCCTCAGACCAAACACTTGACACTTGCTAGCTGTGTGACCCTGGGCAAGTCACTTAACCCCAGTTGCCTAAAAAAAAAAAAATTTTTTTTAATTAAAAAAAAATAAAAATGCTAAATGGCATTAGCTCAAGCTCAAATCAGTTGGTCACTCTATTAGAAACTTCCTTCTTAGATGATATTGAAAATGATTACTCCTTAGGAATATTCAGTGGCCATGGCTGGGTCGTACCAATAAAATAAAAATGACAATACTACCAAAGGCAATTTATATATTTAATGCTATTCTAATCCAGCTACCAAAGGGGTATTTTACAGAGCTAGATAAGACAGTAACAATTCATTTGAAGGAACAAAATATCAAAGGAAATAATGAAAAGGTAAGAATGAAGGAGAAATAGCATTTATAAAGCGGTCATTATTAAAACCATTTTGTATTGGTTAAAAAAGAAAGAAAAGTAGATTAATGGGCAAGGAAGAATCAGAAATAATGGAACTCAAAAACCTAGAGTTCAATAAACCCCTAAAACATATATTAATTAGAAAAGAACTTCCTATTTGATAGGAACTGAATTTAGGCTTAGACTAAACCATATTCTACAAGAAATTCAAAATGCATACTCAACCTGAATATTAAAGATCACACCACTTAAAAATTAGAAGAAAAATGTCACATACTTTATAAAGCTACAGGTAGGAGATCAATTCTTTACCAAACAAGGGATAAGGATGATAAGAAAAAAAAGAGATTACTTTTATTATAAGAAATTGAAAAGTTTTTGCACAAACAAAATTAATGCATCTACAATAGAAAGGGAAGCTGGTAGATGCCTGGAAAAAACAATTTTTATTTGAAATATCTCTGCTAAGGGTTTGGGTATCTAAGAAATATAGACAATTAACAGAAATATGTAATACCAAAGTCCATTCCCCAACAGACAAGTGACATAAACAAATAGTTCTCAAAAGAAGAATTGTAAACTATTAACAGTCAGATGAAAGAATGCTCTAAATCACTAATAATAGGAAAATAAAAATCAAAACAACCCTGAGGTTTCATCTCACACCCACCAAATTGGCAAAATGACAAAAGTTAGAAAGAAGCAATGTTGGAAGGGTGGTATAAAGATAGGCATGTTAATGTACGGTTGTTGGAGTTATGAATTAGTGCAATTATTCTGGAAAGCAACTTGAAATTATGAAAATAAAGTGACTAAAACACCCATACCACTTGACCCAGGGATTCTATTGCTGGCCAATATTCCAAAAAGGTAATTGACAAAAAGAGAGGCTCCATATACACCAAAATACTTATAAGCAGCACTTTTTGTGGTAGCAAAGAAATGGGGAAAAGGTTGATGCCCATTTACTGGGAAATGGCTAAACAAATTGTGGTATGTTGATATAATGGACTATTACTGTGTTGCAAGAATAATGAAGATGAAGACTACTGAGAAACCTGGAAATACTTAAAGGAACTGATGCAAGGAGAAGTAAGCAGAGCCAGAAAGACAATATACACAACTGCAGCAACTTAAATGGGGAAAATAAATAACAACAATAAAAAACAAAAACAAATGTTCCAAAATTGTACAAACAAGCTTAGCCCCAAAGAAGAGAAGTGAGAAAAAAAAAACTTCCCTTCACTCCTTTGCAGAAGTGAGGGAAGTGGGGACGAATAGATGTGAAATGGTGCATGAAAGACTTTTTTTTTTTCAATTGGTCATTTTTGCTGATTTTCTCCCTTCTTTTTCTTTCTTAAAATAATTCTTCGGTAAAAGAAACAATTCTCAGAAGGATGAGAGGAGTAAAATAGGGAAATCTAAGTGATGATAAAAACAAAATAATGTAATACAATAATGTAATATATAATAGTAAAATCTATTTAAAAAAAAGAAAATTATTTCCTTAAAATCTTGCCTTTCAATCAGTTCCATATGTAACTACTTACTGTATACTGTCTGACCTACACCACTTCCTTTTCTACTCTACCTACCTTTATTTTACAGGTAAGGAAAATGAGTCCCATAGGGACAAAGCAACTTTCCCAAAGTTATATAGGTACTAAGTGGCTGAGTCAGGATTCTCATTCAGGTCTTCTGATTCCAAATCCAGGGCTTTATTTCCTGATCCACATAACTGACTCCAAATTATTTGCTCCTTCTACAAAATCATCTTGGCATCAGATGATTTAAAAAATGCCAGTGATCCCTGTGTTCCAAGGTTCCTACAATCTCAGAGTTAGAAGGGACCACAGAGATTTACCAGTCCAACCTATACCTGACCAAGATTCCATTCCACAACATTACTTATCAGTGGCCATTCAACCTACACTTGAAGACCTTGAGAGAAGAATCAGGGAGAAGATCTGATGAATGAATATAAACGTTTTGCATGGAGGAAAGAATTCTCAAAGGAGAACATAAAAGTCTTTTAATATGAAGAGGTATCTGCAAAGGACAGATTAGACTTGTTTTGCTTGACCCTAGAGGAAGCAATGGGTGGAAGTAGGAGGAGCAGATATAGACTCATTAAGGAAAAAGTTTCTTCCATTTACAGCTGTTAAAATGGGATGTCTAAACAAGTGGTGGATCCCCTCCCCACTGGAAGTCTTCAAGGAGAGCCTAGATGACCATTTGTTGGGTGTGGGGAATCTCGGTCAGCTACAGGTTTAACAAGATAACCTCGGAGTTCCCTTTCAAGACTGAGTTTTGGTAATTGTGTATTTGCCCATCACTGTGTAAATACCCTATGACTCACTCAATAAATTGTCCACAGAAAGAACCCTTTAGAAGTGGCTCAAATCAGCCCTCTTTCAAGGCACTCCTAGCATGATTACATGTCTGACACCTAAAAGCAAAAAACCTCTGAAACTCACGACAGAGTGCTTGGAGTTTGCTACTAACATTAGGAAACTTTTCTGCCTCCACATCTGTCACTAAAGATTAGCCCTCAGAACAATAATCTATGGACTGCTCTGGTGTCAAAGGTAGAGTTTAAGCTTTCAACGTTATCCAAAGCTCTAATTTGCAGGCTGCTGACAGCACCATATTAACATAAGGACAGCATTTATGAGTTCAGTGTTAAGCCTCCCAGCACAATTTCCCCCTTTCAGTTACAATGGGGTGGAGATTTAGTTACCAAACATGAGAGAAAAACTGCACTAGAGGCTTTTCTCTTTTCAGCAATAACTGAATACAATAGTATAAACCAACTCAAACCATTTTTTTAAGGTTTCTAAGCCAAAGCCCAGAATACCCAAACCAAAATGAAATTTCATTTGGCTTTAAGAAGAAATCGTTATTTAAAATGACAAGGTTTTCCTCTAAAGAATTCATGAGGCAGCAACATGAGGTGGAAAAAATAATTAGCTGTATGCTCCAATTTTCTCTTCAGACTTAATTTATAAATCACTAATACTAGTCGGGGATCTAAACTAATCTCAGGTGTAATCCTCAAAGGCCTCAAACCATTTCCAATTTACTGCTTTTTTGTCTGCTTCATCTGACTGCCTCAGGGAAAGTGATGGAATTATGACTGCCCAGATGGATGGCTCACATTCCTTCTTAAATCCTTCAAGCAAAACAGACATGAAGCTACCACTCCCCCAATGGTACAAAAATATGCACCGAAAAGTTCAGATAGTCCTACTAGATTCCTTATGTAGTGATGACATATTGTGTATTGAACACATCATATTATTCTGGTAGTAAACATGTAGATCACTCTAAGTGAACCCAACTGAACTGACTTTGTAAATTAGTCTTTCTCCCCTTAGTCCTATATTTTTTTCCATAAAGTCATAGATCTAAGAAATGCTATTCAAGTACTCACTATAAAGAGACTTCTAAAATAAAGTGATACAATTAAAAGACAAAATAGAAACACTTAGGAGCAGACTCGTACTTTCTTTTTCTTTTTTTTTCTTTTTTAAAATTAATTAATTTATTTTTAGTTTTCAACATTCACTTCCATAAGATTTTGAGTTTTAAAATTTCTCCCTCTCCTTCCCCTCCTCACTCCCCAAGACAGCATGCAATCTGATATAGGTTCTACATATACATTCCTATTAAACATATTTTCACATTAGTCATGTTGTAAAGAAGAATTAGAACCAATAGGAGGAACCACAAGAAAGAAGAAACAGAACAAAACAGAAGGGAAAAAAGAGCAAATAGGATGCTTCAATCTACATTCAGATTCCATAGTTCTTTCTCTGGATGTGGATAGCATTTGACATCATGAGTCTTTTGGAGATGTCTTAGATCCTTGCATTGCTGAGGAAAGCTAAGTCTATCAAAGTTAGTCATTGCACAATGTAGCTGTTACTGTGTACAATGTTTTCCTGGTTCCACTCACTTCACTCAGTATCAGTTCATACAAGTCTTTCTAGGTTTTTATGAAGTCCGCTTGCTCAATTTTTCTTACAGCACAATAGTATTCCATTACATTCATATACTACAACTTGTTCAGGTGTTACCTAATTGATGGGCATCCCCTCAATTTCCAATTCTTTGCCACCACAGAAAGAGTTGCTATAAATATTTGTGTACATGTGGGTCCTTTTCCCATTTTATGATCTCTTTGGGATACAGCCCTAAAAGTGCTATTGCTGGGTGAAAGGGTATGCACATTTTTATAGCCCTTTGAGCATAGTTCCAAATTGCTTTCCAAAATGGTTGGATCAGTTCACAACTGCACCAACAATGCATTAGTGTTCCAATTTTCCCACATCTTTTCCAGCATTTATCATTCTCCTGTTTTGTCATGTTAGCCAATCTGATAAGTGTGATGTGCTACCTCAGAGTCGTTTTGATTTGCATTTCTCTAATCAATAGTGATTTAGAGCATTTTTTCATATGACTATAGCTGGCTTTAATTTCTCCATCTGAAAACTGCCTGTTCATATCCTTTGACCATTTATCAACTGCAGAATGACTTGTAGAGGCTAATACTTTTGACACCATACTGAAAGACTGAAGATTCCATTTCAATTCAATTCAACAAACATTAATGTTTCATGGCTTATAGACAAGGCATCATATTAAGAATTGTGGTACAACAGCAAAACCAAGAATAGACCTTGCCTTCAAAAAATCTTATAATTTACTGGAGTAGGAGAGGAGAATATAACACATACCCATATAAGTAAATACTGTATAGGACATGTTGAGAAGAAAGAGAACTCTGCCAATTAGGGGGATTGGTAAAGGCTTTCTGTTTTGCAGCCTGAGCTAAGCCTTGATGGAAACTAAGGACACCAAGAGGTGGGGAGGTGAGAAGGGAACACATCACAGATATAGGAGACAGTGTATACAAAGGGATAGTAGATATAAAGCAGAATTCATGGGACAGCAAGTAAACCAATATGTCTGAAAAGTATAGTGCGGAAAGTATACTCTAGAAAAGTTAAGGAGCCAAATTGTGAAGAGCTTAAAATGATCATCTGAGGAGGTTGCTTTTTTTCTCATAAGCAATAGAGAGCCACTGAAAATGCATGAGCAGGAGTGATATAATCAGACATCAATGCCTTTGGGAAGATAATTTTGATAGCTGCATGAAGAATTGGTAGGAGAGAGAAAAGATTAGAGTCAGAAAGACAAGAGCTACTACAATTTTAATAATAATAGCTAACATTTATATAGCACTTACTGTGTTTTATATTTATTATCTCATTTGATCTTCACAACAACCCTGGGATGTAGGTGCTATTATTATACCCATTTTACAGTTAAGGAAACTGAGGCAGACAAAAATTAAGTGACTTGTCTGGGGTCACATAACTAGGAAGTACCTGAGGCTAGATATGAAGTCAGGTCTTCATGATTCCAAGTCCAGTGCTCTATCCATTGCAATCAGCTAGCTGCCTCAAAAGGTATGAATAAAGAAAGAGATAATTAACAATTTTGCATAGAACATAGCAGTTTCTGTCTTGGGTTGCAAGCAGTGGAGAAATTAGTGGAAGCTGAGGAAATGGAGGTCATAATCATACCCAGGGTTTGAAAGGAAAAGAAATCTAGGACAATAACTTGACGAAGTGGCAGGGTCAGATGGAGACTTTTCAATGATGGGGGAGAACAGAGCATATTTTAGGCAACAGGGAAGGAGCCCAAAAGCAAGGAAGGCTTCTCATTATACACGAGAAAGATGAGAGATAATAAATGAAAGATCAAGTTCCTAGAGGACAAGAGAGGAAATGTTATCCAGAACACAAGTAGAGGGATTATTGGCTTTGGTAAAGATAACTGCTATCACTTCTTCAAAGACAGTAGAGCAAAGTCAAGCTAAGTCAATAAGCATTTACTAAGTGTCTACTATATGCCAGGCTTGCAATACAAAGAAAAGCAAAATCAGTCCCTGCCCTCAAGAAGTTCACAATCTGATGGAAAAGACAACATATAAATAACCTTGTACAAACAAGATATATAGATAATCTTAGAGGGAAGGCATTAGCATTAAGGGAAATCAGAAAAGCCTTCTTGAAGAAGGTGGGGTTTGTGCTGACACTTGAAGGAAGCCTTGGAAGCCAGGTACTGGTTAACCATAGGTTCAAGATTGCCATGGAAGCAAAGTGGAGCCAAAGCAAGGTTGATACACTAGGACAGCAAGTACAAGTGGAATGACTGGGAGTCAGGGCTAAAAACACAATAGATTTAAGAGATGAGACAGAAGGAAAGATAGAAAGATAAGAAATTGTAATCAGAAGAAGGAATTTCAGGATCATAAAGGTAAAAGAGTTATAGGTGATGAGGAGATGACAACACCTGAGACTGGCTCTACAAGGAATAAAAGTATATATCATAGGAGTTGAGATCAATGAACTAAAAAGCGAGGGTATTTAAGGGGACATCATGAAGAACTCAAGTATGAGGGGAAGTGCTGGGATGGAGAAGACTATGGTCCAGGTACTGAATTCCTTGAGAAAGAAAGAAAAATTATGGAGGAGGGAGGGTAGCAGGTAACAGCAAGAAAGATTTCTATAGGGCAGGGATTCTTAATCTCTTTTGTGTCATGGACTCCTTTGTCAGTCTAGTGAAGCCTATGGACCCTTTCTAAGAAGTACTATTTTTTAATTCAGTTAGTGGTTAGTGAAAATAATATTTTTCCCATCCAAGTTCACAGACTTCCTGAAGGTCAAGAACCACTGTGGTAGAGTAATAAAGACAGATGGGGTAAATCACAAAGGAAGGGAAATTGAGAAATGATAGTATCAGAGGAAGTTCCTACAAGTGGTGGTGATGGGCAAGGACTATAACGAATCCTCCTGCTGGCTCAGTATGTCTGAGAGTGTGAGAGAAGGGGTATCCGTGGAGCAAGGTCTGCGAACAGGTGGAAGGAAACAGGATTAAAGTCAAAAGGTAGAGAAGTTCCTTTTTGAAAAAGAAGATGGCTTCCATCTAAGACACAAGAGAATGAGGGAAAATAGGAAAGTCAGAGAAATGTAAAATTACAGAAAGGAGGTAGGAAAGCTCATATTTAAGGGACTCAGTCTTCTCAATAAAAGTAAGATGGGAGGTCCTTATCCGATGTGGGTAGAGTTGTGGGGGGACAGGGAGCTTTAGATGGGTCCAAAAGGTTTGGAACTGAAGCTGTGGGTGAATTGACAAGAAATTAACAAAAGGATTTCTGAGAAGCAATAAAGACCCAAGTTAAACAACATGGGATAAAATGGTTTTGTGACTTTCTCCAGCTTTATTAGCACACTGGTAGAGATACAGTAGAAAGTAGACAGTGAGAATAATCATCCAATCCACTAGGGCTGAGGATTAAGGAGGTAGGAACAGTGGAGAGTCAAGTGAGCAAGGAATAAAGGGGGTGTAGGGAGGGTTTGGTATCAAGCACATGACATTAGTGGCTAAGTATAAGATCTAGGATGAGCAGAGAAGCAAGATGAGCCAGAAGAGAAGTAATAGATTGGAAATACAAGGAGAGGTCAAGGGACCATATCCCCATAAGACAAGTTGGTAAGTAAGAATGAAAGAAGATGAGATGTGAAAGAATTTCCTTGAGAAAAATCAGATATTCTGATCAGAGAAGGGAATTTTAGAGTTCAGATCAGGTTTTATTCTTCAGTCAATTCCTAGAAAATTTATACTGTTATGATACAGTCCAAGGAAGCAGGGTCATAGAAATAGTTAAGATTGTACGTTTATGCTATATGACAAAATTGGGAGTAGAAAACAAATACCTTCAACTTCCTTTCCTATTCCGTAAGTCTTCTTACAAAACCTTCCAAAGCAAACAAGTATTTCCTAGCATCCTTAAGCAAAGACATGCTGTTTTTTGTTTATTTTTGCCCCTCATAAACTTGATATTTCAGTTCTGTATGAAGTGAAATTGATACAAAATCTATCTGGAACATTCTAAATGAAGATCAACATTAGCAATAGGAGTGGAAAACTCTAAATCAAGTCAAAAAAGCATTAATTAAGTGCTTACTATGTTACAGATACTGTGCTAACTGCTGGGGACATGAATAAAGGCAAAAACATGGTCTTTGTCCTCAAGGAGCTCACATTCTAATGGGGAGGACAATGGACAAACAACTATGAACAGACATGATACAGACAGGATAAAGGAGATGAAATTTCAGAGGGAAGGCACTAGAACTGGGCAGGGGGTATCCAGGAAAAGCCAGAGTGTTCTCTTTGTAAATTTCCAAGTGAAAAATATGTCTTTTCTCCCACTTAAATTTTGGCCTCACTGTAGAAATACACTTTGAAGAGCACCTAGGAACAGAATGACATTGTTCAGCTTGATGCTCTGTGAAATGGTCTAAACTAATCGCTTCAAAGACCCGTGGCAGCAGATTTCTGAGATCACATCAGATGACACCATTTTCTTTGTATAAACATTAGGTAGCATTGCTGTTTTTACTGCTGTACTCTCAACCAGAACCATGCCAACAGGGGACCTGGATGGCATCTGGCACCATTTTGCATAAGAAAATCTGAAAATAATCTCATTGTCATCCAGCACGTACACCTTCTTGTCACTACAATGTGTCAATAAAGTGGAAAGATCACTGAACTTGAAATCAGAGGTGCTTGGTTCAAATCTTAAATATTACTTACTAACTATATAATCCCAAACAAACCTCTCCTGGACCAGTATCCTTATCTATAAAGTTATGGATTATACTGAATTACAATTAATTACAAAATTACACTAAAAGGTCCCGTTTTAGCTCTAAATCCTATAATCACATTATAGGATGGGAAAGAAACAGTTACTACATAGTTTTAAATTAAATTGTTAGGACAACTTATGCACACATGTCACATACCAAGAGAATAAAGAGGATGAAAGGGACCAGATGGAGAGTGAAGTGTTAAGAAACAGTCAGTGAGGTGGCCCAGTGAATAGGGGACTGGACCTTGAGTTAGGAAAACTTGAATTCAAATCCAGCTTCTGGCACTCACTAGTTGTGTGGCCCTGGGCAAGTCACTTAACCACCGCCTGCCTCAGTTTCCCCATCTGTAAAATGGGGATAATGACATCGCCCACCTCTCAAAGTTGTGAGAATCGAATGAGATACTATTTGTAAAGCACTTTGTAAGTACTATATAAATACTAGCTATTAGTAAGAGACAGATGTTTTCTTCATCTGGATCCTTCCAAGCTCATTTTCAGCCTATAGGAAAGAAGAGGCACTAATTATATAGTTCCTATATTCCCTCCAGAGCCATCATTAGGAAGCACCTATTGGAAGTCACAGGGCAGCATAAAGAAGAAGACATCAACTTTTTCACATGGGGCAATAAGAAGGAAACAAGCATTTATTAAGTCTACTATGTGCCAGACACTGTAGTAAGTGTTTTATGTATATTATCTCATTTGCTCTTCACAATAATGGTGACTGAGTTTCACACACTCTCCAATATATGTATGGGTATTTGAACCTAAACCTTTCCAATGTAGCTGAAGTCCCTTTTGTATATGGCCTTCATGGTAAAGAAGAGAATTCTCTGTATGATCCTCCTTCAAATCTTTGTAGCTCTTTCCCCTCCAGCCTTCTTCACTCTACTCTCTCATGAGAACGAGAAGGCATAAACTCTTTGCGTCACCTCCCACACATGTCTTAAGCTATGGGGGCTCACACTGAGGTGGAGGAATCACAGATGGAACCACAATCCCATAAAAATTGGACCTGCATTTTGTCAATGCATGCTTCATATTTATGCCATAGAGTAAAAGCAGTAACACGTATGACCACACCTGTGGAAAGGTACTTTGCTATTGCATTTGTATCTCTGCTGACATTCTGAGAATATCATCTTTAGGTAAATAAGGAAGTTATGCTGAAAGCCTGGAAACTTGACTCAATTCCTCATCATGGCCAACCGTTTCAACTCTCCCTGTTCTTTACTCCACACTATGTCAAAGCAGCATCAACTCTCAGACTAACGCCAAACACAAGGTTCACTCAAAGTGTCTCCTAATTTTGCTCATTCTGTGTTGGGCTTACAAATGCCTGGGAGTACAATAGCTAAGCCTGAACATGAATAGAGCATATCAGAAATGCTGATCTACAGGCTACATTCCAAATCAGAATAAAAGGAGTTGGTGATAATGGCAAAGTAGTACAGAAAACAAAGGAAGACCAATGCAATGTCTATCATTGAAGGCAAAATCTGCTTAAGATCCTCTGTGAATGTGAAGGACCCAGTGGGATACCAGTATACCCTAAAAAGTGAAAGAAGAGGAAGGGTAGCTAGGTGGCATAGTGGAAAGAGCACCAGCCCCGAAGTCAGGAGGAACTAAGTTCAAATGCAGCCTCAGACACTTACTAGCTGTGTGACTCTGGGTAAGTCACTTAACCCCTATTGCTGCCCCAAAAAAAGAGTAAAGACTCCAGCATATTAGGTCAAACTTCTAAGGGGATTTACTAAATTACATAGACACATACAACAAAAAAGCATCAGTGTATTTTGATCTGTACCTGCAGGAAGGATACCTACAATGATGAAGTTAGGAATTCATAAAGGAGGGATAACTGCTCCTCCAGTTCCTCTGCTTTTAGCTATTTCGTTACTCCATTTAGTACCTCCCTTTGGGTGGGTGAGGGGAGGGGTAAGAGGGATTGAAGGTGTCAATGGTTCCCTAGAGGTTTAGAGATGATCAGCTGATTTTGCTTATCCATTCATTTCCCGTTCACTCCACCTCCACCAGGGATAATCAAGAGTTGGCTCTGCAGGAGAAACAAACCTTTCCTCAAATGACAGGGTGACTTTATGCTGCCTTGTTATTGACCCACTGGATAATTAACCACATTGGAGATATGCCTCTGCCAAAGGCACCTACTAATGAACATCAGGCCAAGGTAAATTATTAGCTGCAGCAGAGCTGACCACAAGAGGATCTATTGTTTAACTAAATGGGCTCTGACTGTCAGAGGAGACAGCTCTGACCTGCTCAAGATTATAATATCGACAAGAGTCCATTGAAGGGAGAAGGGGGCTATAGATCATTCGGCTCTTAATTATTATTATTATTTTTAGTGGTGCAAAAAACTTCTGGGAGGATCAGAATTAAGACCTGCAGGAAACAGAGTTTGATTATTTTACTTGCTACAATGTTTAGTAAGTGGAGCAAATCTGTCAGATCTGTAATATGGTAAGGAGGGGAAAGTTTATCACATTTAACAGTTAAATAAAAAGCCTACAAAGGCAAACTCTTAAAATCAAAAATCAGAATTCAACTACTTGTCATTCTTTTAGTCCCAAAAATTGTGGTATATGAACATGATGGAATATGACTATGCTGTAAGAAACAATGACCCTGATGATTACAGAGAAGTATGGAAAGAGGAGGAGAAAGGAGACTGAGATAAGGAAAAGGGAAAGGGGAACTTCATATCAACCTGTTAATTTCATTCTTCATAGTGACTATTATATAATTATTCTTTTTCTTCTCCCCCCCCTCCCCACTCTCTGAGCTTTCTACATCACTGAGAAGATGCTCGCCATTCTACATGGACTGCCCTCAACTATGTCCTCTTTCATTCCTCAGCATGTCCCAGCATCAATACACTCTAACCCTCTCTCTCTCTCCTCCTTCCCTTCAGTCACAGATGAGGAACCCACACTTCTCACCAAGGCTGGTCTCTCTACCCACATCACATCTTTACTCTGGTGTGACTGGCCAAACACTAATGCTTACTCAAGATCGGCCACATTTCAATGCCTGATTCCCACTGGGACCTTCCTTAAACTGATTAGTGTAAGATATGTGATTTTGTGTTGACTCATGTGTTCTGAAACTATAAAAAGCCTATTCCAGCAGTGATCTCTTTGGAGTTCCCTCAGGAGGGATACCTGGTCACAAGCAATTCTAGTGCTCTGTAGTTGAAGGGTACTGTCATGACACATGGTACATTAAGTATCTCATTTTTCCAGAATCCTTCCTTTCGGTTCAGCTGTCCCATCTTCCCCAAAGCATTTCCTGATGGTCCTGGCATCCTCTCCAAAAATCACTGTGTAATTGCTCATCTGCATAAATGCTATATCCACCCGACAGAAAGCAAGCTCTTTAAAGACTGACACTGCTGTATCTTTTCGTATTTTTCACCCCTGGGGGCTAACGCACTGCTCTTGAATACAATCATTCTTCTTCTTTTTTCCCAGTCGTGGCTGACTCTTCATGATCCCATTTAGGGGTTTCTTGGCAAAGATACTGGAGTGGTTTGCCATTTCCTTCTCCAGCTCATTTTACAAATGAGGAAACTAAGGCAAACAAGGTTAAGTGACTTGCACAGGTTCACACAGCTAGTGTCTGAGGCCAGATTTGAACTCAGGAAAATGTCTTCCTGATTCCCAGCCCAGTGCTCTACCCACTGTGCCACCAAGCTGCCTGCCCTTGCATGCAGTAGGTGCTTAAGAGCTGTTTGTTAAATTGGATTGAATTTGTTGAATTGAACTACATGAGTATTTTTCTACAGATGACTCCAGAATCTTTTTCTCTAGCTCTGACATCTCTCCTGAGCTCCAGATCTACATTTCCAGCTGTCAACAAGACAGAAGTGAAGCAGGATGCTCCATGGGAAGTTCAAACACAACATGTCCCAAACCAAAATGTCAACTGTGCTGGAGTTCTTGGAATTGACTTGGACTCCTCTGTCCCCTTCTGCTCTCATGCTATAACATCAATACTATAAAATGAACGATTTTGAGGATTTCTATAATCTGATGAAGAATAAAATGAGCACACCTATGAAACCATCTAGGACCATTAGGTGGTGCAGTGGATAGAGTGACACACCTAGACTCTGGAAGATGCATCCTCCTGAGTTCAAATCTAGCTTCAGATACTCACTACCTGTGTGACCCTGGGCAAGTCACTTAACCCTGTTTGCCTTAGTTTCCTCATCTGTAAAATGAGTTGGAGAAGGAAATGAAAAACCACTCCAGTATCTTTGCCAAGAAAACCCTAAATGGGGTCATGAAGAGTCAGACACGACTGAAACAATTGAACAACAACAACATGAAACCATCTAGTCTTAGTCTTTTCCTTTATATATGAGGAAAACTGAGGGCAAGATAGGTTATAGCAGAGATGTGATTCAAACTCAGGTCCTGGGATTCCAATTTCATCTTCCATTTCCTACAAGGGACAGTGTGACATATAGGGGCCTCTGCAGAAGTTTATGAATTTAATGGTGACAGCTAATGGATAGAGAGGGAAATGATGTTGGACACTACCTCTGTTAATAGTTCTCCTTTTCCTTTCTGATTCAATTGAGTTCGACTGCATCGCTCACTTTTATCTCCTGAAGATAATTTCTGTTTCAGTTAAGATTAAAGCATAACTTGAAAGCCTTAGTTCTGACAGTCATTAGACTATTGGAAACATACCTTAATAATTGTTTTAGCAGAAGGTTAGGGATTCAGGATTTAGAGTTCTAAACCACTGATCACTGCAATGACAGCTCAATAGATGAGAGAGGCTGTACAGAAATGCCAGGGCATAGAAGTACATTCAAATTAAATCACATGGAATGTTTTCAACCTCCCCCTGGAAGGCAGAGCAATCCCAAAAGATCACATACAGATCTCCTTGACGAAATCAGACAGTATCCACCCTCCCTTCTTCACCTTCCAGAGAAATAGGCTAAAGGACTATTGCTCATCTCACACACTGAAGTTCAGCTCACCAGGGAAAACAAATAAAAGGAATCAAACAAGCATTTTGAAAACCCTACATCAGTTCTTAATCTCAGGGGGTCTGGGAACATGGGTGGTGAAAAAATTACATTTAGTTTCACAAATTGAAATTTAATGTTTACTTCAATTATGAATATAGGCAAGAAACGTTATTTTAAGAATGGGCCTACCATTTGCTAGACAGCCAAAGAGGGACATGGTCAATCAATCAATCTATAAACATATATTAAGCATCCATTTTATTGTAGGCACTATGCTAAGTGCTGGGAGTACAAAAAGAGGTAAAAGATAGTCCCTGCCCTCAAGGAGCTTACAATCTAATGAGGGAGATAACATGCAAACAAATATTTGCAAACAAGCTACATGACATCAAAAAGGTTAAGAACTCCTGCCCAAGATGATCTATTCTACATAAACTTGGCCAAAACATCTTTCATTCAGCAAATTAAGTCCCTATCTGTTTAGTATTACTTTAAAAAATGACTGTCTCCTTGTGGTATATGAATATGATGGAATACTATTGTTCTATAAGAAATGATGAACAGGCTGACTTCAGAAAAACCTGGAAAGAATTGTATGGACTGATGCTGGGTGAAGTGAGCAGAACCAAGAGAACGTTGTACACAATAACAGCCACATTGTATGATGACTAATAATGATAAACTTAACCCTTCCCCGCAATACAAGGATCTAAGACATATCCAGAGGCCCTGTGATAGAAAACATTAACCACATCCAAAGAAAGAACTATGGAAGTTGAATTGCTAATTTTTTTTTTTCGCTTCTGTTGAGTTTTGTTTCCTCTTTCTGATGGTTCCTCCTATTGGTTTTAATTTTTACTTACAACATCACTAATGTGAAAATGTTTACTATGAATGTAAATGCATAGCCTGTATCAGATTATGCGCCATCTTGGGGAGGGTGGTGGGGAGGAAGGGGGAGAAAAATTTTAAACTCAAAAGCATATGGAAGTGATTATTGATAAATCAAAATAAATACATATAAAAATTTTTTAAAAAGAAATGATTAAAAAAATTACTATCTCTTTTGAGCCTCACAACAAATCTGTAAGGGTAGGTAGTCCAAGTATCCTGACTCACAGATAAAGAAACTAAGGCTGAGGGAGGTTAAGTGACCCAAGATCATGAAAGTGGGAAGCATCTGAGGTGAGATTCATTCCCAGGGCCCAGATTCTACTCTGCGGTCCACTCCACATTCCAAACCAGCTGGCCGTATTGCTGTTCCTTACACACAACACTCCACCTTCTATCTATGCACTGGCTATCCTCTATGCCTGAATTGTTACATCCTCATCCTCACTTTTCAATGTGACAATCAGCAAACATTTATTAAAGACCTACTATGTGCCAAGCACTTTGCTTTCTTCTATCATCTTCCTTGAAGGCCTATCAAATGCCAACTCTTGAAAAGCAAATCTTCCCCAAGTCCCTGAGATATTAGTATTCTCTCCTCCTCAAATAATTACTTGAGCATTTTGTCTGATCCTTCCTCTGACCTTATCACTTCTTTATCTTGTATTATCTGTGTATATTTTTTCAGTCATTTTTCAGTTGTGTCCATTCTTTGAGAACCCATTTGGAGTTTTCTTGGCAGAGATACTGGTATGGTTTGCCATTTCCTTCTCCAGTTCATTTTACAGACGAGGGAACTGAGGCAAACAGGGTTAAGTGACTTGCCCAGGGTCACATAGCCACTAAGTGCTAAGGCCACATTTGAACCTAAGTCTTCTTGATTCCAGATCTGGCATTTTATCCACTACACCACCTAGCTACCCTCTCTGTGTACATACAGTATCCACTTAGTAGAAGAGAACTCTTTGAAGGCAAGGACTATGAGTCATTTTTTTCTTCTCCCCAATACCTAGTACAATACTTTTGCGTGTAGTCAATGCTTTAAAAAAGAATCATCATCAAATTGAATGGCTGAATTATTCTAATAATGATATTACTCCTTTTACTTTGAATTAACTGACTTCCCACCTACCCAAAAAGGAAATAGATCCTTAGAAAATTATTATAAGAGATTTTCTTCTCAATGAATGAATGAATGAATGCATAAGTATTTAAGTCCTCACTAGGTAGTTAAGTACTGTACTAACTGATGGTGATATAAATATAAAAGTGGGACAGGCCTTGCCCTCAAGGAACACATATTCTAATGTGAAAGGCAATATACATATGCAATTGAATTTTGGTTTGGAAAGTCACAGAGATGGTGAGTGGAGCCAAAGAAGAATATCTGCCATTTTTTCTCTAAAAGTAATGGCAGTACTAATTGATAATGGCTTAAGTCAGAGCTGGGGCTGGGGAGGGGGGGACCCTCAAAGAAGTAAGCAAGATGGATGACTCAAGTATAAAGTGAAGAATGACTGATTTCAGAGACAAAAGAACAAAGTAGTTGATTAAGAAGTTAGACAAAGTGATGTATGACAAGTGTATCTCCAGATATGTCAGAAAAAGGAACCCCTTTGCCAAAAGAAAAAATATATATATTTAAAGATCTGGAATGTAAACTTATGACCCTGGTAGGAATCATGGAGTAAATGTCAACGCTGTGGTCAAGCAGGTGCCTTCAATTCTACCAGGTATATTAAACTCCACAGGCTACATGCTCCAGTAACTAATGTTTAAATAATTTCCATCTTGGAAGGGTTCCCTGTATTCTGACCCTAAATACCTGAATGGCACTTTTTTCAGAGAAAAAAAGCACAACAAAGTTGGAGCAATGGGCTTATTATTTTGGGGGGCTACTAACTGTCTAATATCATACAACTAACTCTCTCTGGGAATGTCCTAAAAAAGACTAGCACCATATAAATTGGTACATAGGCATGATTGTTTCCAGTTTAGCAGTGACACCTGTGAAAGGTTAATGATAGCTTACGTTTATGCAAAATGTTAAAGTTTACAAAGTGCTTTCCTCACACAAAATTATAGGGTAGGCACTGCACATATGATTATGCCCATTTTACAGATGAGAATTTTAAGGTTCAGTGACTTTCAAAGGCCAAATAACTATTATGTTTCAGACTCGGGATTTAGAGGCCAGGTTTCCTGAGTTTTACTCCATCACACTTTGGGCTTTGGGGCCCATTAAAATTCAATTAAAATTCACAGGAAACATATCACTCCTGTAAGGAATGAAACAGAGGAGCCACTGAGCTACCTTTTCCTTCCTGACATCCTCTCCTTAAAGATATTCACCTTGGCTCATCCTTTTCCCCTCTTCGGAATGGAAACTTGATCCTCTGGGTTCCATTTCTACTTTTACCAAAGAATCCTTGTCAGTGATTTGCTGTTTGTGTTTTGCCACCTGCAAGACGGAAGGAGGAAACATTCACCACCCCAACCCCCTGCCCCCAAATCAACCACCCAGGGATTCTGGGAAGTTTAATTACCACCTAGAAAGTACCACACTTTCATAGCATCTTTAGGACTGATTATCATAATTACTTACTGATTGATTCTGGGACTTGTAACAGGGCAAACTCATTTCCATATTAATATTAAGTAATGATTACTGCAGCTCAGGACTCTAGCTTGGGATCCAAAATCACGACCTGAATTAGAAACAAGGCCATATTTAACCCAAGGGGCTAAATTTGCTCTCTGTATCTCAAATGATTTTCCCAGTCATTAACCAATAGCTGACAAAATTTCAAACATAGCATGGTATACTTGACGAGAGAAAAATCTGGTGGTTACCTGAGGGGTCACAAAAAAGCCTAGATCTCTGTGTGTTCCTTCACTCCCCCACCCCCACTGAGCATGCAAGTGCAGTCCTACCCGTCCAAATTCCACTTAACGTGGAACAATAATTAGCCGGCTGAGTAAATAACTTCCATTAAGACCACCCAAATCTGTACAAATCACCACTGATAACTACTATGTGCTCTAAGCAAACACTCCTCTAGGGAAGTAGGCCCAGCCAGACCAGAACACTGAGTGTCATGCCTGGTTCACCGTGAACAGAATGTCAATCTCCCCAGTCAGATAAATGTACCTCAACCCACTTGGTCGCACTGGTTTGCCCGCTATGATTTAAAAAGTAAGGTAAGTGCTTTTTTTTTTTCCTTTCCTTTTCTTTTTTTTGTCACACTGGCTGTGATCTCCATGCCAGGACCCCTGAAACAAGTAATACTTAGATATTTAAAAAGAAAAATCCACAGGATAAACCATAATCAGAAGAGAAGATTAAGCAACCGCATTCCTATTGTTCCAATAAGTTATGTTGGAATATTTGGTTAATACAATCCCTCTACCTCTTAAGGATCCCTTTGAAAGCTAGGAACAGTCACAAAAAATATCAATTTCATGGGAATTAAACCTGATTGTGAAATGTACTCATTGTTCACTGACTGTAATAGGTCCCAAACTCAGCACATAATCCTCAAGTGGTGAACCACAGGGAAAGAGAGTGTCCTACCCTAGCAAGCTGGTCCTCTCTCTAGTCTTTTGCAGTCAGCACTCTGGGAATTTAGGATCTGCAATCTTTACAGGCAAACATTTCTCAAGGATGACATAATTTCTCTGGCATTCTTGGGGTCCAGTGACAAGGCTCTATTCAATTTCTTCTTATGGACACTATAGCCAGTTCACTCCCTGCATCAAAACCCAACTCAGCTTTATTGTATTGAAATTACATGCTGGCTGGCACTCAATCCTTATTAGGCAGTAAAACACACTTTGGTCTTTGCGACATTCATTATGTCTACTCATTCATATGCACATTTCGAGGGCAAAAAAAAGTCACTATTAAAATTAAGCAGATCATTATTTTCCTATTTTCTGTAGATATGAAGTCTCTTGAATTGCACACCTTTGTATCGTTTGACAATGGTTTGTGAAATATCACTTGGGCCGATGAAGCAACTTGATTCGCTATTTAAACACACGAGGAACAAAAGGATAATCAAAAAAAAAAACCTGGTTCTTTTAGTAAATGGGGTGATGAAGGTGCTGCTGCAGTACAATCATTCAATCAGTCCTCAATGTGGTGGAATCCACTGAAGGATAAGGGAGCCAGTTTAGTAAAACGACACCAGCCAAAGGGATGCTGATGGCATGGAGACGACCTTAGAATTCAAAGTGACCTTCCTAAAGTGGAGAAGTGGAAAGGAGAAAACAATCGAGTTCGACAAAGCCCAATGCAAGAAGGTATCCCTGGGAATGAAAAATAAACTACAGGATCACAAGATATGCAAAGATCTCCCTTGGGGGGAAAAAAGACCCAAAGCACCATAGTGGACCACAAGTTGTTAAGCGTTATGAAAGAAGAAGGGATGGCACCCAAATGCATAAATAGAAATATGAAATAGAGAAATGGTCAAAAGAATAGCTTCATTCTCATGCCTGACGATGAATCCTTCTCCTCTCCTGCTATATCTGTGTGATACAACATGGTATAGTAGAAAGTTCATATAGGCCTTGGCCTCAGGAAAGACTTGGGTTCAAACCAGAGCTCTGTGACCTTGTATAAGTTATTTAACCTCACTGAGCTTCATTTTCCTCCACTTCATAACAGAAATAATACTTAGACTAACAATCCTACCTCACAAGGCTGTAGGAAGAAAAGTACTTTTAAGTAAATCTTAAAGATTACCTAAGTGTGAATTATTATTTATTTGTTGCTCAAGACTCCAAGAGTCAATGAGTGACAAAGAATTTGGAAGAGTTTCTAGAGTAGTACTTTCCCTACATTAAAAAAAAGAAGTTATAGGACCTGAGATTAATCTGCCTATAGAACATACATTTTAAAGGTCATTTAAAGAAAGTCTTAGAGTGTATGCTGGACTGTTATATAGATATCCCACCAAAGCCTTATTCCTGTGATTCTCAGGGTAAGGATGACCATGGATTGTCAAAAGCTCGGCCAAAAAAATATAAATTGTGCAGGTCCTCTTTGAATATGGGCCTGGTAATAGATCATGTCTCTGTTGCCTGAGGACCTCCCTGACTATAGAGAAGGACATCACAAGAAATTTGGCTATGAATGTGATCATTTTGGTGGGGAGGGGAGTTAGGATAATCTATGAAGGCCTTACTCAGAACAGTGAAATCACAGATTTTTCATTGTCCAATTATACAGAAGTTGGCAAGTAATTCTTCATTTCCAACAAAGATGAAAGCAAAGGCAATAGACATTTAAACTTTTGCATGAAGGAGGTCATTTGGGCTTAAGAACCCATTGGTTGATAGAAATAATCTTAAGGCATTATAATGGACTATAAAAATAAATCGGGTGCAGGTCCCTGTCTCATTCTCTAATGTTCCCTACTTCTTAAATGCTACCATAATTTTCTCCCATTGAAGGCTGTCCCTCTGTTGTCTCAGTCTTCCCCTACCCCATGACAGAACCTTTTCTTAAGTAGTCCAGTCCACACAAACAGCTGACATAGCTAAACACTTTAGTGTCAGGGACTTTTGAGGCACAAACCAGACACAGTTGAGGCACAGTACATACGTAGTTTCACATCACTGAATTAATTTAACGTGGGCCTAAAGCATCCAATTCCACAGGATTTAAAACTCCAAATGAACCTTACCACCACAGCCTGCATCAGGCCCTGGCCTCTAGGGATATAGCCCTTCTGGCTCGTTAATTCTATTTTTACCTTCTAGTCTTAGGCTGTACTACCATCTTTTCATCTCTTTTCTGATTCCTGAAGAAATGAGGTTTTCTCTTATCACCAACTAATTTCTTTTTATTTCCATTTCTTCATTTGGGGGGAAAAACATTACTAAAAATCTTACTGAACCTGACAGTGACATTTTGAGAGCTTGGTATCCTCAACTTTCCCCTTTAAAACTGTGGCACATATGTAGTATGTTCTCTGTATGCTAATGTTGCATTCTTGCATGTATACCCTAAGAATGAGGAAATTGCATGGTGGTGTATGCCCTCAAAATATTCTCATCCACCCTACTCCTTTTCCCCCACAGATAGAGCCACCCTCCCCAAAGCACTGTGCAGACAATTGTCTGCCTGTCACTCAAGGACTAGTGCTAGTCCTACAGAGTACTCCAGCATGATGCTGCTCATTACAGTCAAATAAAAGTGGAATGGGCTGCCTCCAGAGGTGGTGGTTACCACTCACTAGTCTTCGAGTGGAAGCTGGATAACCACTTTGGTGAGATGTGATGCATCGAATCAGGAATGGATTGTCTCTTCTAACTCTGGAATTCTGTGCAGTTGGGTGGA
Source organism: Vombatus ursinus (assembly GCF_900497805.2). Lineage (NCBI taxonomy): Eukaryota > Metazoa > Chordata > Mammalia > Diprotodontia > Vombatidae > Vombatus > Vombatus ursinus. Next base: position 8,362,769 of record NW_020954594.1, read on the forward strand.
GCTTCTTCTGGTCTAGAGCACTCTTCAGAGAAGTATCCTGGATACTTCCTTATCTTAGGCTTTGCCCATCATCACTACCCCCTCCACCATCCAACTCCTTCCCCAACCTCAACCCACTTTAGACTTGGCATCCTCAGTCTACTATTCTCCCTTTCCAACTCTTTTCTTTTACAACCCATTAAGAAAGCTATTGCCTGGACATCACTGCCCACAATGCAAAACTGAAGATTCCCTACTTCTACCTCAGCTTGGGATGAGTCATAGGACTGGGACGGACCACAGACATCATCTAGTCTAACCTCCTCACTCTGTTGTTGTTGTTCAGTTGTTTTTCAGTCAACCATATCCAATTCTTCGTGACCCCGTTTGGGGTTTTCTTGGCAAAGATATTGAAGTGGTTTGCCATTTCCTTTTATGGCTCATTTTTTAGATGAGGAAACAGATGTAAACATGGTTAAGTGACTTGCCCAGGATCACACAGCTAGTAAGTGTCAGAGGCTGGATTTGAACTCATGAAGATAAGTCTTCCTGACTCCAGGCCTGTCACTCGATCCACTGTATCAACTAGCTGCCCTAAATCCCTCACTTTAGAGAAAATTGCAATGTGCAGAGGTAAAGTCACTTGCCTGATGTCACAAAGTAACCAGTGTTAGATCTGGAATAGGAACCTGGATCTTCTGATTCCCAGTCACAATATACACCTGTATTTTAAAGGTTACTCTCTTTATTTCCACTACATTTTTAAAAATACTTAAGATATGATATTAATATTTTACTATAGATATCCTCTGGCCCCTTTAAGAAACCTATTATTAAGAAATAGGATATTCTTCCACAATTAACAAGCAGCTTGCATGATCTTCTTTTAGAAGACTTTAAAAAAATTATTCTACTCAATTTGATTTAATGATTACAATTTCACAGACCTGGAAGGGAACTTGGAGGTTCTCTGTTCCAACCTGTACACTTGAATAGAAATCATTCCTCCAAATTGCCCTAAAGTAGCCATTCAGTCTCTGCTTGAAGACTTCCAGAGAGGAAACCCATCACCCTGAGGCAGCCCATTTAACTTTAGAACAGCTTTAAAACAGCTCAAATTGTTAGGATATAAAAAAGGTTTGGGGTTTGGGGGGCTTTTTTTACCCTAACATCAAGCAATTTTTGATGAAGCCACACTGACTCTAAGAAACCATCACTTGCCTTTTTCAATACTCACTAACCAGCCCTTTAAAATGCATTCTAGAATCTTCCAGGAATCCAAATCAAGTTCACTGGCCTATAGTTTGAATATTCTAACATCTTTTATTGTTTTGAAAACTGCAAACCTCTTTGCATTCTTTCAGAACATCTCTGCTTCTCCACAATTTCTCCAACATCACTGATGGCAACCCAGAACTTTGGGGATTTGGTTAATCTCAGCCTGGTGACTTGAATTTACTGAGACCTACTTGGTCACTGTTACCATGTCCTTAATTATCTTGATTCCAAGAGGGCAGTAACAGTCAGCAGAAGTCCCCTGATTGAGGTTCCCCAATCCACTTTGATGAAATTAAAAGATATAAGGGGATCTAGCAACAGTGACAAATGTTGATGCAGGACATTTTAAGTGGCCCATTTTCATATGAATAGGTCAAGAATTTCTGTTCCAGACCTGCAAAGACAATGGGTCTTCCAATCTTGGATTAGGTCCAACAAGGCTGCTGATTCAGGTTTGAGATGGTACAAAATTTGACATAAAAAGAAGCTACTCAACAGTATCATGAAATGGTTATTTAGCAAGGATATGAGACAGATTCAGATTGAAGCAGCCCCTTTCCTTTCCATTCAAAAATGTCTCTGATTAGAACAGTATGTTGACTAGTAAGGCAATGGGGGATATTTATCAAGTCTAAGGGGCAATGACTTATTGTGAACTGGCCTTCCTTTCTTTTCCTTCCTTCCTTTTTTTCCTTCTTCCTTCCTTTCCTTTCTTTTCCTTCATTCCTTTCCTTTCTTTCTCCCTTCCTTTCTTTCTGTCTAGAGAACCAAGGCAGTTCAAGGGCTCCATCTTTCATCTCATTAATTAATCAAGTCTCAGGAACAGATGCCCAGGCCTTTTGGGGAAAACACTAGCCCAGCCTAATGCCACAAGCCCTAACAGATGTTGCTCCTACCAGACTGCCCCAGGATCCTTTTCTCTACCTACTCACCGATGTGTGTGGATGGGAAGGAGAGTTTCCCACTACATTTAAAAGTGGAGGAGCCAACCCTACTTGCAATAGAGCTTCACAGAGAGCTGAACTAGTCATCAAGTATTAGGGATACTTCAGGCAGAGGGTAAGGAAAGGGGGAGGGATTTTCTTTTCTCCACTCCTATCAGCAATGGCAGCATGAACTGGCAAGCATCTGCCAGCATTCAAAGGTAAAGAATGGCCATACATGTTCCCTACTTGTTTCTGCATGTCTCTACTTGTAACCACTTCCCCACATGATGCTATGTGAACTTGAGGGAGAGAAAAGGGAAGGGAAAGGAATAAACACTTTATATATCACCTACTACAGGCCAGGACTGTGCTGACCACTTTACAAATAGTATTTCATTTGGTCCTTACAACAATCCTTCAAGGTAATTGCTTTATTATCTCCATTTTGTAGTTGAGGAAACTGAGGCAAACAAAGGATAAGTGACATGCCCGGGATCACACACCTACGAAGTATCCGAAGCTGGATGTGAACTCAGGTCTTACTCTTCTAGGCTCAGCACTCTATCCATTGCACCCTAAGTCTTAGGAGATGATACCCTATCACTGTGCTCTCCCAGCGAATGACTTTGCTCTGGACTATATCTGCCTGACTATTGAAAGGTAGCCATATTGGTGAGGGCTTGTGAACTGGTTTTTAGACTATGGAGCCACAGAGTACCTGGAACCAGAGGTAGTCAGTTATCTTCCAGGAGGTCCAATCTTTTAGTGTGAAATGGAGGGAGGTGAGCCCAAAGGCATGTTAATACTGGGTTTTAACTCTGCCAACCACTTTTGTTCTGTTCTTTCCAAATTCAAGAACATTCCCCTTAGTAGAGAAAACAAGGAAAATCAGAGATGACCATACACTGACTTCATTCAGTCATGCGTGTTTCATTATGGACCACTGATCATTTGGAGACTGTCCAAACTGTCCTAACAAATACTGTTCTTTTGCCAAATTTCAACCCTAACACCTTAGAGACACTCTGTGCTCAGTAACCCATTCAAAACACACTTCTTTCCTTCCGTGGGTTACTTCACAGATCTCTAAGACTAGACTCCTTCTAAATGATTTACAATTGCACTATAACAACAAAGTAACCAGGCGCGGTGTTGCCCACACCTATAATCCTGCCACTGTGGGGAGGCTGAGACTGTTGGCTCATTTGGGCTCCAGGGTTCTGAGCTGCAATAGGGCTAAGGCGGGGGTGGGGAACCTGAGGCCTCAAGACCACATGTGGCCTTCTAGGTCCTTGGGTGCAGTCTTTTGACTGAGTCCCAAGTTTTACAGAACAAATCTGTGAAGTTGGATTCAGTTAAAGGGCCGCACTTGAGGGCCTAGAAGGCCACAGGTTCCCCACCCGTGGGCTAAGGCTTTTTGTGTGTCTGTGCTAATTGTGGTACCAATATGGTGAGCCCCAGAGGCAAGGGGGTCACTAGCTGCCTAAGAAGGGGTGAATTGGCCCAGGCTGGAAAAAGTGGGTCAAAGATTCTCTACCAAACAGCAGTGGGGTCAGTCCCATGAGTGGCTTGCTGCACTTCCAGTCTATTTGAGATGGGGAGACGCAGGCTCAAAAACCAAACTAACTAAAACAAAGAACCTATGTTTTACCAATTGGTAGTTAAAAGTTCAGGCCATTTAAGTGTGGTAGAAATATTTAGGAACCTACTGCTAGAAACCAAAGTCCCACCACCATCCAAATCACTCAAGATGAAAATGAGTAAGGTCCCCAGCTAAGTTACCCTCACTCTCATTACCATGGAGAACGAAGTTATTTCACAAAGAAAAGAAATGAAACTTACACGTGACAAAAAAGAGCTAAGAGCTAAGTTATAACTAAAAGGGGCTGAGAACATAAGATTCCACCATGTTTGTTTGTTGACTTCGTATAAAAACTCAACCTTAAACACTCTGCCTATCACGCATACATTAAGATGTTATACATCTCCTATAACATAGAGATAACGCCTTTCAATGATCCTCTGGTGACAATATGAGATGAGGGATAAAACTGACATATACTTGCCAGAGTTTGCTACTATTATAGAATCTGTCCTGTACAAGGTCCAAATGGAAGAGGGACTCCCTACATATGTTGAGGTTTTTCCAATGCTCCTTTTGTCAGGTGACATTTTGCTGACTGCATCAACCCCTCTAATACTACGGGATCTCTTCACTGAGATCCCCAACACCTCCAAAGGGATGGTCCTAGCAATCCACCCAAAATAAACAAAAGGCTATAGAAATGAGAAATAGAAATGTCATTTTATTTCCCCGAAATTCAACATTTTTAATTCCTATTTTGGGAATTCCCTTTACCCAATTATTTTTTATCTCCAATTCAATTTATTAAATGTCTAGAATGCACAAAGGGGAAGCTAGGTGTTGCAGGGGAGAGAGTGCTGGGCCTGGAGTCAGAAAGACACATCTCCATGACTTCAAATCTGGCCTCAGATACTTGCCAGCTGTGTGAACCTGGACAAGTCACTTAACCCTGTTTGCTCAGTTTCCTCATTTGTAAAATGAGCTGGAAAAGGAAATAGCAAACTACTCCAGTATCTCTACCAAGAAAACCCCGAATTGGATCACAGAGAGTAGAAAACAATTGAAACAACTGAACAACAGGAAGGTACGAGGCTCTTAAGATGAAAACTGGTAGCTTGTGAATACTTGGGGAAATCTGCAAGAAAACACAAAGCCTGGGAACTCCTTCACTTAACAACCCTATAGCATTTTGGTTTGTTGTTGCTTAATCCCTTCATTATTCAAGAGATCATTACTAAACCTCCGAAGTTCAAATTAAGTGGTATAATATGCTATTATATATAATATTGAGAACTGGCAGTCTGCTTAGGGAAATCACTTCACTTAGGCTCCATCACACAAGAAGACATATATTTAGTAGGGATGTCATTTGTGTACAGTCAGTCACAGGTCAGGGTTAGTTTTCCCACATTGCTTAGATGGGAGCAGGAGCTATCACAAAAAGGAGCGAAGGCGTTGTTTACATCACTTGGATTTTATACTTGACTCCTATGCTACTCTAGGTAATTATCCTGGGCAGCGTTAACCAAGCCAAGAAGGTAAAACACTAAGTGGTTAACTAAATGGAGAGATTGAAGATGTCAGAAAGCCTAAGTTGGACAAGGGAAGTTTGATTATGTTAATAAATATTTTCCTATGCCATCCCACCCTCTGTCACAACACCATACTAACTGGGTTTAAAACAATGCATGTTAAGCACAGACTATATGTAGTTAGGAACATTTTCCACAAGAGTCTTTATTCTAATTCTCCCAAAAGAATTATGTTTAGGGTGTGCAGCAGCGCTGCTCTCATAGATGACTCTGTAACCTCATCCCCTTGCCCCATGTGGCAGCCAAGGAACCTAGAAGACTGAAGGTACCTATAGTGAGACCAAGCAGGGCTTACCTCACCCTGAAGTGTAGAAGGGGGCAGAGCCTAAGTCTGATACAAAGCCCCATTTCAGGAATTAAAATTGGAGATATGAGTAAATCCAAGAAACCACCATCCAGTATAAAAAAAAAATTATTATACACCTAGAGACCTGTAAAAAAAAAAAAGGAGTAATTCTGTAACAATGAGACAGTGGTTAAGGGGAAAAAAACCTGAGTTTCAATAAATGCTACATAAATACTTAGAAGAAATAAAATGAGAGATTAAAAAAATGAAAGAAAATCTCTGGAGGAAAGAACTGCAAGGATAATAAGTATCTTATAAGAAAAAGAAAAACCTTAACTAAGTAATGGACTCCCTGAAAACCATAATAAACCACACAGAAATCAATGACTCCATAAAGCTCCAAAAATATTACAATAAAATTAAGTACAAAAAAAAAGAAAATCTAAGCTATCAGATATCAAAGATAACTGACCTGGAAAACAGGTCAAGGAGAAATCATTTAAGAAACATAACTCTCTGAAAACCAAAATTAAAAACAAAAAGAAAAAAATGTATGGACAATATATTTCAAGAAATCACAAATGAAAACCACCTAGATATATTAGAAGCAGAGAGCAAAATAAAGATATAAAAAATCTACCAGTCACTTCCTGAAAGAAATCCCAAAAGAGTAACTGCCAGAAATGTTTCAGCTGAAACCCAGAGCTCACAAGTAAAAGAAAAAAATAAATTGCAAAAACCCAGGAACACAGTGAGTACTAACAAACTACAATCAGGATCACATGAGAACTAGCAGCTTCTAGTTGGGATTCAATACAATATTCCAAAAGGCAAAAGGTACAAGTTTACAATCAAGAATAACTTACACCTGGACAAGTTGAGTTATAATTCCCCAGAGGAGAAAAAAAAATGGACTTTTAGTAGAATAAAGGACTTCCAAACATTTCTGATGAAAAGAACAGAACTGAGTAGGAACTTTGAAATGGAAATACGAGAGCCAGGAGGAACCTAGAAATATAAACTTATGATTATGTAGTGCTAACATTCTAATGGGGGAGAAGAAACAAATATCTTCACAACTTCCAAGTCATCAAAGGGTACTGATGAAGTTAGATAAGAAAATCTGAGAACCTGGGAGTAGATTGGTTCCATTCTGAGAGTTTGATGAGGGAAAACAGAAGAGAGACTGAAAGAATTGAGCTATTATAGAAAGGAGGAAGAATGGAATGGAACTTGCTAATTCTGCATGAGAAGATCATACAAAGACGCAGCTAAAGTTAGAAGGGAAAATAATTAACTGCAGAAAAAAGAACTTTACAGCAAATTTCTCTGATAAGGGTCTCGTTTCCATGATATATAAAGTAATGATTTATACTTATAAAAAATAAGAGCCATTTCCAATTAATAAATCATCAAAAGATACAAACAGGCAGTTAGTTCTCAGAGGAAAGCATCCAAGCTATCAGCAGCCATATGAAAAAATGCTCTAAATCACAAAAGAAATGAAAGTTAAAGCAACTCTGAGGTTCCACCTCATACCTATCAATTGGCAAAGACAACAAAAAGGCAAAATGAGAATGGCTGGAGGGACTTCAAGAAAACAAGCACATTAGTGTAGAGTTGTGAACTGATCCAACCATTTTGGAAAGCAATTTGGAACTATGACCAAAATGTCACTAAACTGTACATATCCTTCGATTCATCAACACCTCTACCAGATTATACCCCAAAAAGATCAAAGAAAAAGGAAAAAGACTCATATGTACAAAAGTATTTCTAGTTTATAGTAGCAAAAGACTGGAAACTAAGAGGTGCCTATGAATTGTGGAATATCTGAACAAATATAACATATAAATGTAATGGAATACTATTGTGTTGTAATGAGGGGGACAGGTTCAGATAAATATAGGAGGACTTATCCGAACCGAATCAAAATGAAGTGAGTAGAACCAGAAAACCAATTTATACAATAACAACATTGTAAAGATAAGACAACTTTGAAAGACTAAAGAACTGATTAATACAATGATCAACCCCATTCCAGAGAAATAATGAGGCATTACACAATTCACCTCTTGATAGAGAGGTAATGAATTACAGTATACAGACTGAGACATACATTTTTCGACAAGTCTAATGTAGGATTTTGCTTTACTTAACTATGCAAATTTGTTACAAGGCTTTTGTTGTTTTTCTTTCCTTTTAAATTGGTAGGGGATGAGTATTAAAATAAGTGTTAATTAAAAACAAAACATGCTCAGATCAACCTCTATCTTAAAGAGGAACAACCATTTTTCCTCCACCTTGATCCACTTTAAATGTGTGTGTGTATACCTATGTATGTATACACACACATCCATACAGCATAGTTGAAAAAAACAATTGTTGTCATGGTTTCATCATTAGAAGCAACCACACTATCACCTACCAGATACCAATATCTTGATGATGAACCTACTCAAGCTTGTTGATAATCAGATTAAGCAAATGTAAAAGTTAGCTGACCCAAATTCCTCCCATTATCATTCTTGATTTCTATATACTCACTCTCTCTATCTCTCTCTCTATCTCTCTCTCTCTCTTCCTCTCCCTCCTTTCCTCTCCCTCCCTTCCTTCCCTCTTCCCATTTCTTAAAGAAACAAAACAACTAAGCTTTAATTCAGTTGCTGTAAACAATTCACCCAGTGAAAAATTATCACCAATCCCTAAAAGAGTCAATTACAAGACAGATATGGCAAATTATATGCCAAAACCCCAAAACAGCGAACCACAAAAGAAAGGCCTAGTAGGATAGACAAATTGGTTCCTTCTTCCTGGTTTATATCTAATCTCTAATTTTGGATCCCTTACCTCTCTGTAGATATTATTCTCCAAAGGCAATGTAACTATTAAGTGTCAGAGAAATGGTTTGTAGATTCAATAATTCCAAGAGGGTCTCTGGAAGATGAAACGAAACAAAAACAAGCATAAGCAGATGATAGGGAAGGTTGTGGGGGAAGGGAATCAGAGTACAGATAAAATAAAGGAGGTAGAAATATGTTAACAGTGAATGAAAGTGGGAAGTTTTAGTGAATCTGAACATTTTTCTTACAGATTCAAACTTGAAAAAAAAAAACCACCAAAATTTAAGGCTACCCCAGTGACCAAAACTTTCTTACTTTCCATTATTTTTTTAAAACATGGTATAATAGACCAACATCTTAGACTTTATACCAATATAAAGTCAAAATTGGTGCATAATTTAGACATAAAGGATGATACCATAAGTAAATTAGGGGAGTATGGAACAGTTTACCTGTAAGATCTATGTATAAGGAAGAATTTATAACCAAACAAGAAATAGAGAACGTTACGAGATACAAAATAGATAATTTCGATTATGTCAAATTTAAAAGGTCTTATGCAAACAAAACTAATGCAAACAAGATTAGAAGAAAAACAGAAAGCTGGTGAAAATTTTTATAGCAAGTATCTCTGATAAAGGCCTCATTTCTCAAGTATATAGAGAACTGAGTCAAATTTATAAGAACAGAAGTCATTGCCTATTCAAAACTATCTAAAGTCATGAAAAAATGCTCTAAATCACTACCGATTAGAGAGATGCAAATTAAAACAACTCTGAGGAACTACCTCACACCTATCAGATTGATAGAAAATGAAAATGATAAATGTTGGAGGGGATATTGGAGAAAAGGAAAATTATTAATGTTGGAGGGGGAAATTGGAACACTAATGCACTGTTGGTGGAGTTGTGAACTGATCCAAATATTCTGAAGAACACTTTGGAACTATATCCAAAGGGCTATAAAACTGTGAATATCCTTTCATCCAATAATGCCACTACCAGGTCTATATCCCAAAGACAGCCAAAAACAGGGAAAAGAGCCTATTTGTACCAAAACTAATTATAGAAACTCTTCTTGTGGTGGCAAAGATTTGGAAATTGAGAGGATGCCCATCAATTGGGGAACTGCTGAACAAGTTGTGGTATATGACTGTAATGGAATACTATTGTGCTATAAGAAATGATGATGAACAGGATGATTTCAGAAAGACTTACATGAACTGATACAAGTAGAATGAATAGAACCGGGAGAATGTCATACATAGGCACAGCAATAATGTATGATGATCAACTGTGAGTGACGTAGCTATTCTTAGCAATACAAATATCTAAGATGATTTCAAAGGACTCATGATGGAAAATGCTATCCACATCCAGAGAAAGAACTGATGGAGTCTGAATGCAGATCAAAGCATACTATTTTTCACTTTATTTTTTTCATGGTTTGGTTTTTTTTTGGGGGGGGGGTCTGTATTTTCTTTCACAACATGACTAATATGGAAATACATTTTGCATGACTGCACATGTATGACCTATATTAAATTGCTTACTATTGCAGGGAAGGGTGAAAAAAGAAGAAAGAGAATTTGGGACTCAAAAAAAATTTTAAATGAATGTTAAAATTTTGTTTTCATATGTATTTGGGAAAACAAAGAAAACATAGTACGGTGGGACTCAGACTAGACTTAGAGGCAAAAGATTTTGAACATCTATTTCTATCCTATTTCTGCCTCCTCTGTAAATTAGGAAAACTACCATCCCCCATACCTACTCCACAGGGTCATTGTGAGGGTCAAAAGTGCTGGACTTGGCATCAGGACGACCAGGGTTCAAATCCTGCCTTAGACACTTCCTAGTTGTGTGACCCTGGGCAAGTCACTTAACCTCTCAGGTCTCACTTAATAACCTAGAAGGTCTCTTCCAGCCTTAAAGCTATGATCCTAAATCACCTTATAACTATAAAGCTCTGTACAAATGGAAAGTAGATTCCACTGTTCCTTTAAAGGGTGGGTCTTTTTAAAGTGAGGCTCAGGCTGCCTCCTGGACCATGAGAGCTGTCTGCTTAGCACCTGGCAGCATCTGTTCCACACACCATTGTAACAATTCCTTCACAGAGGCACCTCTAAGCGCAGTCAAGCTGTGAGGTACGAAGCAGTTCCACACACTGAATCTTTCATTTCCTATGGGCAATGAGGTAGAAAGTTAGGGCTGAATCATGGCCACATCCAGCCTGACTCATGTGACAAGGTTTTCCGGTGACCTGATTACATGGTGATTATTAACTACCTTGGGAAGAAGTTGCCAGATTGGTCTGTCTTCACTGGAAGGAGAGAGGTTCCATTCTTTTCCCTTGGTACCACTGAAAGTGTCCTCAGTTCTCTTGAGTTTGAAGCCATTTCATTTTCTAAAAATGCCCAATCTTTATGTTTTGAAATGTTTATCTAGGCACTAAACATTAATTTGTAAAATGAGAATAATAATAGCATCTACCTCACAAGGTTGTAGTGAGGATCAAATGAGATAATATTTATAAAGTGCTCTATAAACCTTAAAGCAATATATGTGTGTGCACACATGTGTGTACATATATAAACACACTTGTGTGTATATATACAAGTGTACACACACACATATATAGATATATAAATGATAACGTTTATTACAGGCAAAGGTCAAAGTTCATTATTTCTTGCAACCTCATTTACATGTAGCAGCTGCTAAAGTTAATAGTTTCAAAGTAGAGCAGAGATAACACTCGTGTTTTAAGCCAGTTATACCCAGTCTAAAAGCTATTAGTCCTAAGGATCCCCCAAGCCTATCTCAGATAGACATTCCTAGCACTTATCACATTAAGGAATGTATCTACAATCAAGATCACAGCTTGCGTCCTGACATTGACTGTGTCTAAAACAGTAATCAAAAGAATAGAAAAAATGATATGTAGATCTGGCCAGTTGTTACTACTAGGGCATTCTTAATCTACCATTTTTTCATCACTCACATTTTCTCTTTTAACACATAAACTTTGGAAAATTCAAAAGAGAGAACCAGATGTTTCCTCTCTTCAAAGTTATTATAGAGAATTATTAAGGAAAAAAAAACAACTTAGGCCTCCAAAAAACCCATGGGGCTGGCATAAAGGGAGAAAAGACATTCATAAATTAAACAAGTTAGGCAGGCAGGCAGTGCTTTGAGAGATCCCAGTTGAATTACAACCTGAATACATTAATTTATAAGCATGGCAAAGATTTATGAAAGTGACCCCAGAATTTAGGATAACTATACATAGATAGCTGCTATTCTTTATTAATGAAGCATTTTACAAATTCTGCACCAAGAGGCCCACAACTTTTTCTTTTTTATGCAACCTCAGAAATGGTGTTAAATATTAAACATTCCACTTAGAGCACATGAAGATCTCAAGGCAATTACTGGCTACGGTTTGAATGTCAACAATGTTGCAAGCACCATATGTAACATGAAGTTAGAAGTCCTTTTAAATAAAAATAGCCCTTATAAATAAATATAGAAGCAAACTGGAAATAAAGTAATTTTTTTTGGAACCTCTGAACATACATTGAGGTAGCACAGTGGATAGAGCCCCAGGCCTGGTGTCAGGAAGACCTGAGTTCAAATCTGGCCTCGGACACTTACTAGCTGTGTGACCCTGGGCAAGTCACTTAACGCTGTTTGCCTCAGTTTCTTCATGTATAAATAACAAACCATTCCAGTATCTTTGCCAAGAAAATTCCAAATGGGGCCACAAAGAGTCAGACAAGACTGAAACTACTGAACAACAGCAAAAGAACATACATTGAATTTTTGCATGACAATGAGCAAATCACTTAATTTTTTGAGCCTCAGTTTCCCCATGGATAAAATGAGAATATCAACTTAGGCAGGCAGGCAGTGCTCTGGGATATCACAGTTGAGTTACAACTTGAATACATTAATTTATAAGCATGGTAAAGATTTATGAAAGTGACCCCAGAATTTAGGATAGCTACACATAGAAATCTGCTATTCTTTATTAATGAAGCATTTTACTAATTCTATAATTCTAGTAAATTTGCTAATTTACTAGAATTTACTAATTCTAACTTGTCCTTCCTACCTCACAAGACTGTTGTGAGAATCGAATGAGATATCTCACAGGAATGCCACACACTCCAAGCCTTGAAGAAAGATCTGTATGTGTAAGTATGTATGTGTGTCTATATATGTATGTATATGAAAAGTGATGTATTATATCTATATTATATTTCCATTATCATTGATGGCTATGTGACCTTGGGCAAGTCACCTAACCTCTCCCTGCTGGAGGTAATAAATTGCAGAAAAGGTCCTGACCTACATTGGTAAAGGGAGTTTCCTCATTTGGGCATTTCCTATTGAATGAAATCACAGCTCCAGTCCCTATCTCTATTATCATTATCATAATCACCATCTTATACTTGGCTTACCTCCCTCACAGGGTTGTTGGGATAATCAAATGAGATAATATAGGCAAAGTACTTTATAATTGTGAGCTTTATTATTTGTTGCTGTTATTGCTGTAGTCAACTTTTACCTCACTCTCAAAATATCTTTTAAACAATCCTCCTCACTCCTTTAAGAAGTACCCTGAATCTATTTATTGACTGAATGCTCTTAGATGGGTTGATCACTGTTACTCACCTGACCATGATCAGAAGAGAAAACAGAAATCTTTATGCTGTATGCTAAGACATAAATGACTCCAGGGCCTGAACAAAGTTTTCTACAAGTTAAACTTGAGGCTGTTTAAAACCAAACCAAACCAAACCTCTTGAAATGACCCTGACCTCTGAACAAATCTTCCAGGTGTCTCTCGCACAGTAATTTTCCAAAGGGCAAAAATCAAACCTTAAAATTCATAAAGAAGTAGTATGACCTAATTCCACTTCACTGTCTTATTATTTAAATGTATATCATTTAACACAGGAAAAGAGGTATTATGATGACCATTTTACAAATGAGGAAACTGAGGCCCAGAAATATTGTCTAATCAAGAATCTCAATAGATAGTTAATAAGAGAACTAGGACCAGAATATAGATCTCTTGATTCCTGTTCCACTTGTCTAAAAAGAAAAAAAATCAGGAAATTGTTGTGAAAAAAAATGTTGGGAAAATTGTAGAGAGATTAATCATGGTAAAGTAAAAGAGATTATGGTTTCTCCTTCTCTGGATAATGTGAACCTTTCTGAAAGGATCAGAGGTGCTTCTGCCTGAAGGCTGAGGGATGGGTTAATTTACCTCTTTAAGTCTCTTCCAATCCTGTAATTCTAAAACAACAAAAAATGCGTAATTAATAATACCACCAATTAATAATAAAAATTCCCATCAAATCACTGAATTCAAGGTCTTGAATCTATTAAGAAACTGTATACAGTGAATGCACTGAGGAGGATACACTAGCATAACTTTCCTCTACTGAAAGATATAACTGAAAATACTATATATGTATGTGTGTGTGTGTGTGTGTGTGTGTGTGTGTGTGTGTGTGTGTGTATACACTGAATAAGTCTGGCATAAAGCCCCAATTCAGGAATTAAAGTTGGAGATATGAGTAAATCCAAGAAACCACTATCCAATATAAAAAAAGTTATTATAGATCTAGAGACCTGTAAAAAAAAAAAGGAGTAATTCTGTAACAATGAGACAGTGACTTAAGGGGAAAAAAACCTGATTTTTCATAAATGCTACATAAATACTTAGAAGAAATAAAATGAGAGATCAAAAAAATGAAAGAATATATATATATATATATATATATATATATATATATACTGAAAGAGTATAACCCGAGCTCTTAAAAGTGACTTGCTTATAAATCAATTTTCTTCACAGGACAGCTTCAGTGCCCATGAGAAATAACTCTGAAGAGAAATTGTTGTTGTTGTTGTTGTTCAGTCATTTTTCAGTCATCTCCAAATCTTCATGACCACATCTGGGGTTTTCTTGGCAAAGATACCAGAGTGGTTTGCCATTTCTTTCTCCAGCTCATTTTACAAACGAGGAAATTGAGGCAAACAAGGTTAAGTGACTTGCCCAGGGTCACAAAGCTAGTGTCTAAGGCTGGATTTGAACTCAGGTCTTCCTGACTCCAGGCCCAGCACTCTATTGGAAGGAGAAGATAGTGGATTCAAATCCAAGTTTTCTCACTCACTCGTGTTTCCTTGCTAAGCCCTTTTCCTCATTTGTAATTGATGGTTTTTATATAAGATATTTATGGTCCTTCTAAATACAAAAACAACAATCATGATAATACTTCACATTTATATAATGTTTTAAGGTTTGCAAAGGTCTTTCTTCATTCCTTGAGTCACAACACTGAAGGAAACACCAGATGCTGTGTAGATCGAGGTGCTTAAGAACTAAATGCTACAACAGTCTACTCTTGGTCAACATTTCAGAAAGTCACAGAATAGGGCTGCCTGGGTGACGTGGGAGGGTGATTAAAACCATCACCCCAGCCTCAGCCCTCCAACACTACTGGGGACCTACACATCAGGCCTGTGCCACCTGACCACCCAGGCCACAGACTATAACAGAGTTAGCTCCTGCCCCCTCTCAGGGACGATAAAGCAGTGTCTGAACTGGCATCTGGGACAAAGCAACCTCATCTACTGGGAATGGAAGGCTGTAACAGTATAATGGTCTTATGATTAGCAAATATTCTCTTCTCTGAATCCCTGTGATTCAAAGTCAAAGGCTGAATAGAGGAAAACATTAATACTTGGCTATCATTCCCAACTCCATTCTCATTCATGTAACCTCCATCCCTCCCCCTGTTCTTATCCCACCGTCCCATCCCTTTTTATTGTGCCTTCTGGAACTCCACTCTATTGTTAATAAACTGTCCTTCATATTATTTCACATACTTTCTGTCTTTTTGCAATTATGGAAATCTGGCTTCCCTCCCAGAGGATTCCACATCCTTTATGTTTTCCAGTACTAGAAATTTCTCTCTTCTCCCACCCCAACTCCCACACTCAGGCCCAAGGTCAGGAGGAGAAGCAGGCATGCTCCTTGCTCCTTATTGCCACTTCCAGACCCTGTACTGATCATTCATCACTTTATTCATTCTGTCCAGCTATACTACGCTGTACATATCTTGAAGTTACATATCAGTCCCCAAGTCATGCCTTCTCCTTTTTCAAGGAGTTCAGTAACTGCCTAATTCTATTTCTCTCCATCTCAACCTCCACTTGAGGACCTCTATATATAAGCTGATGGCCCCTCAAACACCCTGGCCTTTCAGTTCACCAGCCTCCTCAACAGCCGCGACCTACACCTCCACATTAGTCACACACACACACACACACACACACACACACACCCTTGATCTTATCATCATCCACAGTCTACCTCCACAATCCAAGTCTAAAATTCTCCTGTCTTTCTGTCTCTCCTTGTGTCACACCCCAACTTCCAGTCACTCTACCACCCCTTCTGTTTTCACAGTCCATCACCCCTGTGCCTGCTTCATTTTTCTTCCTTTGTAATCTTGATTTTGCAGTTAACCAATTCATTTATACTGTTCTCTGTTCTTTAATCCCTTGCCCATTTAACCTGTAGACTTTCCTACCTTTCTACACCCTAAATCTGGATTATTACCACCATCAGCTAGTCTCCATTTCTACTCACTTCTACTCAGATACTGCTAAATGTGAACAGAGAATGTCACACAACCATGCTACATACTACAAATGTACATTACCTCACCTCATATGAGTTCTCATGGCTGTTAAGATCTCCTTTTTATTCTAACCCAATTAACCCTATTGTAATTCCTCTAGCATCTGTTACAAATTTCTTTTCTCCTCAAACCACCTCTACCCACCTTCCCCTGCCCCTCAGCAAGAGACTTTATCTCCTATTTTACTCAGAATATTGAACACCTAGCCTGAGTTTCCTCTTCAATTCATCACCTCAAATCCCTTCAACCTCATTCCTCATTCTCTCTTGTGCCCCAGTCTTAGAGAAATAGTTGACTTTTCTCCTTGCCAAGGCCAATCCTTCTATCTGCACTTTTGATCCCAACCTTCTCACTTCTCCTCCCAGTATTTACTCCTTACCCCAACCCCAATAGTCAATATTTCTTTACTGACTGTTATCCTACCATCAACAAATACAACCAGGTATCTGTCCCCTTGTTCTTAAAAAACAAAACAAAACAAAACAAAAAAACTTCTTCACTTTACTCAGTCATTTACTTCAAGCTCTCTGCTTAAAACTCAGAAAAAAAAACTGTCTACACTGCTTGCCTTTGTGACCACTCACTTTTCAACCCCTTGTACCCTGGCTTCCAATTCCACCATTCAGCTGAAGCTGCTCTTTCCAGGGATACCAACCATCTCTTACTTGCTCAATTCAAGGATTTGCCACTGTTGATTCTACTCTTATCTTAGATTCTCTGGATTTTTCTGACTCTGCTCTCTCCTGCTTCTCCTACCTCACCACTTCTTCTCAGTCACTTTTGCTAGATCATGATCTCTGGATTCCGCCCCCTCCAGTTGCTAGTGTTCTTTATCCCCCTAAAATTAATTTGTATATTTATTATATTTTTTATCTGCCTACATGTTCCCCATTCCCCAGTAAAATGTTTTTTTTGTTGTTTTCATGTTTGGATTCCCCAGTATCAAGCATAGAGATTGGCACTATATAAATATACATAATACATATTTATTGAATTGTACTCAATACCCTCAGCCCTGCAAGGCTCTGAAATAATATTCAGTGTACTAAGGGCAGTAAGGATAGCTATTCAGCACTGGATTTGGTTCCTTAGCTGATTCTTATAGATCATGCCTATTTCCTCTATCCTGAAGAATGCCCCCACATCTCAAACACCATCATCAGTAACTGCTGTGTCTCAGGGATCGGGGTCAATTTGTTTTCCCTATACTGCACACATGCTACCCACTGCTTGACAGCCCCCTTCTATCAATAGCATGAACACCATTGTGCACCAAGGCATGTACTGTATGGTTGAGGTATATTTCACTTTAGACAATTACTGAGTCTGCTCAGTTATTCAGATTATGGTGTTAGTGATGCCATAGTCACTAGTTTGGTCCTACATTTGGACCAGTTAGCTTCACAACTACAGACTTCACCCCTAATCCTGGTTAACTGTTCCATAAACCAAGGGAATGAATGAGATTGTGTGTCAGCCTAAGATCCCAACAATACTGGAGAGGAGAGGAGGAAACCTGTGCCCTATGAATAAGTGAATAAGCATAAATAAATAAAATTAAAATTTTATAATGTCATCAAATAAAAATCTAATAAATCATATAATATAAATAAATTAAAATAAATTAAAAAGAAAAAATAAGTGAATAAAAATAAATAAAAATTTTAGAAGCAAATGAGTCATTTTGAATAATTTAAATACCCAAATTAAATGCAAAGGACATATGAAGGAAGAAGCTATATTCATCCAGAGAAAGAATTGACAAATAAAAGTATGTGTAGAATTATTTTACATATACACATATTGGTGTTTAATGGCAGCTATCTCTAGGGCAGGAAGGATGGAAGGGAAAAAAAAGTAATGTGCATGATAACTTTATTATATATTTAAAAGGAATAGCTTGTACATAATAGATATGCAGTTTTATGTGCAAACACCCTTTTTCATTATACTCTGTTATGGAAATGCTTGTTTTATTCCATAAATTAACAATAAAACTAATAAAAAAATTTAAAAAGTAGAATAGCAGTATTATACTACATTCTGCCCCACTGAGGCATTATAGTAGCCAATTGGAATTACAGTATCCAATTTTGAGATCTACATTTTAGAAAGGGTATTGATAAAATGAGGCACATTCAGGGGAGAGGGACCAGGATGGTGAAGACACTCATGGCCCTGCCATGTGAGGATCAGTTGAGAAATTAGGGCTGTTTAGCCTAGAGAAGAGAGATTAAAGAGAGACATGACAGATCTCTTCAAATGTCTGAAAGGTTATTATGTGAAAGAGGGATTAGATTTGTTCTACTTGGCCCTGGAGGGCAGGACTAGCACCAAGTATTGGGTGAAAATTATAGGGAAATGGATTTCAGCTTCACATATGGACAACCTTCCTGACAATTAGAATTTTCAAAAAATGGAATGCACTACTTTGTGGGGCAGGCAGGAAGTGTCCTATCGCTTTCAGTCATTTTTCAGTTGTGTCCAACTCTTTGTGACCCCATTTGGGGTTTTCTTGGCAGAGATGCTGGAATGGTATGCTATTTCCTTTTCCAGCTCATTTTAACTGAGGAAACTGAGGCAAACAGAGTTAACTGACTTGCCCAGGGTCACACAGCTACGAAGTGTCTGAGGCCACATTTGAACTCAGGTCTTCCTGACTCCAGGCCTGGCACTCTACTCCCTGCACCACCTAGCAGCCCATTCCTATCATTGGGAATCTCCAAATTGAAGTGGGGTGCCCACTTGGTTATCAGTGGTGTTTGTAGATGGGATTCATTATTTGGACATGGTTTAGATGAGCTCTGAGGTCCTTTAAACCCTAAGATTTAATGACTCACCCATGAAGAACACTGTTTTATGATTAGCATATAAGCTTCAGAAGAAGAGGGACCTTTTTATAGGCTCTATGTTGTCTAGTACATTGTAGACACTTAAATATTTAAAACATTTCAGGCAATAAGCATGAGAGGTTTTAAATCCCACCTCCAGTCCTAGCTAATGTAACTGAGAAAATGATCTACTTATACCTTCGTAATTGAATTACTGAATCAATTCATAAAAAGTGTAAAATAAGTATAAATAATTCCTAAACACCTCTACAGCATCAGTCATTGAAAGGTATAAAGTGGGTGTTAATCAGCTAATTAATCAAGTTGGGAAAGATCCATTGGATGAAACCAGACAGCAGAATGTATTGGGATTGGCTGAAAGAATCAGACACACCTCTGGGACTGTTTGTGATAAGGAGATCCAGAAATTGGAGCCAAACAGATTCCTTGTGCCTGTACCAGAGCATAGCAAAGAGGGCAGAAAGAAGTAGCTGGTGATACACTCTCTGGCTCTCTATCATCAATGTACCCCACAGGGACTTAAGAGAGAGAACAAACTTAAACCTACTGAGAGAAGGAAGCTTCAGAGCATGTGAAGCAGCTCTAGGACTCTACAATGACCCATCCTTTAGAGCTCAGCAGAGAGCTGTACGGGCAGTTAAGTGGCACAGGAAGACCCGAGTTCAAATTTGGCCTTAGACACTTACTAGCTGTGTGACCCTGGGCAAGTCATTTAACCCTGTTTGCCTCAGTTTCCTTATCTGTAAAATGAGCTAGAGAAGAAAATGGCAAACCACTCCAGTATGTTTCACAGACATACAGCAATGAGGTCAGCACAGTGGCTCCATAGACCTTCAGTTTGGTAGTCAGTTTAATACCTCTTTTCTCCCGCACTTTCTAAGGGGAACTTCATGAGGACTCCTCAAAGGAAAGAAAGGATTTCCCTCCAACTAGGAACTATGTGTTAATCCTTTGCTACATGTGTTCCTTAAGCTTGAGCTCACTTTTCCTTGTACTTTCTACATATTTGTGTTCCCAGTCTTTTAGGTGGAATGTTTTGTGCTAATTATTCTTATGATCCCACCTTAAAACATATCCCTAACTAAAAGCTAATTAACTCTAGCTGGCCAGTAGTAATCAACTGGATAATCAATGGGGAACATTACCTGTGTACTACAAAATTATCTCTAACCTCTCATGGTTCCTCCTAGAAATCTAATGTGAGAAACAGCCAGTTATCCTGTAGGAATTCAATATGCCAATGCAAGCAGAAGTCAGGAAAGTAAATCAGAGGGGTGCTACATAAGGAGAGGCCCTCTAGTCAATCAGTTAATAAGCATTCATGAAGAGCCTGCTATGTGCCAGGCACCATGCTAAGTGCTGGAGACACAAAAAGAAGCAAAAGGCAGTCCCTGCCCTCAAGGAGCTCACAATCTAATAGGTGGTGGTGGTGGAGGGGATAATGAGCAAACAAATATGTACAAATACAGATGTATATACAAAATATCTACAACATTCTGAGTGTTTCCTGAGATCTAGGCATGACATTCTCTAATCAAAGAAGAACATGAAAGGACATTTAAAGCCAAATGAACACTAGTTGGAGTCTGATTAGCCCCAGAAGCCAGTCTGATAAGTGATGGTCTAAGAAGCAGACTACACACATATGAAAGAAGAGCAGAACAATTAGTTGCTGTGCAGTCCTTCCTCTCCATTCAACAAAGGACCTCAATAATCCCTAGAAGCTCCTCTCTATAGAAGCTGGCATTATGGGAATTTTCTGCCAACCTTCTGTCCCCAGGTAAACTACAAGATACTATAAGCAGGGGAGATTACTCTGATGGAAGCATGCCTCCCAATATGACCCCCCCTCTATGTCTCTGCCTAAGCCTTCATAAGTAGCCTCCTGTCTTTCCTGAAGCACATAAACATATGTCTTTAAAGCAATCTGATTTCCCAACGTTACTCTCTAACTGCAGCATGATATTCCACATTTGCCTTTGTTCTCAGTGACATCTGATGAGGACGAGACGAATGACAACTCAAAACCCATGTAGACACCAGTGTGACTAACCTGAGTTGTTTCAATTCATTAATTCTGAACTTGTCAGTCAAAACTCCCATATTAGAATGAATTAAGATGGATGCTGGACCATATAGGATTGAGAATCTGAATGCAAGCAGACACAAGGTTAATGGGCTGATTTTTACCTTTGGCTAAGTCAGTCTTCGAGAATGGAGTTACTAACCTATTTTCACAAGGATCAGCTTTACCCACCAATTTGAAGGGGGGAACAAACCTACCTGGCAACACAGGGAGTTGGGAGGGAAAAACCCTTCCAAGTCATGAACTTCAAACAACATTAAAAAGCACTCTTAAACTAACTATTTGAAGAATTATACAAGCAAAGAGTCCTAGTGAAACTTAGTAGACTTTAATAATGTGTTCTGCTATGGGCTATTCTGCTTTCAACTGTCATGTGCTAGATTTAGTTCCTATAAAAATAAGTTTTAAACACACAAAAGCCCCTATTTTCAGGTTTAGCTTTATTTCAAGAAGTTGAATTCTTTAACTAACTCAGAACCTGAAGGCATCACGTCAGAAGGATTCTGGAAACACAAGAAATCATCTTTTCCTAAACTCTTGAGAGTTTCTTTCAAAGAAATTACTCCTGCCTGCTTACAGCATATATGTATAACTCATTTAACTCCAACCATGTCTCTTCAAAGGTGCTAACTGGTTTTTGAAGACATAAAATGAGTGGCTAGGATGTTCCATGGCATTTTACAGGACACTGGTCACTAAATTGGCCATGGAAAGGCATTATGGTGGTAGGATGATTTGGCTACAGCTAGGGGCACAGATTATCCTGACTACAAATTAAAGATACAATGCATGTATTGGAATGGTCATAAACCATGACCTTGCCTAACAGGTTTTCTCACTCCTGTCTAGGAAAAAATGTTTTTTTTTCCTTCTAGCATCATATTTCATTTCTGACATGGCACTGTTGAAGAGTTCACTGATTCATTTTGATAACAAAAATCACCATAATTAATCCTCTAGTTACTTAGGAGGCCTATGCTACCTAACTAACAATGATCACCTCTGATTCTTTTCTATTTTCTAAGCCTTGTATCCAATCTGGAAACAAATCTTGCTTTCACATTGTCAAGGACCATCCTCTCCCAACCACCTACCTACACACCATGCCCCAGTTACTTTTTTGTGCCTTTGAGTTGATGTTTTTAGTTTCTCTGCTACCAATCAACAGCATGAAATGGGCCATCCAATTAGTATCAAATCCTTCTACTAGTAATCTCTCACCCTTAAATCAGCTTTCTGACTACTCAGAACAATTGCAGACCCACCTTCAGTACTTACTTCAATAATATGATGGCTCAAAAAAAAAATAAAATAAAAATAATATGATGGCTCCATGATCTTAATGATGCTATGGGATTGTTGTTCATATAAGAGTTGGACCAGACACTTTCCAATTGAGATAGCTTCTAACTTTGAGGTTCTCTTATTCTATGATTCACTGATTGTACCTAGCCATGTCCTTGGGATGGGAGATAAACTAACTTTGTTTAGACATTGAGTGGGGTGCTGGGGACTGCTGAGAAAGAGCAACCTGGCTATCAGTGGGATTGTTGCCCAGTACCAATTTAAGGTCTGGTGGCCATCCTTCCTCCTTTTCCTTATACTCTTGCCTCTTTGTTTTCCTTTCCCCTTTATCCTTGATCTCCTACCCTGAGATTTAAAAACTAGAAAGTTGCTTCAGTAGCATGTAGGCTAGGCTAGTTTTTGAAGGGAATTTGGTTACTTAAGCTCCTTGAAGTATAAAAACACTCAGCATAGGAGGAATGTTTGTCAGGGGTTTCACTAGAACTCCATTTGCTTATGGGAAACGTCTTCCTCATTTATTTTGAGCTGTTGCTGTGTAGGAAGAATAAGGGAGTAGTTTTATATCCTTTTAAGTTGAGCAGTTTTACTATTTCAAGGTCTTATCAGTAAAGTTAGTTCTAATTGCATCTAATGATGCACAAGTGCCTTATTTCATTTTTAAAACCCCAAGCCTGAATTACTGGACTGGCCTAGCTTAGGCCTGGTGTAGAGTAATTTTGTTCAATTCTTGTTCATTTTTTATAAAAATGTCATGGAGTTCTAGGGGGCAACCACTGAATCTTCTAAAATTTTGTGAATACAAGTGTAACACCAGGGATAACCTTCTTTAATAGCTTACTATGGTTATATACCCAACTCATCTTCTTTTCCAGTCATATATGTCCTTCATGATGTCTTTTATGCCACTTCCTGCTCAAAAGTCAGTACTGGCAACATGATTCAACTGACCATACATCTTTCAACTGTTCTTTGAGTCACGTACAATTTTGCTTCTTTTGTAGTTGTTGTGGTCCATGATCTGCATTCATATAGAATCCCTGGGAGAAAACTACTATTAAAAAAAGGGTTTTGGAGGAAAAGAGCGGCTTAGGATAATTCAAAGTGCTGGGCAACTTTCCAATGTGATATAGCCTAATTCCTTCTCATTCAAATCTGGACTCAGTTCATTGTCAATCTCCACTGCCAGTTCAAAATAAATGTACTGATGTTCTAAGTCAATAGTCAGACCATCATTCACTTATTTTTTTTCTTACTACCTGAGCTGCTTACATGTAAAATTAAGAGGCTGTACTAAATGGCGTCTAAAGTTATTTCTGGCTCTGAATCTGAATCTAGGATCATACAGGAATTACTAGGAAATCTCTTTTGAGTGGCAATGGATCTCACTGGATCCTCATCAAGGAGGCTCAGTGTTATGGGGCTCAGTGCATTCTTCACGATGTCACCCAGAAATGGGGTTATCTAGACAACCTCCATAACTAATAGCAATGCCTCTTCCATTTGGATTTTGCACAGGCCATCCTCCATGACCTGTGGCTAACATGTCAGTTACATAACTTAACCCATATTAAAAATAGAAGACCATTAAGCAGTTAGCCTCATAATTGTGGCTAATAGGAACTCTTGTATAATTTTAATACATACATGGGAGACAAGACTATTGAACAGAATCTTTTTAAGACTGACCTCTCCTCAGCTGAGTCAAATACTTTTTTAAAAAATAAATAAACACTAAACCCAGCAGGATCTTGT
The DNA here is from genome assembly GCF_900497805.2 of Vombatus ursinus. Lineage (NCBI taxonomy): Eukaryota > Metazoa > Chordata > Mammalia > Diprotodontia > Vombatidae > Vombatus > Vombatus ursinus. The sequence goes on from NW_020954594.1 coordinate 8,386,976, forward strand.
ATTCTCGATACCTTAGTCAACTGTGTGACTGTGAAGATGTGGTCTGCTATGGGAAATCATCTATTAAATCCTGCTTGTTCATTTCTCATATTTTCATTAAGTATACATTTGTTACAGAAATGGGTCATTTTGATAAAAAAAAAGACTTTACAGAGAGGAGAAAGTAGACATATGGGTAATTAATTATTGATATCTTCTCATTTGCCTTTTCTTGGCAAATAATGTCATCTTAGGGTCCTTTGGACTCAAAACCATATCACGCTACTTCTGGCTCATTCTGGAATGTCCCTTAGCACCTGGGGTCTTCTCAGCCTGGAACAACCTAATACCCCTACAAACCCGCTCATTTATCATGGATTATCCTTCTGCTATCCTTCTGTTCCTTTCTCCCACTCTGAAGCCTCTATCTAATGGAGAGACTCAGGTTGACTGCCTTCATTTTCCTTCCTTGGTATGTGTTGTTTTCCCCCATTAGAAAGTGAGCTCCTTGAAGTCAAGGATTGGCATTCTTTTTCATTGTATTTCTACCCTTAGTGCTTAGTACCATGCCTGGTACATAGCAAGTGCTTAATAAAGGCTTGTTTCCTCCTTTCCTTCCATTCTTCCTTCCATGGTTTCTTTTTTTGTAATCTTCCCTTCTTTGGGATATCCTAAAATGAATTCAAGTTTTTTTAATTGTGTTACCTTCAATACAAATTCCTCTGAATGTATTTAGTCAGATTCAGATGCTTTTCCCAATCTCATTTTCATGAACGTTGTTTGTCCTTCCTCATAATTCACAGAGGATACTGAGCTATTAAAGAACAGCTTCACATCTATTTGTTATCCTCCTTTCATTTTCATCTTTAAATTCTCTTGAGATTAATTGGCTTAGTTGATCTCATGCCCAGAATCCTTCACCACTGCACTGCTTTTCACTGTTTTATGAAGCAATACCTTTTAATCTTCCCTCATCCACTTTTTAAATGTTTTGCAAATTAACATATGTTCTAAACTAGTTTTGCCCTTGTATGCCTCTTGGTTCATCAAGAAGCACATTGCTTTCTTGACTCTTTTGTACTCCTCATTGTAGTGATTGTTTGACATCAGTTAAACTTGTCTAAGAAATGATGACAATAAAGTCTTTACTTTTATCCACTTTCTATTTCTCAGAGTCCTCAACTTTTTAAATAGGTCACATTGTAGTTGCTGCATTTACATGCTATATTATTTTCTCATCTTTATCCTTTCTTCTAATTTAGTAGAAATTTTTTTTTGCTTTAACTAGCCAGTGATCCAACTGTACACACACAAAATTCAGAAATATCACAAGTCAACAGTCATTTTCTGCCCATTAAGATACAATTTTATTTTTTCTACTGTTCAGTGCTCATCATTCCCAGAGTCATCCCTTTCTTTTCTGATAGAAGCTGTTCATAAGACACAAGCTGCTCACTTCTGTAACGACCCTCAATATAACTGAGTAATTATTATTGTGATGGATCCACAATCTTAATAATGTAGGTACTCTCTCAAAGGGGGTAGATGGCAACACGTCCACAATATCCATGACTTGTGTACTTCTTGTCTAGGTCCTCCCATAAACATTTCATAAATGATTTTTCACAATGTTTAGTAGGTCTCACTATAGATTTTTAAGTCATTTTATGACTTTTTATAAATGAAGTTCAATTTAGTTTTCATCTACCTTGATTGTGAGTTTTTGAAAGGGGTAGCATATTAGGAAACCAATGTATATACCTTGCTTGGTGAATCTTCATCCTTGCTGTGTTTCTTGGACTAACTCACTCAGATATGGCATGGCACATTACTTTGGTCCTTTGTTCCTTTGTTCCAAACAGTTTTTTTTTAAGACTGCTGTAAATGAGTACATCTAGTGTTCTTATTTCTTTTTTGACAAATTTACAAATTTCCTTCAGAACCTGGGAAGCATGCTTTTGGAAACTCATTCCATGGATCCATTTGTGAATGTTGATAGTATATTCCCTGGTCACTACTTTAGTGATGACAGACCTTTACTTTCTCTCCATCTGTCTCTGTGGAAACCATCATACCCAAGACCAGGTTGGAAAGGAAGGGCTCAGAGGATTATGGAAAAAGCTATTCCTAGGGACTCACATATTACTTTCAGGTCATCGGAGGATGAAGCGGACAGTATAGATCTTTTAATATTTCATGGATATCCGTATAGTATTCAGACTTTCCATTACTATTAGTAGCTGCCTAGTCTTTTCCCCTCAATCATGTATTTCCTGATAATATATATTATGTAATCTTCTTCTGAACAAATCATCATTGGTAATATAATACTTATACCCACCATTTGCCTCTGCATTGCCTTTTGGGTCACTCATAATTTTGACTCTTCTGAGACCAAGATGTTCCATCACCATCATCATCACCATCATCATCATAACTAACATTTATGTAGAATGTTGAAGTTTGCAAAGCACTTTAAAAATATTATTTTATTTTGTCCTCACAACAATCCTGGGAGGTAGGCAGTATTACTATTCTCATTTACAAATGAGAAACTGAGACAATCAAACATTAAGTGACTTACTCAGTGTCACACAACTAGTGAAGTGCCTGAAATCAGATCTGAACTCAGGTTCAAGTGTATTTATTCACTCATTTTTTTCCTATCCCCTAAAATGTTTATTTCTGTCTTCTGCTCAAGTCTGTTTATCAGATACAATTTGGTATAGCAGAAACAACACTGAATTTAGAGTCAAAAGACCTGGGTTTAAATCCCACCTTGGTCACTAGCCACCTGTGTGATGATGGACAAATCATTTCACCTTTCTGGGCCTGTGTCTTCATCTGTAAAATGAGAGGGCTAAATTAGCATGATCATCTCTAAGGGTTATTATTTCCAGCTCCAAATCTGCAGTCCTATAATTTTATGATCCTTTAGTACACAGCCTAAATGTCACTTCTATAAAGACATCTCTGATAAAGCTAGGACTCACTTATTTTGCCATCTGCCTCGCCACTATACCTTCTTCCCGACCTGGAACAGCCCTATCTGGACCAGATACCTCATCTCCATCTCTTGGTGAGTTAATCTGCTCAGCCTGAAGCTTCCCCTGAGGCTGAGCTTGCTTGGCTAGTGAATGGGTAACAATTCACCTGAAGGACAATATCTTGCTATCAGACCATGATTCAAATCCATACACCCTGGAAACCTTGGGACAATTTACTCTCTCTCTCTCTCTGTATATACATATATATGTATATGTATATATACACACACACATATATATATATACATACACACACACACACTCACACACAATTTGCTACTGCTGCCCACGTACCCACCTCCTTTTTACAAAATAATCAAATCAGTACTACCATTACTTCAAGAAAAAGCATGGCAATGGACTGCACTCTGGTTCTATTTACCATTCTTGCCTCTACCAGACAAAATCTCCCTTCTTTGTCCACCACTCCCATATGTACCTGTGTGTTTGCATATTGTCTCCTCCATCTATTTACTATTCCTGTGTCTACCAGACAAAAACTCCCTTCCTTGCTCACCACTCCCGTGTGTGCGTGTGTGTGTGTGTGTGTGTGTGTGTGTGTGTGTGTGTGTGTGTGTGGTCTTCTCCATTCTAATGTAAGCTCCTTGAAGACAGGGCTGTCTCACTTTTTTTTTTCTTTAGGCAATTGCGGTTAAGTGACTTGCCCAGGGTCACATAGCTAGTAAGGGTCAAGTGTTTGATCTGAAGCTGGATTTGAACTCAGGTCCTCCTGACTTCAGGGCCCGTGCTCTATCCACTGCGCCACCTAGCTGCCCACTCTGTCTCACTTTTGTCTTGGTATTTCTAGCATCAAACACGGTACCTAACACATAGTTGGTCCTTAACAAATGCTTTTCTATTTCTCTCTCTGAACTCCTACAACAATCTATGTTATATAGTTGCATACGCAATTATACACTGTCTTATCTCTATTGTTACCCTAGTTAAACTATCCCCGGTAACTCCCTTGAGGACAGAAACAATCCCTCGTACATCTTTTGCTTCCTCTATAGTATCTAACACAGTGCTGGGCACAAGGCAGGTAATGAACACAAACTTGTTGACAGAGAGAAGCAAAAGGATTTAAACTTTTAAAAACCAATTTATGAAGAAAATCAAAAGAAGCACTCTTCACTAACCACGTCTTGGAAGAGCTATTACAATAACCTTTCTCCCTCTAGGGTGGACCTATTGTTCAAACAAAATAAATCCCTAAAATAGGACATTCATAATAGGATCTGCTATAGCTGAACAGCACTTTTATAATGCCAGGAAAAAAAAAGGTAAAACAAATATTGACTCAAAGAATTTTTCCGGAGGCTACAGTTATAATCTTATCTCAGGTCGAATGTTTGCACAGTTAATTAGGTACTGACATTGGCTCAGCAAAATCCAGTGCCAACTCTGCAAAGTTGAGGATTTAAATCCCCCCATCTTTATCACATATATTCACAAAACAACACACCAACCCAACTCATCAGATTCCCTTCAAAATCTGTGCAGCTAATGCCCTTTGTGGGATTAAGTGATAAGCAAGTCACACACCTCTTATCCTCTACGAAAGATAATGGAATTTCAGTGCCAAAGATTCCATTTACCTATATCAAGTCAAATATGCTCAGAGTCTGCCCTCCCAGAAATCAATCAAGCTGCCTCTGTTACCACCTGTTGGCTTCTGGGAAGTACATGAAATAGTAGGAATGTGCATCAAGAGGTACTTACTGGTTTTTCTGAATGTACATCTTCCTACAAGCTACAGACAAAAGTTTATTTCCTACAGTTACCGACCATGAAGCCTGCCAAACAATTCCCTCTCAAAATCAAAGTGCTCTACAAAGTCAGTTTAGTGTCTACTGCTAAAGATAGAATGCTGATGTCAATCTCAGGGGGAAAGGCAACTAGTGGTAGAAAGACAAAAGGACTCCTCTTCAAAGTATTTTTACCCATCATGGAAGCAAATGAAACTTTCATTCTGCCCTTTTTGCTCAGAAACGCTTGATGGTTAACTTCCCAAGAACTCGTATAATCATCTTCCAAGAGAATAATACACACACAAAAAAAAAAAAAAAACTTCCATGACAACACAAGGAATTTAAGTAGGGAAAACTGAGGGCCCATATTTCTAAAAACGAAAATGTTTTAAGTTGACGGTATAAACTTTTCTATTAATATCTGCACTGATGATCCCACATTGTACCATGTGCAATTTATAACTTAATAGTGAGGATTATTGTTAAAACACATTATAGTATCATCTTGTTGCACTGTATGAGATCAGCATGATACAATTTGCCAAAGAAACATCGCAACAACAAAAAAATGTTGTGACACTTTAATTAAAGATGAATAATGTAAATGTCATACTGGTCATGCACAAATTCAGATTATGCCTCATACACCATTCTTGCCTAACTAGTTTCTTAACTTAAAGCACTTAAAATTTATCATCTAAGATCTTGAGCATGACAGGGTTTAGGGATGTCAGGGATTTTATTATCTGGTATCTGCCAATTCCTTTAAAGTCCTACACCACACAACATAAACACTTTTCCAGATTACAAGCCACTTAGATCAACAGTCACAAACACCCGCATTAGACTGAGCTGAAATTAGTTTGATCCACAGGGCAGGGTGGTAGCAGGAAAGATGTTTTCATCCTGAGGTTTGGGCTTTGAGAATACTGGAACTGTTCTCCAAGAAGAAGAATTTTACCACATCAGGACTCTGTGTCGTACCAGTCATACTAGTGGCACTGTTTGTTTCTGCACCATGTAAAAATAAAGATCTTTAATAAGCATGTGATGGTGTTCTACAAATACTATCTCATTTGAGCTTCACAACAATTATCACCATTTTATAGCTGAGAAAACTGAGGCAGAGGATAAATGATTTGTCCAGGATCGTATACCAAATAAGCATCTAAGGCTGGATTTGAGCTCAGGTCTTCCTGACTATTCCAGGCCCAGTGCTCTATTTCCTGTTCCACCTAGCTAGGTTAGATATCTCCAAAGTCCTTTCTATTACTGATGTTCTGTAACTATAACTTTCTGGACAAAGTACTTCTGAGTTGATACTGTCACCACAACTACAGAGATTTCACTCCACGTACAATGATGGTTTCCCATGGATTAGGCCGAAACAAAGATATGGCAGATAGAAGAAGCATCATGAGTTGGGCCTATTATCTTACACTCAGCCAATTTGTTCCTAAGAACAAAACAACATCAATAAGGATGATGATGATGATGATGACAGATGATATTGATGATGGTGATGGTGATGATGATATTGATGATGGTGATGGTGATGATGATGGTGATGGTGATGACGATGACAGAGGAAGTGGAGTAGGGAGGCTGGGTTTATAGAATAGGGCAAAACCTGAGCACAATTATTAGGGCCTGAAAATTTGGGTGAAGTCTAGAAGTATTAGTCAATGATAAGAATTATTATTAAATGACAAGAATTAAGCAAAGCAATCCCTATCTGCCTCTTGGCTTTCTTCCTTACTTCCTCCTTTCTTCAAGTTTCAGCTGAAATCCTATCTTCTTCAAGAAGCCTTTCGAAGTCCTTCTCAATGCTAGTCCCTTCCCTCTATTGATTATCTCCAGTTTACCCTGTATACGTCTTATTTATACACAGTTGTTTGCATGTTGTTTCCCCTTTTAGATGGTGAGCTTCTTGAGGCCTGGGGCTATTTTTGCCTTTCTTTGTATCATCAGAGCTTAGCACAGTGTCTGGCACATAGTAGGAATTTAAGAAATACTTCTTTACCTGTTGATCCCATCCCTGACTCCCCTGTGTATTTCTGCCAGGAAATGTCAATAAAGGCAGAACCTTTGGGAACAGAGTCACATAGCTGACAGTTAGTACTCCAGAGGGAAGAAAATGCTTGGGAATAAGGCTGATAATGATATAGAATAATAATGTTCATGTGGGCAGAAGGTGGGCATAGACAGGAGTCTAGGCTTTTACCTTCTTGCCAACAAGGCTATCACCACACTGAAAATTCCTTTTTATGCTATATCTTTCTCTCATCTTGTTTAACCTGATCATTTTTATCTATAAGCTACTGAATATGTATCCGGGCTAAAACATGGTGGTTGCAATGGGGCTCAAGCGAGCTGACTGAAGGGTCCCAAGAAGACTGTTCCATGGAAGGCTAAAAGTCAAGAGAATTTTCCCCATGTGGACAGGAAGCCAAGAAGGTGTCTAAGGAATGTACAGGGGAGCCAAGAATCTGTCACTAAAACAAATGGAAGCTAAGTACATGCAGAGGAGGTCTAAAATCTGCCCCTAAGAGGGTAGAAGGCCAAAAAGTGTCCTGAAGGTTCACAGGAAGCCAAGGATTTGCAGTCTAGTAGTCAAGAGGTTATAAAAAAAGACTGAAAGCCAGGAATCCCTCCCAAAGCAGATAAAAGTCCAGAATTAATATCCAGAGGGGGATCAAGAAGACTGATCCAAGGTATGTGCATCAGGAGAAGGAGAAGAAGGAGGAGGAGGAGGAGGAGAAAGAGGAGAAGAAGAGGAGGAGGAGTGGTATATTCCTCTTCATCATAAGTTTACAGGGCATAAGTGTTTCAGTCAGATTATCTGATATCTGTTTTATATATAGACCAGTCTTTCAGAGACAGTGCCTTAAGTGATGATACAAGATGATTAAGCAAGATAAGTAGCTATCATAGAAAAGCTTGGACCCCTTCAAGCATATGGAAAAATATTGGGCAATCTGATCAATGAATAACATTCACAGCCTTCCCCCTCCCTAAACTTCTATGAATTGATGCTTCTCCTTGTCATAAAGTTGATCAGGATTTTCCTGCACATTTTTGAGCTGAGAGGAATCTTAAATTGGACTTTACTAAATATGTCTTTACTCAAACTCCTAAAAAGGTAACCAGGTACCTGGAAAAAAGAAAAGCATTCTAAAAACTCCATATAGTTTCTGGTTAGAAAAGATACAAATGTAAAATGTATATAAATGATCCACTGGCAAATCTGCTCATTAATTTAGGGAAATAAAAGCATCTTGACTTTAGAGGAGAATTAACATTGTTTGAGATGCAAAATATTAAAGAGAGGTCTAAAACCAATTACTTGAAATACAAGAAAATGTAAGTAACAACCCAGAGACAAGAAGTAACACAAATAGAAGGCTTTCCTTGGAAGGCCAAGAATCAAAGTGAAGATTGAGGAGTTGAATTATGAAGAAAATTGTGGAGGAGGCACCACTGAATCTCCCAGAGGCATCTTTCTTAATGAAACACTTCCCAAACAACACATATGACTAGGAAGCTATATCTGTCACCAACTAACTAAGAGCAAGCCCAATGTACCTCTCTGGGTCTTGGTTTTCTCATCTGTAAAATGGGGTTAGAGGGGAAAGAAGGTGAACGATATGATTTCTGAGGTCCCTTCTAGTTCCAAAATTCTAGAGGTCCTAAGTAATCATCCTACTTCTATCATGGAAGCTGACTGTAAGTCCAAAGATGCTAACTCACTCTCCTCTAGCCACTGAATGCCTATTAATACCTTTTGATGTCACTAGTCACTGGCGATATGCTGTGGCTGATTTATGCTTGCCATATATCTCTCCATTTCTTTTGGGCAGAGTTCTAATCAAATATTTCCCCATGAGGAAAGTGACACAAACCATATTCAGGGCAAGTGAGACAAAATGATTCAAATCAACTTTTGAAATCATGGAGGCTATGGATGATGTGAAGGAAAGGAAGCAAACATCTTGTACTTTCTTTTAACCAACGCTTCTTGATAAGTAGGTGCTGAACTATGTTGTTTCTATTCTGCTAAAGAACTATAGCAGTTTTTGGTGCCCTAGGACAAAGCCCTAACCACTCCACCCTAGTTGTAGCTTCTACTCTTGGGACACTCAGTTTTGATTCTTTGAAGATTATGATATTTGATGATGTACAGTCACTTACCATTACTAGGATTATCTAGATTTTTTTTAAATGGGGTTTTGTTTCAGAAAGCAGCTTAGAATCACTGAAATTTCCGCACTATTTCCCCAATGAAATTCATCCTACTCATCTTTCTCCCAGTTCAAATCTGGACCTAGCTTATCACCTATCTTCAGTCCGTGATAAATAAATGCTTACATTTATTAAGCACCTACTATGTGCCAAGCACTATGCTAAGTGTTGAGGATATAAAGGAAGACAAAAAACAGTCCCTGCTAGCAAGGAGTTCATACTCTAATGGAGGACATAGCATGCAAATGATTATGTACAAACAAGGCACATAGAGGGAAAAATGGGAATAATCAACAGAGAGATGGCACTAGCAGTATCCATTCAAGACACAGCTAGGTGGTGCAGTAGATAGAGCTCCAGCCTTGAAGTCAGGAGGACCTGAGTTCAAATCTGGCCTCAGACACAGGATAATTACTAGTTGTGTGACCCTGGGCAAGTCACTTAACCCTGACTGCCTCACCAAAAAGGCAAAAAAAAAAAAAAGAGACATATGTAGTGATGAGCTAACTTGAGGAAGAAGTAGCATAAACATGATTTTACATAAGAAATGTATGCTCAGAAGGGAAAGAGGCCTGTCATGGAGTGAGAGTAATGGTTAACAGCAGTTCAAATGCTACCTTGGCACCCACAAAATGTTAGAAGACCCATTGGGTGGATCCTTTCTGGAGGATTTATGGGAGTAGAACACAGTTGGGTATTACATAGAATTAAAGGCAAGGATAGGTTGTAATCCATACTGCTGGAGGGAGTACTCACATGAATGAGATTATGGATACATTGCAATAAGAGGATTGGATCAGATAATCCCTAAATCCACTTTTGGCTCTGATGCATACGCTATTATAGGGGCCAGCTTTAAGGTGGAGCAATGAGGATTCCATGACCTATTGATCTTGCAATAACATCAAAAGGAGGCATCTTTGGGTCCCTACATGTCATACGCCTCCAGCTTCTGGGTGGTATATTCATTCAACAAGCCTTTATTAAACACTTACTATGTTTAAAGCATTGTCCTAGGCACTTGGGAAATAAAAACAAACATCAAATAGTTCCTGCCTTCTAAGTACCTCATATGTATTGGGGAGCAGCAGCAACATGTATAAAGAAAAGCGAATATAGGGGCAGCTAGGTGGCACAGTGTATAGAGCACTGACCCTGGAGTCAGGAGGACCTGAGTTCAAATTCGGTCTCAGTCACATAATACTTCCTAGCTGTGTAACTCCAATTGCCTCACTAAAAAAAATTTAAAAATTCAAAAAATTCAAAAAGCAAATATGAAATATGTCCAAAGTATATGAATATAATTTGAGGGGAGGGAATTAGCCATTAGAAAAATCAGGAGAGACCTCTTGTAAAAGGCAGCACTTGAGCTGAGCTTTGAGAAAAACTAGGGTTTCTAAAAGGCAAAGTTGAGGCACAGAAATAGAAGGAATGTCACACAGGAAGGCCAGTTTGTCTATAAATTGGAGTATGTCAAAGGTTGAAAAGGTAGGAGCCAGAAAGCAAACAGTTTTATCCTAAGGGCAATAGGTAGTCAAAGCATCTTCTTGAGCAAGGAAGTGAGACAGTCAGACTCATGCTTTATGGGTTAATGCAAAATATGAATTTCTCAAGAAGTAATTTTCAAGTGTCACAATTGTCAGTAACATCAATCCATCAAATTCCCAATTCTACATATGACTTATGGATTCTAGGTCTGGCAATGGCAAAAAGAGGATGACAAAGTATATTACACAGACTTGATACTTTAATAAATGTTCATTGAATTTTCCGTGCAAGTGACCCTGGGACTGCCTCAGTAAGTGAAACGTCACATTCTATTCCCTTAACAAGCATTTGTTGTTCAGTCATTTTTCAGCCATGTCTGACTCTTGGTGACCCCATTTGGGATTTTCTTGGCAAAGATACTAGAGTAGTTTGCCATTCCCTTCTCCAGTTCACTTTACAGATGAGGAAACTGAGGCAAACCGGGTGAAGTGACTTGCCTGGGGTCACACAGTAAGTGTCTGAGGCCAGATTTGAACTCAGGAAGATGAGTCTTTTTGACTCCAGGCCCAGCACTCTATCCACTGTGACACCTAACTGCCCCTAACAAGCACTTAGGCACCAGCAAAGTGATAAAGGAGCTTTAAAACAAAACAAAACATTCAATGCCTTCAAGTAGCCATGCTCACACAACGTCATATATTCTTCCTGCCCTAGTTTCCATCATTGTATGAACTGGGAGCTGAAGAAGTAAACTCAACACTCAAATATGGCCTTCCACCCTCACCAAGAGGCTGCCTCCACCAAAGAATGACTCATTCACATACCCACCACAGTGCACTAGGCAGAGACTACATGCCACCCACTCTGGTGGCTTCCTTTCTGCCCCAAAAATGAGCCACTCCTCACCAAGAATTGGCTTGAGTGAGTGCCCTGGCAAGAAACAAAACTAAGTAACCACTATAGTAAGTGCTACAAGAATTCCCACCAGTAGCTCAGTCACCAAGCCCTGTCTCTGTCCTTTTCTCCCTATGTGGCCATTCCCAGATGGCAGACACAATAGAATGAGAGGGCTAATTAATTAACAGGAAGAATTCAGGAGCTATAGATTCTAATGCTCACTTGCCACAAACTTACTGTGTGACCCCAAGGATATTACTTCACAGAGGCTCCATTTCCTTTATAAAAACCAAGATAATGAAATGACATGTTTGCCTAACTAGCATAACATAGTCCTGTAGTAATGGGTACTGCAAAGATACACATAAAGATAGAAATGAATGCATCCATATCACTGAGGAGCCCTTTAAAGATAAATGATGACATGTTTTGAAAAGCCCAAGATCTGAGTGATGTTTCCTCTTTTGTTCAAACAGGTTTTAATGCCAAATGCTACCTACAAAACAGATGAGAACAGTATCTTTTACAGTGTTTTTTTAAACTTATAAATCATTCAATTCTAGTCAATGAAATGGGCTTTTCCACCTCCATAAAAGAAACAAGAAAAATTACTAGAAAACTCACTTTCAGTTGGCTTCGTTTTAAATTCATGATTCCTCTTTCTAAATTTAAAGTGACCCAGAAAACTTTAAGCAATGCTGGAGTTCTAAGTCACTTATTTCCCTAAGAAAGTACAACATCAAGGAATTACATATTTAGAGCTGGAAGGGGATACTGAGGCCATTGAGTCCGACCCCTTCATTCCACAGATGATGAAACTGAAAAAGGATAAGTGACTTGCCCAAGGTCACATAGCTAGTAAGGCTCTGAGGCAGGATTTGAACTCCAAGCCCCAAACTCTGTTCAGTGCTTCCCCTAGTTGCCTAAACCCAAATCTAGGTTAAGAAAGAAATGAGACTCATAAGTTTTGAAGATACATACATATGTTAGCTTTCTCATCCATACTGTAAAATCTTAAATAGCTCATGATCTAGACAAGTCACAACTTAGCAGCTTCAGATAAGGAATCTGAGATTCAAAAAAGTTAAGTGATTTGCCCAAGGTCATAAAGCCAATCAAGTGCAAACTGAGTGTCCAACCCTATGTCTCTTAACTCTCAGTCCCAGTTCTCTTTCTATGGCACCAAACCGTAGTCTTGAGAGCAGTCCCTGAAAAATGGTGGGTAAATCAAAACCTTAATCTCTTAAACTATCTCTGCTTTAGTCAGGCATTAGCTAGTTAGGTATTAACTTCTGTAAATAATCAGTTCTCTCTGTGTAGAAAAACAACTTTGAGAATTTAATTGTAGGGTTATGTGGGTTAGTTGAGTCACTCACCATTATCTGAACTTCATGTTTATTTTTTTTTTTTGGAGGGGGGAAATCACTTCTTGGGTGGCAGTGTTATGCCAACTGCCTAGACAAATACACCTCACTCCTTGACCTTTAAAATGGGGTGGGAGTAGAGAGTAGGGTATATTAATTTGTTATTTAATAACTGAGCTAAAATTTAAATTCAGCACTCTCACCATATTGATTTCTCTTTCTGATGTTGCAGAAACACATCATACAGTTTTCCTATATATTTGTATATTAATTGGCACTTGTTAAGTTTCCCTATGAGTCATTTCAGCATCTTTGCTTTGTTTCCCTCATTTGACTTAAGCTTCTTGGGGTTAGGGACTGTTTTTGTTTTTTGTGTTGTCCCTCCCGCCTCCCGCCTCCTAGCAACTAGTATGATATTCCTTCACAGATGGTTTATGCAAAAATGGACCAGCCATTTGAGTGTCTTCATGTATTTTCCCAATGCCTAACACCGTACGTTGGACAGGCACTTTAAAGAATGGCACTTTAAAAAATGCTTGTTGATTAAATTATGAAATAAATCTGTAATACGATGGGGTAGGACTAGACCACCTCCTAGGTACTTTTCAGCTCTAACATGTTGTGACTCAGTCCAAGGTCTGGCACTTGGCAGGAGCAAAACATCCCAATAAGCTTTCCTCTGACTCCCTCCCTGGTTGAGTAATATCAACAGATTTGGCCATAAATTTGTACCCTAAAGCAGGAAACTTGATGATTTTCCTTCTCATTTGAATAACTATGATTCGTCATTCTCCAGCCCTATATTGGACTTAAGAAAACTGCAAAACTCCATTCTGACTTTAGCATGTCTTTTCCTGCAGAGATGGCTTTAAATTGTGGTTTCTAAAAGTAACCACTTCAAAAAGCAAAAAAAAAAAAAAAAGAGAGATTTTCTTCTAAGACATATACTCGGGGTAGATTTTTACAAGTTTATTCCTGGGTTTGTTTTGGTATTAGTTATCTCACAGGGAAGGCAAAGACTGAAACAGCCTCCTCTAGAATATGAGTTCTTAACCTGGGTCAGTGAACTTGTTTTTTTGTTTTGTTTTGTTTTGTTTTAGTCTGATAACTGTATTTCAATATAATCAGTTTCCTTTGCATTTTATTTTATGCATCTTAAAACATTTATTCTGAAGGAGGGCCTAGAGGGATCACCAGACAACCCATAAATTAATAGGTGGTATAGTATAATAGAAAGAACACTGGATTCAGACAGAGGAGCTGAGTTCAAATCCTAGCTCAACTCTAAACACTTGCATGACCTTAGGTGGTAACTTGCTTTTATTATGAATTACTTAAGGTTTTACAGTAGAGATGAGTAATATGAAATATGTATATGTTATATGAATGCATTAGAAACTTGTAAGTCTCATTTCTTAATTTCATCGTGCAAACCCCATTTCCCATCCTCCACCACCTAATTCCATATTCTTATCCACCTCAACCCTCCCACCCCTAAGTTCTAATCAAACATCACCTTCCACTGTGCCCTATGGAATGCCTGTTCCATAGACAATAAGTTTCCCTTCATCCTAAATCTTTTCCTCTCCCACTCCTTCATCTTCTAGTTATTATTGAAACCTGGCTCCCCTGAATGACTGACACAGCCTTGCAGGGCACCATTTCTAATACAGGCTGCACCTTCACTCATTCCTCTTGACTCACTGGTCAAGGTTGGGGAGTCAGAATACTCCTTAGTCTACACTGTCACCTCCAAATTCTCTACCCACCTCTATCACTCAGTAACTTCTCCTCCTTTGAGGTCCACACTATTCATATCTACCAGCCAATCAAAATCCTGGTCGCTGTTGTTTCCTTCCTCAATGAATTTGGTACATGGTTCACAATTTTTCTCTCCTTCCCTACTCTTGCCCCATAGTAGGACACTTCAAGATAAATAATGACTCTCCCTCAAGCACCCTGACTACTCAGTTTCTCAACTTACTCACTTCCCATGAGGTACTCCTCCACTCCACCTCAGCCACACATAAAATGCCCTTAGTCTTGCGTCTCCCATGAATGTACCACTTCCATGTTCAATATTTGTGAAGTTCCTTTATCCATCCATAACTTGTCTTCCCTTCCAAAACCCTACTCTTCATTGGCACCATGACCTCCAACCCCATGACCCCTCAATTCTCTCCCAAGCCATCCCCCCTGCACTAATCATGCACACCTCTCTTCCTCATCTTAACCCCTTGGTAAGCCAATTCAACTCCACATTGTCCTCTTCTCTTGAGTCCCCTTATATTTCTGATTGCTCCCTGCTGAGTCTCATCTTTGGATCCCTGCCATCATCACCTACATATGTGCTGCTGAACAAAGTTGGATAAAATCACACAGCTGTTCTGATATGGTCCACAATGAATTTATGTAACAGTACCTCAACTTGGCCCTCACTGATGCTTGAAAGTTCTCTTATCCCTCCCTCATCAACTCACTATGCCACTCTCCACAGAGGCTCTCACAAAACTTTTCATCCCTCCACAGACCTCCCGTGGCTCTCCCTCCCCCCATCCTCTTAGCTGAGAGCCTTGTATTTTACAGGTAAAAAGTTGTGCCATTTGTTACGTGTTCCCTCTGCTCTCCTCTTCCTCATCTCATATTACTCATATGCCTTCTGTCTCATCCGATGAAGTGGCCTTCCTCTTTGCCAAGACTAAGCCCTCTACCTGTTCAAGCAATCCCATTCCATCTCACCTCCTCCAACAGGTGACTCTGTAGTCACCCTCTATCACTTATTTTCAACCTCTATCTGCTGGTTGTCTCTGTACTTAAAAACATGTCTATGTCTCCCACATGCTGAAAAAACCCTCACTTGACCTTCCATCTTCAATATTATCCTATATCTCTTCTTCCCTTTGTGGCTAAACTCCTAGAAAATATCTTCTATAATAGGTGCCTCCATTTTCTCACTCTTCTTAATCCCTTACAATTTGGCTTCCAGCCTCATCATTCCACCAAAACTTCTCTCTCCAAAGTTACCAATGATCTCTTAAGGCCAAATCCAATGGCCTTTTTTTGGGGGGGGGGGCAATTGGGGTTAAGTGACTTGCCTAAGGTTCAAGTGTTTGGTCTGAGGTCAGATTTGAACTCAGGTCCTCCTGACTTCAGGGCTGGTGCTTCATCCACTGCGCCCCCAATGGCCTTTTCTTAAACCTCATCCTTCTCAACTTCTCTGCAGTCTTTGACACTATTTATCTGTTCATTTCCCCTTCTATCTAACCATTCCTTCTCAGTCTTCTTTGCTGGATCCTCATTCAGTACATGCCCTTAAAGCTTTAGTGTCCCTTGGGGTACTGTCCTGGACCCACTTCTCTTCTCCCTCTGCACTACTTCACTTATGATCTCATCATTTCCCATGAATTTAATTACCATGTCTATACTGATGATCCTCATATCTACCTATCTTGCCCTAACCTATCTGCTAATCTCTAACTGCCTTTTGCTGGCAAAGGACCACCCAGGATGGCGTGCCCGCATCAAAGAAGGTACAAAGCAGAACTGCACTAGCTCAAAGGAAATGCGAGATGCGCCAATTTAGAGACATCTCCACACCGAATGTTCATATGGACTGTTTGTGCCTGACCTGTGGTAAAGCCTTCTCAGCTCACATTGGTCTGATCATCCACAGTTGGACACACTGTAACTTGACATAATGATGTCATTTTCGTCCTCTTCCAGAAAGACAACAACCAGACATCTCAAACTGCATGTCCAGTAAATATCTTAAGCTCAGCATGTCCAAAACCAAACTCACTATCTTTCCCCCTAAATCCTCCCCGCCTCCTACCTTCCTTATTATTATAGAGGGCAACACTATCTTCCCTCAGGAACCTCAGGCTCACAACCTAGGTGTCATCCTCAGCTCTTTACTATCTCTCACTAATCGCCTCCCCATATCCAATCTGTTGTCAAGACCTATTGATTCACCTTTACAATCTCTTTCTAATATGCCTCCTTCTGTCCTTTGACACTGCTACCACTCTAGTGTAGGCCCTGATCACCTCACACTTGGACTATTGCAATACCCTGATGCTGAATCTGCCTGCCTCAAGTCTCTCCCCACTCCAATCCATCCTCCATTCAGCCACTAAAGTGATTTTCCTAAAGCGCAGGTCACCTCCCTACTCAATAAACTCCAAGGTTTCCCTGCTGCCTCCAGGGGCAAATATAAAATTCTCTGTTTGGTATTCAAAGCCCTTCATAACCTAGCCCCTGCCTCCACCCTTTCAGTCTACTTACATCTTACTCCCCACGCCATACTCGTCCACTTAGTAACACTGACCTCCTGGCTGTTTCTTGAACAAGACATTCCATCTCTCAGCTCCAGGCATTTTTCTCTGCCTTTCCTCAATGCCTGGAATGTTCTTCCTCCTTATCTCTGCCTACTGGCTTCCTGGCTGCAAGTCCCAACTAAAATTCCATCTTCTACAGGAAGCCTTTCCCATCCCCTCTTAATTCTAGTGCTTTCACTCTGACCTCAGAGGTCAGTTGCTAATGTAGGCAGGAACTGGTTATATTAACTCTTGAGCAAAAGTTGAGCAATCAGAAAGATGTAGTAACCAGGGACATATGGTGGTCCAAAATCTTTGGGTACCAATTGGAATGCTGCTCACTTCTTTCAACTTCCTATGCTTTAGAGTTTAAAATCACAGAATGTCAGAGTTGAAAGGAACTTAAAGACCATTTCTTCCAACTCCTTAATTTGATGAATGGAGAATTTTCTCTCACGTACAGGCTTCAATTCCTAATCCATCATCAATCTTCCCTTCCTGTTCTGAAATATATTGATGTTAGGTTGTAGTTTGGGTTCTTTTCCCCCTCTAGGCAATGAATCTTGCTCTCAGCACACCATTCAGGGTTTATTCCTTTCTCTGGCTCCATCTGTTGTATCTGCTTTGAGTAATGTAACACCCATCCCCATGTTCATCTTGAATATGACTTGTCTAAAATTCCTACTACTCCTCAGCTGCAAAGACTGCATGGTATTGTCCTCCAAACAGATGCTTATGACATGGACATGACAGGGAAAGGAATGTTATCTGACTTCAAATCTGTTACCCAGAAGGCTCTGGGAATACTTTCTGTCCTGTTGTTTTATTTTACATTTTTCTCTGCAAAGCAACTACTGTGTCAGTTTCATACCTGTCAAAATTCCACAACATGAAGTGGGATAGAACTGAGGTCATGACTCCATGGTTATTTTAAAGCCATCTTTTCAGAAAAGGTTCAAACTAGTAACAAAAAATTAATAATAAATGCATTTAAATGCATACCTTCTTTTTAAAATATCCATGTTAATCTAAACAATAATTCAACTCAATTGAGTCTGTGAGTTCTACTCGGTATGGTCTTTGTATAAGCCAGCTTTATTATACATAGTTTATTATACAATTGTTTATTGTTATTACATCAGGTTACTTTTTATTATTCTCTTCGCAAAGTGGAAAACAAACTTTATGATCTTACATGTTATTACAGGAAAGTGAACTATCCCTGCAAGCCTCTCAAATTTAATTAACTTTTAGATTCAAAGTTCTATTTTCCTTTTTGGTTTTTTTTTATTACAATCTATTTCTCCCTTTTGTGTGAGTGGGTGAGATAAGGAGAGAGTTTTTTTTTTAAGCTCTGTTTACTGCATATGATACTGCAGCCAATTCAATCAAAGGGGAAATAGAAAAGTACTCACTGTATTTGTGCACAGTAAGCTGTTTGTAAAATCCTTTCCAGTTTCCTGCAATCAAATGATGGTGTCTCCTAAAATGACATTACATAGAGGGGTAAACAACGTTTTCAGACCAAGCACAAGTACAGAGCGGGTTCTATACACAAAGAATGGAGAAAAAAAAGAATCCTGCAGGGGCCATTTCTTTCCCTGATATAAGGGATGCTGTGCAGAAAGGTGGGGAAGTTTGAGATGTAGCCAAGTTCTGGTGGATGCAAAGCAGGTCAGAGTTTGGAAAGAGGGAGAATTTAATGATGAATGATTAGATTTAGGAAAAAATATTAGCTTCTCTTTTTCTGCCTGCTGAACTCGTTAGTGAAGGATGTGGCTATCAATTTACTATCTAACAGGGACTCCCCAAAAGTTGGGGCAACCTGGGACATATATGCGGGCCAGAATTGGGGCCAATATGGAATAAAAGCAGGAACACTTAGCTAGAACTTAGCAGTTCTAGGTACTAAGCTCCCCTCTGTCCCAATTGGTGGGGGAGAGAGAACCACTGGCTGTTTCTGAGCTTCAAGTGCTTCATCTATAAAATAAGACATTTAGGCTAAATGAATACTAGGGTTCCTTCCAGGCCTAATAGTCTATGAGTCTTCGATTACTAAGCTACAAGAAGGGATTTTAAGACCTTCCCTATACATGTGAAAAGGTAATGGAGCTAATAGGATATTTCCAACTGGATATCCCAATTGGATATTCCTGTCTAACATCAGGTTCGCAGCCTATACCTTCAACAGCAGAACCTCCTTGTTGTTGAGTCATTTCAGTCATTTCCAGCCTTTGTGACCCCATTTGGGATTTTCTTGGCAGAGATACTGGAGTAGCTTGCCATTTCCTTTTCCAGCTCATTTTACAGATGACGAAACTGAGGCAAATAGGGTTAAGTGACTTGTCCGGGGTCACACAGCTACTAAGTATCTGGGATTAGATTTGAACTCATATCTTCCTGACTCCAGACCCAGTGCTTTATCCATTGTGCCACCTAGCTGCCTGGCAGAATCTTAACTACCTAATAATAATGGATACGTCAGATAAGAAAGACTTTCAGAGGTTCAGAGGTCATTCAATCGGTACAATGAGAAGATCACTGTATTTGGAATCAGAAGATCTGGATTTGAATTCAGGCTCTGATTTTAAGTCCCTCCTATGTGACCTTGGGCAAATTGGTTAACCTCCCTGAGTCTGAGTTCTCCATCCGTTAAAGGAAGGAATTGGAATAGATGGCCTTTAAGGTTCCTCTCAATTCTAAATTTGTGCTCTTAGGATTTTCATATACCCACCTCTTAAGTGAGTCTTTTTTGGTGGTCATAAATTCAGCAATTAATTGAACATCCAAAGCAATGGGGAGATAGCATCTTCAACCTTCTGAGTAGGGCTGTTCACCTGTGAAAGGGGTGGGGAGGAAGGGTCTTCAGTAAGCATCCTTCTTCCCTTGGGCAAGGGCACTTTTACCAAGGCAGTCCCAATTCTCTCTTCTGTTGGTCATTCCTGCTCATTTCCCCTTCTTGGCAGGGGATACCTGGTTGTTGAATATGTGCTTGCTGACGGTTGCCTGGATCTGCTTGAGTACTGAACCCTTAATGGGGTGTCACTGAGGTTAAGGAAATAATAACTGCCTGTCAACCGGCGGCTGGATTCTGAGAGCTCAGCCTGTCTTGGGAGAGGTTCGCTTGCTCTTGTTAAATCAGCCTTCTCTACTCTGTGTCAAGTTATCACTGATCTGTTCCCTTTTCAGGAATCTTTTCCTTTCTCTCTTGGATAATATACTTGCCACTAACAAAGTTCTGGGTCTGTCTCTTTCCTTGACAGTAAACTTACTGAACTTTTCTAAAAATGAAACATGGAGAAAAAGACAGAGACAAACAGACAGAGACAGAGGCTGGGAGGGAGAGGGGAGAGTCAGACAGAAACACAAAGACAGAGAGAAAAAGAGAGGGAAGGAGAGGAAGAAAGAGAGACAGAGAGAGAGACAGAGAGAGAGAGACTTTTGAATTTCCCCAGATATTTCATCTGCACAATTTTATTTCTTGTCCTAAGATGTTCCCCTTAATACAGAAGCTTGAAAGTACACAAGATATAAGGAAAGATGCATTTTAAGAAAAGAATATATAATTTGCAAGCCAGCAATGCTTGAAGTTTTTTTAATTAATTATGTCTATTTCAAAATAAAATATAAATGTTTTGAGATTTCCTTATCTATTTCTGGATAGATATAAAGCTGGAACTGAGACCCAGGTCTCTGGCTCCAAGTTCAATGTTATTCCCAGCAGATGAGGCTGCCTCATCTCACAGTTAAGTCAGTGGCTATTTTCAGTGTCCCTCAAATGCTCAACGGCAGAAGGTGATTGTTCCAGAGCCCACAGTGGCAACTGGGTTTCCTTTTCCTTTCTGTATCTCCTCCTCTCAACATAAAGTTCCCCTTGGATCTCAGGGACCCAATTATTCCTATTGATAGATATGATGACTTGTAGCTAGAGAATTCTAGGTTGAATTCAGAGAGGTAATATCTTAAAAATTCTCAGATGGTCAAACACAGCCATTAATGATCCTATCTTGGCTACATATGGAGCTCAAGGAGAGGACATTAAATATAAAAGAATAAATACAGAAGATGAGAATTGTGGATAGGAATCATGGATAGGAAAGTGAGGATAAATGCAAAAAGAGTAGCCTGAAGGGGTGGGTGAGTTAGAAGGGAGGGCAGTTTAGGGGAAGTAGTATACAGAATGCATGCCATCTTGGGGTGGGAGGAGGGATGGGATGGGGAGAAAATTTGGAATTCAAAATCTTGTGGAAGTGAATGTTGAAAACTAAAAATAAACAAAAAAAAAAATTTAATTGTTTTTAAAATTAAAGGAAAAAAAGAGTAGCATGTTCCTTTACCAATATCCAATACCAATATGATCAGGCAATCAAATTAATATTCTTGATGGAAAAAACTGTACTAGAAAGCAATATGGAATTGTAGTAAAAGTGACTATGATGTACATATTCTTTGACTCAGTTCTTACTAGGTATATACTCCAAGAAATTTTAAAAAAGAAAAAAAAAGGAAAGGTCCCCAATACACCAAAATATCCATAGCAGCCCTTTTTGAATTAGCAAAGAAATGATCAAGTAAATGTTCATTGATTGGGAATAGCTAAAACAAGACTTGAGATCATCTGGAAGCCAGTCTTTCTCTGACTTCCCGGATAAGCAGCCATCATCACAGCTGCTGACACTGTTTTCTCTTTTTCAAGTTTTTGTTATTCTGAACTTGACAAACACCAGCATATATGGAATGACCCTATTAAACTGCCCTAAAAGTTTGGGACCCCCTATATTAGCATTTCTATGTCCTAAGAATAACAGAGAAGAGGCAATTGTATGTGAAACTGCAAATCTTCATTACATCCAGTGACTTTTTTAAGCATATGATGAATTTAGCATGTACCTTCCAAAGTTATTCTATTTCTCTGTTTCTTTCTTCTGAATCTCCTTCTGTTCTCTTCTGGGCACTTAAAAAAATTAGAGCATTATTTTCCACTGCTAACCAAACTTCTAGATATAATCAACTCTAGCACAAAGAGCTGAAAGAAATTATATATGAAAGAAACTTTCTGAACACTATTCTTCTTTTTTAATCGATGCTTTTTAGTCTATACATCATATTCACTTCTGATTCTATCCCTGACCCCTACCCTGCATAGCAAGTCCCATTTCTGACAACTACTGGCTATGTGATCCTGGGGAGTCACTCAACCTGTAACTTCTTGGTGTTAGGCAATTCTCTAAGACTATAAGAGGCAGAGAAAGTGCCAACCTGAACTGGTAGAGGGAACCTAGGAGCCCAGTCCCCATCCTAGGTTCACATTAAAAGAAAAGACATTCTTTAGTATGACCTATTTAATGCCAGCAGTTGATGATTCTTTTTTCTCCTCCCAAACGCGGCTTCAGAGTCTGGAAAGGGCTCAAACCTACCTTTCCAGCCTTATTTCACACCACTCCCTTTGATACACTCTACTGTCTAGTCAAATGGACTGCTGGCTTGTTCCCCAAATTCAACATTCTGTCTCCAGCCCCACCCGTTCACACAAGCCATAGTCTATGCCTGAAACACACTTCCTCATATATGAGACTTTCAAATGTTTTCTTTTCCTTCAAGACCAAGTTCAGATACTACATCCTCCCTAATGCCTTCCTTGATCATTGATACTTGCTCTCTGGGGGAGAGAGCAAGTATTCTCTCCTCAAATTTTCATGGCCATCATCACTATTTTGAAGTCATCATTCCTTTGTCTCTCTCTTGTGCCCTTGTCACTCCCTACCTTAGTTTTATTGGCATAAATTTTGCCTAACTCTGAATAGAACATTAGCACCCAAAAGAAGGATCTGTATTAGTTTATACCTCTGTTCTTCAGTGCCGGACACACTGTACGTTGACCCTGACATCATGATGTCGTTTTGGTCCTCTTCAAGCACAAAGCCTTTTATATAGAAGGAACTTAAAAATATTTGTTATTGTCACTAAATTGAACATAAACTATTAGCATAAGGCCAAGCCTAGGAATCAGTTCTCTTGATTTCCCCCAGTGAATGCTTTGTGGACTCATGCCCTTAAATCTAACCTTCCTATTTCCTTTAAGAGCACTGCCATTCATCCTGTCACCCAGATGGGAAACTTCAGAGTCATCTTAGACTAGATTCTTCACTATCCCCTAGCCACATCCCCAGTCAGTTGCCAAATCCTGATGATTCTTCCTCCACAATATTTCTTCTATCTGCCCCTGCTTCTCCACTCACAGACCAATCAGCCTAATTCAGGTCATCACCTCTGTCAAAGACAATAACAATAGAAGCTTGGTCTCCCTGCCTGTCTCCAATCTCTTCCTCCTCCAACCCATCCTCTATCCAGCTGCCAAAGGGATATTCCTAAAACAAAAACCTTACCATGTCACTCCCATGTTCAAAAAACTCCATGAGCTCCTGATAGCATTTAAAGCCCTTTATAACCTGATGCCAACCTACCTCTCCAGCCATATACATTACTCCCCTTCACAAAATCTTCAGGAATTGTTCTAAACCACTGATCATTGCAATGACAGCTCCATGCATTGGAGATTTCACAAAAATGCAGCACTCGGAAGTACATCCAAAAACAATCAAACAGAATTTTTTAACCTCTTCCTGGAAGGCAGAGCAGTCTCATAAGATCAAACATGGACCCAGTGAAGAGATCAGGCTGTATGTACCCTCTACCCTCCCCCTCATCTTTCAGAGGAATAGGTTAAAGGGCCATTGCTCATCTCCCATAGTTCATCTTAACTTAGAAAAAAGATAGAAAAGAATCAAACATGCAATTGGAAACTCCCCTAGATGATGTGCTCCAAATAAATTTTTCAAAACACTTGTCCATTCGATAAGTTATCCATTCTATCTCTTCTTCTTTGAGGCAGTTAGGTGGCTCAGTGGATAAAGAGCTGGGCCTGGAGAAAGGAAGACCTGAGTTCAAATCAGGACTCAGACACTTTCTAGTTGGGTGACCCAGGGCGAGTCATTTAACCTCTGTTTGCTTTAATTCACTGGAGAAGAAAATGGCAAACCACTCTAGCATACTTGCCAAGAAAACCCCAAATGGGGTCACCAAGAGTCAGACCCAACTGAACAACAATCTCTTTTGAGCCCCACAACAACCCCACAAGGGTACATGTTCCACATGTCGGAGGTGAGAATCATACCCAGATCTACCAAGTTCCAAGTCCTGAACATTATCCTGGACTCCACACTTCCACCAAATTGGCTTTTTCGCTGTTCTTCACACAGGACATTCCATCTCCCACCTCTGGGGGTTTGAATAGTCTATCTCCCCACCCTAATGCATGTGATGGGGTGCTTGTACTCACATGGATTATATTCCTTTCTCACCTTCAATCCCACAGTCAACCAACCAATATTTATTAAACAACTTCTATGTGCCAGGCATTGTGCCAAGTGCTGGGGATACAAAGAAAGACAAGAAACAAGAAACTTACAGTCTAACATGGGAAACTATGAACAAAGTTACGTATCAGATAAAAGGGAAAGTAAAAGGGGAAGGGAAAGGGGAAGAAGCATTTATATAGAGCCTATTTTGTACAGCTCTTTGTGCACTGAGCCATCTAACTGTCTCAAAGAAGAAGAGATAGAATGGATAACTAATTGAATGGACAAATGTTTTGATAAATTTATTTGGAGCACATCATCTAGGGGAGTTTCCAATTGCATGTTTGATTCTTTTCTATCTTTTTTCTAAGTTAAGATGAACTATGGGAGATGAGCAATGGTCCTTTAACCTATTCCTCTGAAAGATGGGGGGGGTAGAGGATACATACAGCACTGTACTAAGAGTTTTTTACAAATATTATCTCACTTGATTCTTACAATACCCTCCAAAGTATTATCCATATTTTACAGTTGGGGAAACTGAGGAAAAACCATGGTTAAGTGATTGCCCAGGGTCACATAGCTAGGAAGTGTCTGAGGTCACATTTGAACTCAGATCTTCTTGACTCCAGGCCCAGTAGAGATCATTACAAAAGGGAAGGCACTAGAATTAAGTGGGATTGGGAAAGACTTCTTGTAAGAGATGAGATTTTAGCTGGAACTTACTTGAAGGAAGATGGGGAATCCAGAGAAGCTAGGAAATAGAAATGAAATGGGAATGAATTCCAGACATGGGGAACAGCCATTGAAAATTGCTGGATTCCAGAGGTGGAGTGTTATTCTTGTGTTTGAAGAACAACAAAGAAGTCAGCGTCTCTGGGTTACAGGGTACATGGAGGACGATGAGTATTTTAAAAAAAAGACCAAAAATTGAGGAAAGAGATAGATTATGAAGGGTTTTAAAAGCTAAAGAGAGGATTTTGAATTTGATCTTGAATGGATAGGGAGTCCCAAGAGTGGTTTGAAATGGGGGGTGGGGAGGTTCACATGGTCAGATCTGGGCTTTAGGAAGATTAACAACTGAATGGAATATGAACTGGAATGGGGAGAGACTTGAAGCACTGAGACCAACAAGAAGGCTACTGCAATAATCCAGGTATGAGGTGATAAGGGCCTGCACCAGGATGGTGGTAGGGTCAGAGGAGAGAAGGAGGTGTATACAAAAAGATGTGTAGAAGGTAGAATCAATTGTTGTTGTTGAGTGGCGTATAACTCTTCGTGACCCCGTTTGGGGTTTTCTTGGCAGAGATACTAGAGAGATTTGTCATTTCCTTTTTCAGTTCATTTTACAGATGAGGAAACTGAGGCAAACAGGGATAAGTGACCTGACCAAGGTTACACAGTTAGTAAGTAACTGAGGCCAGATTTGAACTCAAGAAAGATGAGTTTTCCTCACTCCAGGCTCAGTGCCCTATCCACTATGACACCTAACTGCCTAAAATCAATAGGATCTGGCAACTGATTATATTTGGGAGAAGAGGGTGTGGGTGGGTGTGTGACAGAGACAGAGAAATAGAGAGAAACAGAGACAGAGAGAGAGAGACAGAGAGAGAAATTGTAGATGACACCTCAATTTCAAGCCTCGGTAAGTGGGAGGATGGTGATCTCCTCAACAGTAATAGAGAAGGTATTGAAGGAGAAAGATCAGTTTAGCTTCAGATATGCTGAGTGTCAGATGTCTACAGGATACCCAGTTTGAGATGTCCAAGAGACAGCTGGAGATTTGGGATTGGAATTCAAGAAGTTACGGGTGGATGATGTAATCTGAGAATCATCTGCAAAGAGATAATTGCATCCAGAACTCAGGCGAGACCCCTCAGTTGGTAATGGTCTTCCCCACCCATCTCCTACAGAAATTATTTTGTTTTTAATTTATGGGGTGTGTGAGTGGAGGGAGAAGAAGACAAGGGGAGGGGGAGAAAGAGAGAATGAGAATATATATATATATGTATATCTGTTTGCATATAATATTTATTTTTTCATACACATATTTTCCCCATACCCCGCAAAGATACAAGTTCTCTGAAGGCAGAAATGACTTCATTTTTGTCTTTGTATCCCCAGCACCTAATGCAATGCCTGCAAATAGTAAATGCTTAATAAATGCTAGTTAAATTGAAGTTATTTAAAACCCTTCTGTTCTTTGTCAGGTTGAGAAAAACTAAGAATTTGAAAAATAAAAGAAACATGGTCTCGAAATATAATCTAGTTTATAGGTTCTTTGCAGATAAATCATATTAGGGGTTTTTTTTTTGGGGGGGGAAGCATTTACCACCCTTCCCCCCATTCCCTAGCATAGTACCAAGTATAATATAGTACTTCCTTCTTCAACTGAAAGGATCAGTAATTTTGTGAATATGGGCATTTTCTCCATATCATAAGCCCTCTGTCTTAGAAGCCAGTCTTCACAAGTTGCTGTGGTACCACGTAATAATCCTTTGCTCCATGGCTAACCTTCTGGTAATGAGTCACTCTAAACCTAGCCAGCCTGGTCCTCAGATGAGAGATACTCAGTCCATCACCGGGCCTTGCCAGCTTCATAGGACCAGCCAGAGCTTGCTTTCTGCTGACACAGTCTGGGCAAATCCAAGGTCAGTAACCTCGATGCCATAAGGAAGCATCAAGTGAGGATGTTAGTATTGGCAGAGACAGGACATAATAAGCCTTAAATAAACACTTGTTAATGAACTGATGAGAAGCATTAGTCGTAAAGAAGTAGTGTTTAGCGTATTGGCCCTGAAGTCAGGAAGACATGGGTTCGAGTCCTGCCTCTGACACTGCCTGGCTATGTGACCCTGGGCAAGTCACTTAACCTTTAAGTCTTTTAGGCAACTGTCTTAGCCAATGGTTCTTAACATTTTTTTGTGTCATGGACCCTTTTGGCAATCCAATGAATCTTATTGACCCCTTCTCAGAATAATGTATTTAAATGGAAAAAATGTATAGGATTACAAAGAAAGCCAATTATATTGAAATACTGTTACCAATTTTTTTCAGAACAAGCTCACAGACATCAAATTAAAAACCTCTGCTCTAAGACTAAAAATTGCAAGAAGATGCCAACTTGCAGTGGCAGAAAAGATCACTTTTCCAACAAAATCATAGGTTCAGTCTCTATCCTGATATTATTCAGATATGGAATCCCTTCAAACAACTCCTTGGTATCAGGTGCCTCTGTTTTGCATGATATTGTGAAGCAAAGAAAGGGATGGCAAAGATGATTTTTATCTAAAAAACAGACTATCTTCAAGGTTCATACTATGACCTGGTGTTCCCTATGAGTCACAATGTGGTTGTCAAGGACTTTTGGGGAAAGTAGCCATTTCAAGACTTATCTTCTTGATATAAACTAATATCCTTCTAGAGCTTTACAAAGTGGCTTCAAACCCACCCAAAAAAAAAATCTACCCTCCTAAAGTAGTTGCCAATTGCACCCACTCACCCAACCACCCAGGTTTTTCCTTCCTGAGCAAAGTGGGGATTGCCAGGTGGGGATGATAACATTGTCATGGAGGATCACTGATGAATACGGTGCTCCCAGAATACCTCATCGCTCAAAAAAAAAAAAAAAAAAAGCCCTTCAATTTTCAGGCAAAGAATTTAGGATCAAAGGATCATTGATTTAGAGTTGGTCTTTTTATCCCCAGGGCCTGGAGCTAGGAAAGAAGGAAGCACAGTGCTGAATAAATGCTTGTTGAATTGGAGATTATTTAATCCAACTCCCTCATTTTACAGATGAGGAAACTGAGGCCCAGAGAGGTTAACTGATTTGCCCAAGGTTTTCCAGGTCATTAGCAAATGGTAGAGTTAAGATTTGAAAGCTGGTATCCCTCGGAAACTATTGCTCTCTCCCCACTAAGATTTCAGATAACCTCAGCGGCACTTCAGTTCTATAATATAAATGTACACTTAATTTAAAAAATTTTTTAAAGTAATCAATTACTCCCCCACCGTCTTCATCTACAACAAAATGACAGAGAAGCAAGTGAATGACCCACCCAGAGTGAAACCCACGTAGAGTCAAATTTACATTTCACAGCCTGCACTGCAAGAGCTCCAGGAACTCTCACTGTGACTTACTGTACCCTCTCCCCTCACCCCTCCACCCCTAGCTAGTCTCCAGATGTGCAGCCAGTGAATCTCTCTTCCCACCCCCCAGGGTGCCCCCATCCCTTTCCAAAAGTTCGATTCTGCTCCACTGGTGCATACCAAGCCCATTCACCCATTCACAGCCTGCCAGGGCGAGAGAGAGCTGCCTCAGCTCTCTCCTGCTGTGCCCCGCTATCACAACTGGGCAGCCCGAGCCTCAGCCGCCTCTGCCCGAACAACAAGCGCACCTCCCCCAGTGGTCTCGCGTCCAAAGTCCTTCACTACCTTCAGCAAACGGGCTCCCCGCCCCCGGGAACCCCACTAGCCCGCCCCTGCACCCCTACCCCCCACCTTTCCAGTCTGATCTCTTCTGCTCCAGACGGGGCAGGTCAGGGACTGAGCCAGAGCTGGAAGGGCAAGGTGGAGAAGTGTGGGGCCGGGGCCGGAGCCGGAGCTGGCGGCAGCCCGGGCAGAAGGAAATTGAACCCGAGACTGACCGAGGGTTTTGGGGAGATCTTCCCTGCAAGGCAGGGCGCTTTTCCTCGCTCTCCCCACCCCATTTCCCCTTGCCTAGCACCGCACCTCCTTTAGCTCCCCAAGTCGCTCACCTGCGCCCCTCGCAGCGGCTCCCCGGTCCCGCTCCTGGACGCTCTCCGCAAGCTCTCAGGGCTCCCCAGCGCGCCCCAGGACAGGACGCGGTCTGGGCTGCAGAGCGGAGTGGGGCGGGCCAGGCAGGGGAAGGGCAAGGCGGGGCGGGGCTGGGGGGGGGGTCACCTTGCATCACCTGGGGCGGGCTGGGCCGGGAGCCCAGGGAGAGTAAGGGAGGAGACGAGCAGGAGAGGGGAGGGAGGAGGCAGGTAAACCCCAAACTTCCCCTAAGGGAATCTATCTTGGCTTGCCTTGGCTCCTAACTTTGAGCTCCCGTTTGGCGAAGGGGAAGTGGAGAGGAGACACTGAACTTTGTACGGGGGGGGCGGGGGAGTGTTCATTTTGAGGCCTGAGGTTTTTTCGTTTCGGTAGGCATTAGGGAAGCAAGAGGCTAATGAAATCCCTCAGCCCGGTGCTTTTTCCGGGCCTTTACGGGGTCAGAATCTTAGAATATCAGAGGCGGAAATGTTGGATCCTTGGTCACACAGACCCCAATCCGGGTTTTATGCAGTCATTAGCTCTGGGTCTGTGATTTGGTCAGTCACTTAACTCTGAGTCTCACTTTCTCCATCTGTAAAGTGGAGACATTAATAATTACATCATGGATCTCACAAGATCCATCCTTAACAAATTCCACCTCCTCATTTTGTAGGAAAGAAAACTATAACTGAGAGGTGAAGCAGCTTGCCCAACATGGCACAACTAGTTAATTCCAGAGTAATCTAGATTTGCTCACTACCAATTCTTCTATTAAACCACAGCTCCTTCCACCAGTCCAGTGGCATTTACTAAAGTGACCAAACCCTGCACTCAAAAACCGAGATTTAAGCTCAGGAGGCAGCTGAGGGGCTCAGAGAGTAGAGTGCTGGGCCTGGAGTTAGGAATACCTGAGTTTACTATTCAATAATTCTACTTCCATTGTACAGATTAATAAACAAGACACAGAGAAATTAAAGAGCAGCTAGGTGTTGCAGTGGGTAGAGTGCTGAGCCTAGAGTCAGGAATACTCAACTTCCTGAGTTCAAATCTGGTCTCAGACACTTACTGGCTATGTGACCCTGGGACAGTCACTTAACCCTGTTTGCCTCTGTTTCCTCATCTGTAAAATGAGCTGGAGAAGGAACTAGCAAACCACTCTAGTATCTCTGCCAAGAAAACCCCAAATAGGATCATAAAGAGTTGGACATGATTAAAATGACTGAACAACAACAACAGAGAAATTTAGGGATTGGTCCAAGGTCATAGAATTAAGTAGAAGTCAATCCTCTTGATCCTCTGCTCTTTTCACAATTCTACAAATACCCCATGTTTCCCTAATACAAGGTCTTTGCATAATGTGTGTGCTGCATATGGGCTATGTGTCCAACTGAGATTGGACTACCCCCAAATCACCTAGTTTGCTCCATCTTAGCTGTTTTATTGGACAGGTCTCTGGCTGGTGGATGGGAAAGAGAGCTCTGGTCCTGAGAAATGAATTGCCCTGCAGTATTACTGTAATGGAGAGGGAAGGAATAGAGATAGCAAACTTCTAAGGGTTGGTAAAGCAAAGTGAGGAACAGGCACTTAGGGGATCACTCACAGTGAGTCAGCCCATCCCTAGTGTTGGTTGGTTTCTGTTACTTACACTCTTGGGCTGCTTGTGCCCGGGCAATCTTTCTGCTGCCTATGATCTTGGCAGCAATAGAGGTGCCTGCTAAGTGTGAATGCCACCCAAACAGGACTGAGGATCAGTCAGGATTGTACAAGTTCTCCTCCCAGCAATTTCTCTGATTTGCTAAATGACCTTGATTGGGCATGTTCCTTCATTTTTCTTTTTCCCCAACAAAAAAGGCAAGCAGGATCTCACGATCTGGAATCTAGGCCTTTCCTCCCAGATCTGATTCCCTCTTCAGGAAGATACTGAGTTTGTGAACACAGGCTCCAGGTGGCAGTGGGAAGGAGGGCCTGATAGAAAACAGTGATCTGCTTCACCAGGATATTTTGTAAATTCATTAATTCTAGGAAACCACTTTATTCATTACTATTACTCCTTACTCATTCAGCCTTAGTCCTCTGCCTGTAAAACTACAAAATCTTCTTTTGATACCTTTAATTCAATTCTTCCCTGTAGGTGCCTTTATTGCTCTCAAATGGATGGGAGTAGTCATGTGGGTTGCCCCATCCCCAAAAAAATCGCATATATTTGATGACATTTATTTCAAGGAAACATCTACCTTCCTAACTGTGTTTTGCTTAGGCTAATATTAAAATTGCTCTGCACCTCTTTAACAATAATATTCTCCAAATAATACTCTACGACTTCTAATCAAAGAATACTATTTTAATCTCTGAAGAATACAAACTACAAGTCATCTGAAAGGCAATGGCAAGGTTAATGGAGGATGTGAGTGAGTAGGATGCAAGCTATTCTCATGGAAGAATTACACAGGAAAAGCAGCATCAAGGATCTCATCAAACAGATGAATGACCAGAAAAGGAAGTGGACCCATTATATAGCAAGACATAAACTCCAGTGGCTCCCTATTCCCTCCAAGATTAAATATAAGCTCTTCTCTTTGATAGTCAAAGGTCTTCACAACTTGTCCCCATCCTGCCTTTCCACCTTATTGTACTTTACCCTCCTCCACACACTCTAAGGTCAGACCCACTTGTCTGCTTGGTATTCCTCCATCTTCATCTCCCTGCCCTTTACTCTGGCTAATCCCACCTCTACGAGAAGCCTTTTCTGATCTTCCTTAATTCTAGTGCCTTCCTTCTACTGATTACTTCTAATTTATCCAGGAAATAGCTTTTCTGTAAATAGTTGTTTGTATGTGGTCTCCTCCACTGGACCGTGAACTCCTTGAAAGCCTGGACTGGTTTTTGCCTTTCTTTGTCTCCTCAGTGGTTAGCATAGTGCCTGATGCAGAGTATGTCTATTAATAAATGTTTATTAACTGACTGGGCTGTCCCTTGTGCTTGGAATGCTCTCCCTCTTCATCTCCACTTCTTAGGATTTACCTGGTTTACTTCAAGTCATCTCAAGCACTACTTTATCCATAAAGGCTTTGTTACACACACCACCTTCTTCCCCAAGGTTAACTTTATACTTATTTTGTCTATACCTATATATGGTCACCTTTACACACACATATCCCTTGTATACACCCAACACAAACTCCTTTTGAGGATAGGTACTATTTACATTGTGTCTTTGTATCCCTCAATTCCTAGCACATAGTAGGAAAATTGATTGGTTATTGATTGACTGATAAGATGATAGAACCATTAGTACTCTTACTTAAAGGTAATAGAGAACTAAAGAATTTTTCTTTTTCTTGTAAAAAAAAAGTATTCTTGAAGAAAAAAATTAACTCTTCTGCTTATATAGAATTTACAACAAGGTATTCCAACTACTTTGAGGTTTCATACTGTTTTCCCTCTTCACAGGCAAAACTTCCTTACAATGAACTCCAAGAAATGGTACCGTTTTGTTCTTGGGTTTTTTTTTTCTTGTTGTTCTACCAGGATTTTATGTCAAGCACTTTTAGAAATAAATGGATGGGGGGGCACAGCTAGGTGGCGCAATGAATACAGCATGGGCCCTGAAGTCAGGAAGACCTGAGTTCAAATCCTGCCTCAGACGAAACACCTGACACTAGCTGTGTGACCCTGGTCAAGTCACTTAACCCCAATTGCCTAAAAATAAATAAAGAAATAAATGGATGGTCTGTGAGCATCTGGAAATCTTTTGTTAAAGAGTGATTATGATAATAACATTTGATCTAACAAAATTTGCCCTTTGAATTCCAGCAAGAATGCAAAGTATACTTACAAAAAACAAATCATACAAAGAGTTGGGAGACCTCAGTTCTGGTGCCAGCTTTTTTGACTGTGTAACCTTGGACAAATGACTTCCCTGGTCTTGCCTTTTTGCCACCCTTCATGCAGAGAATTTGCAAACTGGAAGGGGCCACAGCAGCCATCTATTCTAAGGCATACATGAAAGAAATCCTCACGCTAGCATACCAGACAAGTCCAGCTTCTGCTTGAAGTCCTCCAGTGAAGGGGAACTCATCACCTCTTCAGGCTGCTCATTAGGCTTTGAGATGGCTCTCATTGTAAACATCAACTCCAGCTTCCTCCCGTTGCTCTTAGTTGTGCCCCGTGGGGCCCAACAGAACCAATTAATCCTCCTCTACATAACAGCTTTTCAAATTCTTGGAGACAGCTATTACTGTCCCTTGCCAAACGTGCCCACTTCTTTGAATTGATCCTCAAATGAGACATTGTCAAGGCCCTTCACTAACCTGGATGCACTCCTCTGGACACTGGTTTATCTCCATGCCTTTGCACATTATCCTCCTATGCAGAATACAATCTCTCCCTCTTAGATTCCCTAGTGTCTTTCAGAGTGAAGCTCAAGGGCTCCCTTCTACAAGAAGCCTATTGTGGACCCCCCTCCCCGTTGCTAGTGCCCTCCTCCCAAAACCACATCATTTCTACTTTATATATATTTTGTATTTTCCTTTGCCGGATGCATTTTGTTCCCCACCCCTCATCCCCCAATAGAACACGAGCTGTCTGACAGCAGGGACTGTTTTATTTTTATAACCCCAAGACTTAGCAGAGTACCTGGAATATAGTAGGGGTTTTAATAAATGCCTGTTGATAATAATGAACAAAAACCACAATGATAAAAAAAAATAGAACATTTACACAGCACTTTAAAATCTGCAAAGTTTATTACTTACATGAAATCATTTGATCCTCACAAAAAACCAGTGAGTTAGGTATGACAAGTATTATTCAGTTGTTCCAGTCACGTCTGACTCTTTGTGACCCCATTTGGGGTTTTTTTGGCAGAGAGGTGGTTTGCCATTTCTTTCTTCAACTCACTTTACAGATGAGGAAACTGAGGCAAACAGGGTGAAGTGACTTGCCCAAGGTCACACAGCTAGTAAGGATCTGAGGCCAGATTTTAACTCAGGAAGATTTCTGACTTTAGGCCCAGCACTCTATCCAATGCACCACCTAGCTGCCCCATGATGATTATTATTATCCCTATTTCCCAGATCCATTCAGGTATCAAAATAAGTTTACAGAGAAGGGAACTGAGGCTCAAAGAGTTTAAGTAGTTATACAGTTATGTTGCAAAGAGTTAGAAAGCAGGGATTCAGACCTGGGTATCTGCTGATTTTTAGGTCCGACATTTTCCACTGCACCAAACTCTGTCCTCTTAGTGGACCACGAGTCTCAACTCCCAAGATCT
The DNA here is from genome assembly GCF_900497805.2 of Vombatus ursinus. NCBI lineage: Eukaryota > Metazoa > Chordata > Mammalia > Diprotodontia > Vombatidae > Vombatus > Vombatus ursinus. Next base: position 8,421,466 of record NW_020954594.1, read on the forward strand.
TTCTTTGAGTCACAATGTTGCCAATCCAGCAAATTGCAACAGGAGCCTTCATGCCCAATGTCAAGTTTGTTTAGTCCCACAAGGAGGCACTGTGAAGAGGTAAGGTGGGACAAGGACACTTCTTTTCGAAGAAAGGGCGCAGACAGGGGTGTGCTAGAGATAGTTCAAATTAGCTCTTGAGAATTTTCAGTGTGAGCATTTATAGTTTGGAAATCAGCAGATCTACAGATCAGGGCAAGCTTTATTGTTTTATTAATTGTCTAAACTTATAAAAAGTGACAGAGAAAGTATTAATAACAAAGATTAAAGTGCATCCTAAAAATGTGTGACAGGCGTATTTGCTCCCCTCTCCCCTAGAGTTTGTAAAATATTTACCAGGTCAGTGTACAGACAAGGTGGATGCTAGTGCTCATACTGCCCTATGGAAGCTGACACCCTGATGTGTCAGAAATCTGTAAAATCAGCATTCGTTGATCCTCCATTGGGCATGCCTCTTCCTAGCAAACCTGTGCTGCATGTGGCCCTCTAGGTCCTCAAGTGCAGCCCTCGGACTGATTTGGTTGCACTTGAGGACCTAGAGGCCACATGTGACCTCAAGGCCCTGAAGTGGGCCGGCTTTTTAAGTCTTTTTTCCTTAATCGAATGTGTTTGTATGTGGTATGAGTGGCATGTTTATTTGACCTCATGTCTAAAGCACTACTATGAGATCATATTAATCATCATGCCAGAGCTAAGAGGTTAGGCAAGAGGCAGTTGTTATTGTTACTAGCCCTATAATGCTGCTCAAAGGGCTTGAGAAACTTTTCCCATGTCTCATAATTAGCTAATCACACAAGTAAAAGCTAGAACCCAGGTCTCTCAGACCTCCTATATTGGAGTCACTTCTATTCTGAAGGCATTTTCACCCCAGGGTAGCATAACTGGCATAGGACTGCCTAACTGGCAGAGGAAGAAGTAAGCCAGCTGATTCTTCATCCGTAAAATGAGGGGAAGAAACAAGATGACCTCCGAGGCCCCTACTTCCCTACAAAGAATGGATCATTCATCTACACTCCTCTGATCATAACATCAGAAAATGTGGATTTTTTTAAACCAGAGGAACTCTGAAAGTGACAATTTTTAATAAGCTCATAAAGGAAAGAGAAAGTCAATCGGGTATTTTGAAATAAGAAGATAGAGCTAGCTGGAAGATACCTAGGAGGCCAAACTCCTCATTTTACAGATAAGCAACTGAGGTCAGTCCAGAGGTCAGGCTACTTATCTAAGGTCACACTTGAACACATAGACTTTTGATTTTCTCTGTGTAAAAAACTTCTGGTAAAGAAATTCCTTCCAGCAATGCAAATCAGGAATTTCTCTGCAGCTTTCAGTCTTAGAGAATTATCTGGAACACTGTTGCCCAAGGTCAAACAGACAGTGTGTGTCTTAACTCTGAGACCCACTTTCAATTCATTATGCCAGCTGACTCTGCTATTCTTTGTATGAGCATAAATAAGCCTGGACAAACATAATACATCTGAAAATGGTATTGACATAAGTACCTTAAAAAGCAAGACTATATCAGAGCCTTATTTTTTTTCAGTGAATACCATACTTTTAATACACAAGATCTTTTGCAATGAAGTAAATTTTCCTATCTCATTTACACTTGGTTATTGCCTAACTGCATTAAATTGATTCCAGCAACAAATTTAACAGGAAAAAGCTCAACTCAATGAACATTATTATGTGCCTACAATATGCAAGGCTTGTGTGTGTTGCAAAGGTAGAAAATCTATTTTTTTTAAGTTTTAAAAGTAGCTAGAATGGAAAATGTGAAATATTTATACTTATGGATGGCTTTTTGTGTTTTATGTCATCACTTTCTAAGCACTGTGTGATATTGATGTTGGAAGACTAGAACATCATCTCATGCTATTTGAGCCCACAGGTATCTACTCTCATCACCTCTCCAACTCCTTTTGTTGTTGTTCAGTCATTTTCAGTCATGTCCAACTCTTTGTGACCCTATCTGGGATTTTCTTGACAGGAGTGGCTTGCCATTTCCTTCTTCAGCTCATTTTACAGATAAAGAAACTGAGGTAAACAGGGTTAAGTGACTTGCCCAGGGTCACACAGCTTGTAAGTGTCTGAGGATGGATTTGAACTCAGAAAGATGAGACTTCCTGATTCCAGGAATGAAACTCTATCCCCTGAGCCACCTAGCTGCCCCAACTCCTTGCTTACCCCCTAATTGGTAAGGGGGAGGCTATACTACTGTCCTATTGCCAACTAAATTATCCATTCTAAAGAATGGAGATTTCATCATGTGCATTTCCTTTAATGGCAGACATTGAGAAACAGGGAGGGTGGTACTTTGGAAGGAGGTTACAGCTGAGAAATGTTCCTGAGACTTAACAGAAAACTTACAATCAAGAAAAGTTCAGGAACCCCTGGGAAGTAAAGGGATATGTCCTGGGCTTACCAAACTTTCCAGCACAGGGGGAAAGTGGGAAGCCAGTCTATGTAGTTTCTATTAGAGTCTTCTTTGTAAATCTTAGGAAGAAGAAAATGCCAGAGGGAAATCAGAATCTCATGGTTCAGGATGCCTTTGTAGAGCACATTTCAATCTGATGTGTCACTCTGATGAGGCATCCTACTTCTCTATGATTTATGGTGTATATAAGACAAATTGCAAGACTTGACCTGACATGAATACTAGAATTAAACCTGCCACTTATCTAATGCCAATGCAAACATCACTCATAATTACTTTTACTGATTACTGGTCCAGTCCCACTTTCCCTATGGGTATTCCAGCTTTGGAGTGTTGCTTCCAAGGCAGAGTCCTAGCAGAGCTCAGAGTTGAAGGCAACAGGAAACCATGAGTTAGTTCAGTAAGATAAGCGAATATCGAGCATAAGAGTTATTCTGCTATATTGCAGTGCCAGGCATTACATGAAGTCTGGAGGTTTGAGCGGGAGAGGGGAAGGGTGTGTGCCATTTCTTTTTGGTTCTGAAATTTGCTTTGTTATCTGTTTCTATCAAATTGGTGGTGTCATATAGTCCTGGCTTTCCAAGAAAATGAGCTTCTTTGATATCAGCAAAATAAGTTTTCTATTACAAAGGCACAACACTAATACTAAAATCTTAAGTGACAGCTCTCCTAGGACAACATAAACCTAGGGAATCAGACAAGATAAAGTTTAATTCAATTTTATTTTCCACTTTTAACATTTTTCAAATTATACATCATGCAGTCTGCCAGTGTATCCATACATCTTGAATAGCATCTTAGGACCTAAAAGATAAACAAAACTCATCCATGAGGCAGGGAAGGGTTATTTTCTGATCTTCTATTAGGTTTAATACATTAGAGCATCATTACTTGATGCAGATGATCATTTTCCCCCTTGTACCACCAAAAAAATGTCTTTCCAGAATTTTTTTCCTAAAATGAAAGCTATTGTACAGATACATAGAGCCCAGAGAATACACATCTGCAGTACACATTACACACTTTACAAACTAAACATGTATAATTCTACAGAATGCCACATTCCCCTTATATCTGCCCACAGTGAAAAGTATTTAAAATTGATACACAATTTTTTCATGAATAAGAGAGAAACTCCATGGAGTATGGCTTCCTTCTATGGTTAGCTGGCCCCCATCCAACATATTTTTAAAATCCAAATTGTTAACACTACATGAAGTAATTAGAGATTAAGAAGCCCCTTGTAGGATGATTGAAATACCCAGATTAAGATTATAAAAGGTAATCCTTTTTCTCCCCATCTATGAAGTAGTTTCCCAAAATGCTATGAACCTAGACTTTTGAATACCTATTCTCTTCACACAGATGGAATCCAAAGATGGCAATCTGAGTTTTCATTTATTTTCTTTTCCTACTAGGAAAAAGAATTACATCCTCATCTCCATATTATCCTTATTTATCCTCTCCTTGAATATAGACTACATTCAGTGATCTTTAGGTTTCTGAAGGAGAGGAAAGCCTAATGGCCACTTGAGTCTATTCTAGGTAAACTTCATCTCCTCACTTGTCCCCCCAGATTTCCATAAATTCTGGTGGATCCCCCTCACATACACACACACAACACACACACACAACTTGTACATATTTACCTTTAGAAGCTTTTCCTAGTCCCTTTCTCAGGCTACTAATCATTCCTTCATTCAACAAAACTAACATAATAAATAGTAATTTGAAGAAATACATTTGTACAGAATTCTTCAGTAACTGAGCAGCTAAACACATTTGGCATTAACAAGATTTTCCCCCCAACCATAAATCTTGAAGTCTAAAACTACATTCTTCTAATTTAGCAAACAGTTATCCTGTATGTTAGGGTTTTCATTTGAAAGTAGATTGCATTTATTTAAACTACCTGGCTATCCCCTTACAACACCAAAGAACTCTCAAGAAATGGCATGAATTAGAAAATTATTCACAGGAAAGAAGAGAAGGAGCACATTAGCATAAACCTGTATAAAACCTCAAAATACAACTGTAAGATCCAAAGAACAGAGATGTGGTTTACTTTATGTACAAATTTAAAGCAGCAAAATACAAAAAAAAAATCAAGCAAATTCTGAAATTTAAAACTAAGATGCTTCCTTCAATAAGAAGGAAACAAAACCTGCAGAGTATTTGCTACTAAGACAACATGTGAGTTATTACATAAATTTAAGTTTAATGTACAAGGCCTAGGTTTAAATATGTAATTTAATTGACCGCTTTAAGCATTTCAGAAACACAAAGTTACCTTATCATCACAATGTAAAAGTTAGTTTGGAGGTCCCATAAAAAAGTAAGCTAGGTGAACTGACTGGCTGATCAGCAGCTAGCAGCATTATCTTTATGAGATGTCAAAACCAACTTTCCTTGTGAATAAAATAGCTTTGCATGTCCTCTTTTAATATCAAGCACCTATTGCATCTATGTGCATTAATGAAAGAAGCATTTTTTAATGGAAGTAGATTCATCACTTCCCTAGGCCTGCATGTTTTCAAATTTAAAAAAATTTAAAAATTGATTCATAATGTATACTAATAAACAATTAAGACCCAAAATTACTGACCTTTGCCCATTTACACAAAATTAGTGCATTAAAAATAATACAACATACATAATGTACAATGATATTATGGCAATTTATTAATTGGCATTCTTCTTTAGGACCGATGTTTTTAGGGGGAAAAAAATCAGAGGCAACTTCAACTATATGAACTAAGTGATAGGGCGGCAGACTTAACCCAAGGCTGGCCCCTTTAGCAGACTATAAATGTCAGTCTGACAGTTTCTTTTTCTGGCAGCGCATATCTTCAGGAACACATCCAGGAAACAGGGTGGAAAATGAACGAATGCAAAGTGATGAACTTTATTAAATAAATAATAGAACTATCTATCTCCCACTCACTCTCTCCTTTCACTCCCCTCGTCGCCATCAAAAAAAAAATTGTGCAACATTTAACCAATAAATAAATCAAGGGTGTTTTGCTGTAAAATGTTACTAGGCTAGGCAGTCTTTAAGGAAAAAAGCTAGGGTAGGTCTAGGCTAAATAGTTGTTTGTTTTAAATACAAGGTTTGAAGCAAATCAACAATCTTTTAGCTTGCTCCTTAGATGGTTATACACATATGCCTACAGATAGACACGTGCAGAAATGCACATCTAGCTGTTGCTAACCATCTGCCTACACACAACAGCACTGTTGGCATCAACTTTATTCCACTGGTGGCCATAGCCAGGGATAAGAAGATTGATTTGCAAAAATTGTACCTGATAGCATAGGCACAATACCTTGTTCCTGGTCCATCTTGAACCGTCATTGGCTGGTACAGACATGTCCCAAGATGGATCACACACAAAACTCAGCAACTAATTGTTGGATTACATAGCAAATTTGTCACAGAAAACTGCAGCAAACAAGATTGTGTGTGTGTGTGTGTGTGTGTGTGTGTGTGTGTGTGTGTGTGGAGGGAAGAGTAAAACAGGTTAATGACATTTTGCTTGGACAAGTCACATCTTAATCTACACATCTAGAATTAAGGATTTATAAAGTGTGAAGCCAAGGCAGTATCAAGCACTTCTTAACTTTGCCTTCTCCAAACCCTATTTATACCAATTTCTTCCACTGTCACCTACTAAGATGGGGGTGTCATATCTATATGGTGCCAAAAGAGAATACTAACAAAAATAATCCTGGACTAAATGAATTAGAACAACAGAATCCCTATACAGAACTACACATTTACAGTCAGGCATGAAAATATTTGAATTTTAATCTTCCTTTTCCAACTGCTAGGATGTTCCTGAATTTGTTCAAGAACATCTTTGCAAAATCTTCCTATAAGAAAGCAGGTATCTTTTAATTCCACTTCCCAGGAGAACAGATTGTGGGCAAAGGGCTAAGGGCTGGGGAACAAAATTCTCCATTTCCATTGGTCAGATTTTATAGCATTTTAAATACTTCTGATGGACTGATAGGTGAACCAGGCTGGCCATCCCATTAGGATGCCAATCACTTCAGGTACAATTGCAAGCAGATCAGACATAAATGCTATGACCTTCCATTTACATAGATGTGTTTATGTGACCAGAATCTAGATCTCTACTAACAGATGGCTTTTTTTTTCTGGATTTTGAATATATTGGCTTCATCTTTTAACAAGTACCATACTAAAGGATTTATAATACAGATCCAAAGACTTCACCAGGATATTAAAAATGCCTCTTTGGGGAAATTCATTTCTGAAAAGTGTTCAGAATTAAAATTTTAAACCATATAGCAGCACATTTTTCATCCCCTAAAAATATAAAGTAATATGTTTATTATACAGGAAACCAGACAGTCATGATGGAACACAATCACCTGCCTTATCTGGCGCTTGGCTATTGCAGTGTTACCTCAGATACAGAGAAGTGGGATTTACAGGCATGAGAGTACTGCTGAAAGGCTTGGTGCCAGCGGAGAAGCCCATAAATAAGGTAGCCAGCGCCAAGAGTCAGTGGTAGAGATTCTAAGTGGTGAACTTTCTGCTGTCATCTAGGTGGAGATGGTAAATACATTGTTCAGGTTTCTGAGGGAAGGGTGAGTCCAAACACACTTCTGTACACGTGGAGATTCTACACAGTTCAAAATACCTGAAATTGATGTACTGCAGATGGCTGGAGGAAGCGTGTATAAAAGAAAATGGAGATCATGTAGGAGAAGAAAGGAATTGGTGAATAAATGCAGTCTTTGACATGCTAAATGGAGTCACATCTGCGAGGGAGAAGCAAAAAAGAAAAGAGGCGTAAGTAAACATGGTGAAAGATGACTTTTTTTTTTAATCTCCTAAGTTCTACTCCTTTATGTTTAGGCACTTCCCCTACCCCCAAGGCAAGTGGGACAGAAAAAAAAATTCTTGATCCACTCAACCCACCCATTTCAACACATTTTTCCTGATAATTCATTTGCTTTTGCTCTTAGGTACCACTTTTTGCATAAATTGCCTTGCTAACTTGCACTAGAAGTAAATAGCCATTGTAGGGTTGCTAGCTGCCCTCAATCACACAATCGTCTCCCATGCCCAAGTAGAATACGAGATATTGAGTCCAAGAGGGAGCGGAAAGAACTCAGAAGCATTCCCAACTGGATACTGCACTGCATACTTGCTCCCAAGATGCCTCAGAGCCACACAAACCAGAGAATTCGGTGCAGCCCAAAACACCAACAAACTAGATGCATTTCTCTGGTAGATTACAAAGCTTGCTATCAAGAAATTCAAGGTTGTGAGGGAGAAAAAAGTGTTTTAATAACACGTGTATAAGAGGAAGCATGTATAGAAGAATAGCTTACCAACTCAAGAAGAAAAAAATTACTTTTCTCGTTTGGTAGCTACATTCTTTCTTTCACATGGTACAAATATGTCACAGTCACACAGTGGTTTGGTTTTAAACATTTTTGAAAGACATGATCATTGAACAGTTCTAAATTGAACACTGTTTAAAAAAAAAAAAGATAGGTAGTGGGGTATAATGGAAAGACAGCTGGTCCTGGAATCAGGAAGACCTAGGCTCAAGTCTTAACTCTGACACATACTAGCTGTGTGACTTTGGATAAACCACTTAACATCTCAGTGCTCCTGGCAGTTCTAAAAGACTCTTGGTTGCAGAACTGTTGACAACCTTCCTTGATAGAGGAAACTCCTCACCAGGAGATCCTCTTACTGATGAAATCAGAAACCTGATCTAAAAACAAAATTCAGAGACAAACCAAAGTGTTTTTCATAGGCAATCCCAACGTGTAGTCTTTCTGGAAATTGGTTTCTTTTAGAACAAAATTCAACGAAACAATAGCAAACAAACAAAAAAGATGAAAAGAGTGGTAATAGTTATTTATGTAACATCTTTTTTTGAGCTGAGACCCAATAGATCCAAGAATGCTTTTTGAATCGAGCTCCCATTTTCCTTTTCCTTACAAGTTCATTCTTCCCACCAAACTATCACAGAATCAATTGTATATCATATGGCTGAATAAAGCTTTTTCCTGCTTGCTTAAGGGTGGGGAAGTGTTGGGAACATACCATAAATTTCAGGATTACAGGCCCACACAATGATACTTGACCAGCCTGTGTTTACACAGCAGGTATTACACATACAAACCCAATACAAGTTGCTTCAATAACTTCAGCAGACCATGAAGAGGCATTATTTTCACTGTGAAGGCCCTTTCATTTGAATTGCTCTCTCTCCTGATCCTGCTCCCCTTATCCATACCAAGAAAACCAACCTGCAAGATTCAACAAGTTCTAGCTATTCTTTTGGAACTGTAACCAAGCACCATAAAGGAGGAACACACATCCAAAATGGCTACTGGTGAACTGCTTCAGAGTCATCTTGGGGAGAGGGAAAAAGAAAACCCCAAGTTGTTAGAGGGAACTAATAGTAAAAGTTCTGGAATTCTTTTAGCAAACCACTTTAGCGAAGAGCACTTGATTGGGTTCAAATCCCAGGTTTGTCACTTATTACCTGTGTAACCTTGGGCAAGTCACTTTACATTTCTGAACCTTATTTTCCTCATCTGTAAAATAAGGTGCTTGAGTCAGATGAACTGTAAGGACCCTTCCAACTTGATATCTCTGAACCAGAGTAGTGCTTACTTGTCCTTAATCGACCATCTTCAAACGTCCTCTGTGAAGGAAAGCTGGGAGACATTTTTAACTGAGCACTAGGACAAGATACAGAGGAAGATGTTGAAATCTCTATCCCTACACATTTTTAAAAACAGGATCAATGTCTCCTCTTTCCGAGATCATCAGGAGCAAAATTACACCTGCCCGGAGGCAGGGAGCTGGACCAGAGAACTTATTATGGCATCTCTCCATTTCTCTGATTTTCCGCTACTACATCGTGTGCCCTTATGGGACAATATTTCATGGTGGTAGTGTCACAGATTTGGAAGGAAATGAAAAGAGTTTTCTTTTAAAAGGGTGGGAAGGGTGAAGAAAAAATGTAATTTTATACATGTTTTGCAATAAAGACTTGTGAAAGATTTCTCCCACATTTTGGTTTCTGTAATTACTGTAAATTTAATATTAGTCCAAACAATAAGAGTTTTATCTTTTCTTTCACCCCACCCTAATGCAATACTCACTTGATGAGAGCTACCAATTAGGCTTTACGTTCCCCACTGTTGAATTTAAGTGTATCTATCCCATTGGAGCAATTGTAACCCATCTGTCAGGGTAATCTTCTCTGGAGGAATAATTTTACTCATTCTATATTTATGACTGTGAGAAACGAAGAATTTCTAAATAAATGCATGAATGTTAAAATGGAAGTGGGCTGGGCTACCACACAGTAGAAAAGGTTAGAGAAAACCTTCTTCTTCTAAGACTTACAGTTCTTCCCTTAAAGAATCAGCTTGGTACAGTGGAAAGAGAACTGAATGGAGGCAGCAGACCTGGGTTCAAATTCCCCCTCTGATACTACCTGTGCGACCATGGGCATTTAACCTCTCTGGGCCTCAGTTTCCTTATCTGTAAAATGAGGGTGTTGACCACGACTCCAGAAGACCGATGATGAATCATGCTTCCCACCTCTTCACAGAGGTGAAGGTCTAGAGGTGTAGAATGAGACATATATTTTCAGATATGGCCAATGTGAATTGTTTTGCTTAACTAAAATTATTACGAGAGAGGGTTTTTATTTTAAGGGATTGGTAGACACTAAAGAGGGAAGGGGAGCAATATTAGTGTCCCTCAAAAAAAAAGAGTCAAGGAAACATCTAAAATACACAGAACGGAACAGAAGGAAGTTCAGAAAAGAGACCCGGACAAGCAGGACAGTTTTTAGAACTAATGTTAAATTCATTACATACTTTAAAAGATCTAAGCTGTATGTAACTGAGATTTGTGGTTTCATATGCAATATTTTTTTTCTGTTCTTCTTCATACATGGAAGTGAGCATGTTGTTGGTGTTTGTCAAGCTCATAATAATAGAAAAAAATTGTATTTTAAAAATAAAATGGATATTATGTGTTAATTTTATTTATGCAAAATATTTTCAATTTCACGCCACTGAAATGGCCCATTTTATTTTTTGTGATCACATCTATCCCTTATTTAGTTAAGAATTTACTCCCTAGTCATAACTATAACTTGATTTTCTTCTGATTTTTTTTAATGGTATAACCCTTAATATTCATGTCAGGCATCCATTTTGAATTTACTGTGGTATATGATGTAAACCGCTGCTCTCAATCTCATTTCTGCCAGACTGCTTTCATTTTTAAATAGCAACTCTTACCAAATTGGAAGTTTTCTTGACTAGGTAACTTGTATTTTAGAATTTTTTGAACACTGTTTTATTGAGATAAATTGCTTCTGATTCTTCCTTGTTGATTGTTTCACTAAGCTACTTTTCTATTTTGATTATTGCTGCTTTATAATATAATCAGAGGTCTCTAAGTACTACTACTATTCACTCTTTACTCACTTTTTTTATTGTTCCCTTGATGTTTTAGCATTTTTGTTCCTCCAAATAAATTTTGTCATTATTTTGTTGAGCTCTGTAAAGTATCACCTTGGTAATTTAATTGGTATAACACTAAATCTTAAATTAATTTCAGTAGTATGATCATTCTGAATATCCTTCTGGTTTCTTAAGTCATTATTTAAGGAGTGTTTAATCAAAGGAAACTGTGTGGTATAAAGAGCTCTTTAATGTGAGAACCTGGATCCAAATTTCACCTCATGTATATTACCTGTGTGACCATGAATAGGTCAATTAAACTTCCTGTGCCTGAATTTCCTCATCCCTAAAATGAAGGCGCTAGACAAGATAGCCTTTGAGGTCCAGTCCATCTCTCAATGTGATTCTATAACTAGATGGCCTCCCTTCCAGATATATAGCTATGACCCCTGAATCAGTCCTACCCTTAGCCCTCTTCTTTCACTACAGAAATATTCTCTTAATTCATCTTTCTTGATGCCTACTCGCTCCTTTCTCATTCTAGTTTAACTACATACTTCCATTAATGGTAAAACCATGCTCAAGAGCCACTCAGGCTCAAAAATCACAGAATCATCTTCAACTCTTCTCTTTCCCTTATCTTACACCCCTCATCCAGTCAGCCACCAAGTCCTATGAGTCTGTTTCCTCAGTATCTCTAAAATCTTTCCTCCCCAGGTACACAACCATCAATCCCATTTAGACCCCTTCTTGGAATATTTGGGGAAACCTTACGAACGTAGCATCATAAAAGGAGAGAGTTAGAAGGGACTTCAAAGGCCATCAACTGTAAACCTCCTCCATTTTAGAGATGAGGAAACTGCAGCCCAGCTAGATTAACTGTCTTCCTCAAAGTCACAGAGGGAGCAAGCCTGAGCTATGAACCCTCTGACTCCAGTCAGTGCTCTTACTGTTGTACAGTCTCTCTCTGCTTTCAGTCTCTCTCTCTCTCTCTGTCTTACCTACTACCACAGTTCTTCCCACAGCACTGTGTTTTGATCAGTTCATTTCCTTGCTTAAAAAACATCAATGACTCCCTATTGCCTTCTGAATAAAACCCAGGCTCCTGAGTCTGGTTTTTAAATGTTTCTCAGAGTCTGTCTCCAATCTGCTTTTCTAGCCTTATGTCACATACTCGATGCTCTTACCAAAACAGACTGTTAATTTCTTGAATGCATTCAACCTTTTGATATCTTTACTTCAATCAACTCGTATGCCTAGAATGTACTTCCTCCCCATTTCTTTTTGCTGAAATCCTAATCATATTGATCAGGAGTCATGTTTTCCATGAAAATTTCCCTAATCCTCATTCCCAATATCACCTGTGTCATACCCATGGCTACCTAGAGAACCTCTTCCTAGTAAGACCTGCAGCAATTGCTGTCCGTACAGTATGAATATTTGCAACTTTTTTAAAACAATATTTGACCTGTTTTGTATTACAGTTATTTGTGTTTTATCTCCCCAATTACTTTCTAAGTTTCTTGAGTTCAGAAACTTTGGTTTATTTAAAATCTTTGTAGGTCTGGACATTAGCACTATATCTTACATCAGAGATTCTTAACTTTGGGTCCATGAACTTGAATTCAATACATATTTGTTGAATTTGACTAGATGCCTTTACCTCACCCAGGCCTTGTCCCTCTTAGGAGTTTCGTCTAGTTCCATAAAAGTTGAAATTATTGGCTAAAAGGAAATTTGGAAACCTTTCAGAAGTTGTTTTTTTTTTAATTACAACTATCCACATTATGAACAAATGAAAAGCATATATTTAGTGCTTACTATTCTATTAGGAGAAAATGTGGCTCTACGTTGATTAGTCCAACAGCAAGACCACTGGATTTAGAATGAAAAGTCCTTGCCACTGCTAATTCCTAGGACTCTGTGACTTTGGACAAGTCACTTAACTACTTTGGATCTCCATTTCATTATCTGTAAAATGAGAAGTTTAGACTACTTGATCTAATTAGAGGATCAAAGGAAGGCATGATGACATAGTAGATACAGTACTGCACATAGTTTCAGGAAGACTTGGGTTCAAGTTCTGCCTCAGATTACTTTTTTAAGTCCCTGCTAAAATCCCTTCTATAGGAAAACTTTCCTAATCCCTCTTAATTCTAGCAGCTTCCTTCTGTTGATCATTACCTATTTATTCTGCATATAGTTTGTTGGTACATAGCTATTTGCATGCATTCTCCCCCATTTTATTTTGAACCCTTCAATAGCGGGAACTGTCTTTTGCCCTTCTTTGTATCCCCAGTCCTGGGCACAGTGTCTGGCACATAGTAGGTACTTAATAAATGCTTATTGACTGACTAGCTGTGTGACTCTAGACAGGTCACTTAGCCCCTCTCAATCTTAATTTCCTCATCTCTATGCAAATAAAGGTGCTTATAGATGTCTGTGATGAGAAACTGATAATTACAGAACTCACATCATGGAGTATCTGGACTGAACCCAGATATTTCTGAGAGAGATAGATAAATAAAGGAAGAAAGAGGAAAAAAGGAAAAGCAGATTAATAATAAAGGACTGTAGATTAAGGTTGAGAATATGAGATGCTGGAATAGCTAGAGGGAGCTTGCTTTTTTTAAGAAGGCCCATCAATCAGGGAGATTTTCTTTTTGTTATGTTGGGAACTCATTTGGATCACAGTCTCAGAGAATTCTAGAATTCTAGCCTTTGAAGTAAGTTCAGGAGAATCTAACCCATCTCTAAGCAGAGGTTCCCTGGGTGAGTCCCCTTAACAACTCAACAAGTAAGTGGTCATCCAGGCTCCAGATGAAGATTTCTAGTGATGGGGAAATCCCCAGGTCATGAGGCAAGGTTTTTGGACCATTGCTTTTAAATAGCTCTGTTTAAAAGATTTCAAGATGTCAAGGCAAATCTGCCTCTCTGACACTTCCACCCATTGCTGCTAATTTTGCCCTCTGGGGCAAAGCAAAACAAGTTGAATGCTTTTTTCCCCCACAGTCCTTCAAATACTTAGGTCTCCCAATATGTACATTCCAAGTTTTCTCTTCTCCAAGCTAAATATCTCCAGTTTCTTCACCCAATTCTCATATGGCATCATACCTTCTTATGTTTATGTGAAATGAAACCAGATTTCCACCAGATCCACAATGCAAACAGCAACCAACCACCTTCAACTATTTTCTGTCAGGAGTTCTTCTACCTTCTTACCACTGATCAAACTTCAGGGCTCTTTATTTACATCTTGCTTCATCACTGTCTCACCATTTTATGTTTGAAATTTAACTTAAGACCAAGCATATGATCTTTAGAACTAAATAGGAGAAGCTTTGTTTTCCTAATGACTCAAGAAAATGAGAAATAAAACTCTTTTCTGGGGAAGAGGATAGAAATTATGCTTCTAATGGAACCATGAAGAAAATCATTTGGAAAAGAGAATACTAGGGTGGAGCCAAGATGGTGGAGTGAAAGCAGTGACTTGCTTGAGCTCTCCCCCAAACCCCTCCAAATACCTGTAAAAAAATGGCTCTAAACAAATTCTAAAGCAGCAGAACCCACAAAAAGACAGATTGGAACAAATTTCTAGCCCAAGACAACCTGGATGGTTGATCAGAAAGGTATATCGTGCCAGGTGGGGAAAGGAGTGCAGTTTGGCGTGGATGTGCAGGCAAGGCAGGCCTCAATGAACCTGAAGCAGGCCTCAGAGGACTGAATCATGGGCAGCTGTGATGGTTTCCAGAACTCTCAACCCACGAATGCCAAAGACAACTTAGAAGGTCAGTGGGAAAAGTCTGTTTCTGCAGTGAGAGAGAGAAGCTAGGTCCCAGCCCCAGTTCCTGAGCGTGGCCTGTGGGGCAGCAGCTGCTTCCTGAGCTTCCAGCCCACAGATTGAGGGGGAATGGGGTGGCTGATCAGAGGAGGATTGCAGGAATCTCTTTGCTGCTGCTGAGGCAGGAATCTCTTGCTTTACCCATGCTTAGATCTTGGTCACAGTTCTAGGTAGTGGTTCTGGGGCAAGGAGGAGCGCTGGCGTAGTGGAGCTTATAGTGGTGATGGAGAGGAAAGCCTCCTCAAAGTTTCAAGACAGAAAAGAGCACTTGTGGTCACTAATAGACTAGAGCACAGGCCACAAAAGGAGTAAATACCTCACCCCTTATCATACCACCTTGGAAGAACTGAAAATTTACAGGTCCCTAGAAGTATCTCTGAAAACAGCTATACAAACCCCTGAAGCTTGGGGCAGTACATTTTTCACATTGGAAGCAGACTCCTACCTTAACAAAGAGTTTAAAAGTAAGTAAATTGGCTGGGATCATGAGCAAACTTCACAAAAAGAGTCAGACCATAGATTATTTTTTTTTTTTTGGTAACAAAGATCAATGAGGAGAAGAATGCCTTAAGAAGCAAAATTGGCCAAATGGAAAAGCAAGTCCAAAAGATTACTGAAGAAAATATTTCCCTAAAAATTAGAATGCAGCAATTAGAAGCTAGTGACTTTATGAGAAATCAAGACACTGTAAAACAAATCCAAAAGAATGAAAAATTAGAAAACAATGTGAAATATCTCATTAGAAAAACAACCGATCTGGAAAATAGATCCTGGAGAGAGAATTTAAAAATTACTGGACTATCTGAAAACCATGATCAAAAAAAGAGCCTAGACATCATCTTTCAAGAAATTATCAAGGAAAACTGCCCTGATGTTTTAGAACTAGAGGGCAAAATAGAAATTGAAAGAATCTACCAATCTCCTCCTGAAAGAGATCCCCAAAGGAAAACTCCTAGGAATATTGTAGCCAAATTCCAGAGTTCCCAGGTCAAGCAGCAAATATCACAAGCAGCTAGAAAGAAACAATTCAAGTATTATGGAAACACAATCAGGATAACACAAGATTTGGCAGCTTCTACATTAAGGGACCGCAGGGCATGGAATATAATATTCCGGAGAGCAAAGGAGATAGGATTACAACCGAGAATCAGCTACCCAGCAAAACTGAGTATAATGCTTCAGGGGAAAAAATGGTCATTCAGTGAAATAGAGGACTTTCAAGCATTCTTGATGAAAATACCACAGCTGAATAGAAAATCTGACTTTCAAATACAAGACTCAAGTGGAACATGAAGAGGTAAACAGGAAAGAGAAATCATAAGACACTTATCAAGGTTGAACTGTTTACATTCCTGCATGGAAAGATGATATTCATAACTCATGAGACCTTTGTCAGCATTAGGGTAGTTGGAGGGAAAAAAATGTGTATATATGTATGTATAGATAGATAGATAGATAGATAGATAGATAGAGGGCACAGGGTGAGTTGAAGATGAAGGGGTCATATCTGGAGAATAAAATTAAGGGGTGAGAGAGGATTATATTGGGACAAGGAGAAAGGGAGAGGTAGAACGGGGTAAATTATCTCACAAAAAAACAGAAAAGAAAAGGCTTTTTACTGTGGAGGGGAAATGGGGGAAGGTGAGAGGGAATGAGCGAATCTTATTCTCATAGGATTTGGCTTAAGGAGGGAATAACATACACACTCAATTGGGTATGGAAATCTGTCTTACCCTACAGGAAAATAGAGGGGGAAGGGGACAAGACAGCAGGGTGATGATAGAGGGTAGGGCAGATTGGGAAAGGGGATAATCAGAAGCAAACACTTCTGAGGAGGGACAGGGTCAAAAGAAAGAATAGAATAAATGGGGGGGTGGGATAGGATGAATGGAAATATACTTAGTTTTTCACAACATGACTACTATGGAAGTGTTTTGCATAACTGCACATGTATAACCTATATTGAGTTGCTTGCCTTTTCAATAAGGGTGGATGGGGAGGGAGGAAGGGAGAAAAATTGGAACCCAAAGTTTTAAAAACACATGTTTAAAAAAATGTTTTTGGGGTAGCTAGGTGGCACAGTGGATAGAGCATGAATGAGGATGCTACTGTCTCCTAAAGCAACCTTGCAAATAGTTTATAAAAATCAACTAGCTGGGGCAGCTAGGTGGCACAGTAGATAGAGTATTGGCCCCGGAGTCAGGAGGACCTGAGTTCAAATGTGACCTCAGACACATAACACTTAGTAGCTGTGTGACCCTGGGCAAGTCACTTAACCCCATTGCCTAGCCAAAAGAAAAAATGTTTTCACATGCAACTGGGAAATAAGAAATACAGGAAATGGGGTACAGAAATCTATCCTGCCCCACAGGAAAATAGAAGGGGAAGGGGAATTCAGAATGCATGCCATCTTGGGGTGGAGAGAAGGGTGAGATGGGGTGAAAATTTGGAACTCAAAATCTTGTAGAAATGAATGTTGAAAACTAAAAATAAATAAATTAAAAAAACAAAAGAAAAGGGAATATTGAGTTTAGGGAACTAGACAGATAAATCCAGAACCAAAGAGGAAATCTCCAAAGACTTTCTCTTAAAATAGATGGGGTTAGTCTGTAACTATTCTGTAACTTGGCTATTTATATCTAATACGTGCCCCCCAAGAGGTTTCATAGTATAATAAAGTACTTTGTGTATTCTATCTGGTTGAAGTATAATGTAACTGGGAATTCAGTACTGGGTAAGGATATAGAAGAAATAAGGGCCAAGAGCTTCAGTATCTGAGATATGATTATAGCCTTGGAAAAAGGGCTCATAGCCTAATGATGGCAGTGGAGAGGGACAATGACATGATAGTGTAGTTTTTGTTGTATCCCTTCATTTCATTACATCATATAAGAAAGACCCCACTATTACTATTATTAGCAGGAAATAAAAGCAATGGCTTTAATATAGCCTTGTTCTGCTGCTATCTCTTTTGCTCTTCTTTTATCTGTCTCTTTCATGGGGCCTTTTGCAAGTTCTACTCCAGGGGTGGGGAACCTGCAACATTTGAAGGCCATATGGCCTTGAAGATCCTTGGATGTGGCCTTTTTTACAGAAACAAATTTTACAAAACAAGTTTTACAGAACAAATTCTTTTATTAAGGGGATTTGTCAAAGGGCCTCACTAGAGGACACTACAAATTTATGATAACTCCAAATGGGCCTTCACTATTGTATGGGTAATTTTTTATTCATCTTTTAATGGCTGTCACATTTCTCAGGGAGTGGATATAAATTATTCTTATCCTCAAGCCCCCAAGAAAACTCTCTTCTTACCTGCAAGAGCTGGCCTTACATTTACTTTTACTGAGAAAGTTTTGGCCATCTTCCAAAACTCTGCCTTCCATTTTTCCTAACCTGATCTACCTTCTCTTTATCTTACCCTCTCCTTCTCTCTGGTCTATCCCTATAGTCTAACTAAACTATTCACTATTCCACACTTTCTTTCTAGACTCTCCTTTCCATGTTCTTTTTATTGTACTGCTTCCTATTCTTGAAATGGACTATCAAAACTACCAAAAGTAAGCAAGAACAGACCCAGAAACTTAATATACACATGCAATTAAACAACTTCATTCAATTCAGCAAGTACTGGCTATGTGTAAGGCCCTGCTGCTAGATGCCAGTGATACAAAAACAGTCCTTTGCCCTCGAGAAGCTTACATTTTACTGGACGGGTGTGGGGAAGGGCAGGGATACAATATGTACACAGATAAGTAACCGCAAAATACAAAGTAATATTATAAAATAATTTCAAATACGACACCAGCTACTGCTTGGGTGGATCAAGAAAGACATCACATAGGAAATAGCATTTGAATTGTGCTTTAAAGAAAACCAGGCATATTAAGAGGTAAAGCTAAGTAGGTAAGCATTCCATACAGGGAGGGACTCCTTACCAAGGCACAGAGGCAGAAGATGGAATATTTAGTAGGCGAGTGTGATTGGACCAGAAATTCTACGAAGGGAATAGTGTGCCAAACACTAGAAAGTGGGAATGAGATTTTTTTTGAGGGCTTTAAACAATTAAGAATGTAATTGTTTCTTCTCTTAAGAGAAGAGATTCAACCTTCATTTAATGCTGGAATTCAGAAAAGAAGTTAAGATTGGATTTGGGAATCATCTACATAAATATGATAATCGAACCTACTGGAACTGAAATCACAAATGGCTGAAGTCAAGGGAAAAGAGAATCTAGTTCATGGGACGTGAAAGATACTCTAGTGAAAGGAGATTGAGAAGGAAGAGTCAGAAGTAGGAGAGATACATAAGTGAAGTGTCACAAAAGCTCAAGGAGAAGTATCTAGGAGAAAAGGATAGTATCAAATACTATGTGAGAAGTCAAATAGAATGAGGACTGAGAATAGGTCTTTAGATTTAATAGCTACAATATTACTGGTAACTTTGGAGAGAACAGACTGGAGCAAAGGAAGAGCAAAGACAAGATGATGAAAAGGAATTTTAAGATGTCAATTAATAAGAAAGAGGAATCTGGTGACAGTCTCTGTTTTCTCAGTAATGCAGAAGGTGAGGTTTTTTGCTAAATGGAAGGAAGAAGAGGTAGTATAGGGCATCTGGGACAAGTGAGGAAGTTTAAAATGGATGCTATTGAGAGTGTGATGGAAAATCAAACAGGAAAAAATAAAAAAGACTGCCATGAAGCAATGAAAGCTCAGTGGAAATTAAATAATATCAATTTATAGTGTATGCTGAAGACATAGTTATAAGACTTTCTCTAATAGCATTCAGCAGCATGTGAGTAGGAGCAAAGAAGGCAGATTATGAAGTGATTTAGGTGTGAATGGTGATAGGACAGAGACAAGAAATTCAAGTGTAGAGGATAACCTTTGACTGAACTGGTTAAGCATAAGTTCAATACTTTGAATAAAGGAAACAGGCTAAACACCAAGGTGAATGGGAGAGTCCTTTGGAATCAGCCCTCTACTTCTGCAATAATAATAATAATAATACCACCATACCTTATGTTTAGATAGTTCATCCACCTTAATAAATTCAGACCAATATTCTGTACCAACAGAGTTAGGGAGGGAAGAATTCTTTTGCATTTTTAGAAGGAATGATAAAATAAAGGCTACTTTAATATAGCCAAATTGCACCCACAATTCTTTCAAACCTTAGTGGAAACAAGATTTCAGAAACACCCCACCAGCTCCATCTGGTGGGAACATATAAACATGCACTCAAGATTTTTTTTTTCCTATTAAGAAAAAACCACCAGGGAATCAGAAAAAATGTTAAGGATTCTCAATAAGTATGGAAGTGGGGAGAAGTGAAGGTTTAGTCTTTCTGGCTACTGTCTTTTATACCTACCTAAATCAGTCTAAGGCAGATTCTTGTCAAGTATTACTTTTGCCATATGCTAAATGCCCTAGAAGTAGAAATAGAAAAACTCAAAATGATGCAGGGGTGGGGAACCTACGGCCTTGAGGCCACATGTGGCCCTCTGGGTCCTCAAGTGTGGCCCTTTGACTGAATCCAAACTTCACAGGAAAAATCCTTTCATCATTTATTTTATTTTATTTATTTTTATTATTTATGAAGTTTGAATTCAGTCAAAGGACTGCACTTGAGGAGCCAGAGGGCCACATGTAGCCTCGAGGCTGCAGTTTCCCCACACCCCATTGGGAGAAGGAGGATTTTCGCTAGAGGTTTTTCTCCCTCACAGGATTTTTTTTCCCCAATCAAAAGAAAACCCATTGTCTTCCCCCTTCCCAAAAATAGTGTTTCTGTTCCATCCCTTAGTTATTTTTTTTTTATACACTAAGCATGCTAAATTTATGAGCAAACCAATGTTATACTTTTATGTTCCTAACCTAACAAAATAACCTTTGGTCTATAAAGAGTATGAAAAAAATAAGCATTGGATGGATTTCAGTGGATTTTTTTTTCAAATGTTCTCCCATATTCCCCCACCAAATGTTTTGTCTGTGCCTTCAAAGTTTCGTAGAGGAATAAATATTACTTGCCAAATACGTATTACATCAACAATCGGCAAGCTTTTTAGTTCTGCCCAGTCTAAGGCTACATAGTGTCTATAATGCTGACAAATCTAAATAAAATAAAGGAAAAAGGGAAAACAGGGAAAGGATAAGGTAGAGAAGAAAGGAGAAAGAGAAAGGAGAGAAAAAGAGAGAAAACAGAATGACACTTTGTGAGAACATGTCAGTGGGCCACCAATTAATTTCTATTGGTGCTAAACAATACGAGTGCCATTTGTTACCTACTCTGATGTTAAGTGGTGACTGAGATTGGAGACTAATGAATATAGATGTGCCATAGACTCAATAATACACAGGTTAAGACCTTGAACAGAGAAGAGAAATAAAAGCAGAAATAACAAATTAGGAACTGGATTGAGATTCTAATAGTTTCTTAAAACCAAGAGATGATGCTTCCTACTGAGATCCCTTAAAGCAAAAGCTTGATTTCATCAGCAATATTTGTAAGGATCCTCTTTTCACCCCATGTCCTTGTAACACACTTCTATTCCTCTTGAATACTGTTTCTTCCATCCTCAAGAGATATCAAAGATGATATTAAAATCCCTTCCCTGCATAGAAACATAGAATAAGATGTCATGAAGAGGGAAGTCAGGCATTGAACCTGTCGGTTAGGAGGCCATAACCTAAACTAATCAATGCTAATGTGGACAGACTTAAAGACATACAACACTTAAACGAATACCTAAAGTAGCAGAGTATTTGTATTTTCTGCAGGTTAGGAAGCAAGTGTCTTTTGAGATGAGTGAAATGACATATTATGAGAGTTATACGTTTAATCAATGGAAATTAAGAAGCACTATCTTTTGGTGTAGGAAGGGAAAAGGGAATTTAAAAAAAAAACAAACAACTCTTCTGTTCATTAAAACACTAACAGTTAAGAAGCCACAGTGGCCTGGATAGGAATCTTCCTTTGGAAGGTACTGCGATGCTCAACAAGCTTCTATGTGGTGGGTCTGACCTCTAGATCTTTAGGATATATAAAGGACATAGTTGGTAGGCATTTTAAAGACAAGCAACAATAAAATTTCATAAACAAATCACTTACAGATAACCTGATCTTAAAAGAAAATCAGACAATCAATTACTTGGCAGGATTGGCAAAATAAATTTACACCCACTGAGCGCCAAACTTTCATCTACAATATTGGAGATAAATAGCTATTGGTCAATGAATCAACAAACATGTGTTGAATGCAAGACATATCTGATAACTTTCTGGATCACTGGGTTATCACTAAAGAGATTGTGATTTTCAAATCAATGTAATATTCAAGTGCTAGTCCAAAGTGGAGGTCTAAATCTAAACTAGTCTACAGCCAAAGTAATTTCTTATCCCAACTACTAGGGAAGAGTGGCAGCTAATGGGGGGTAAGGCTGCTCACAAAAGCCCTGGCTTTCCTTCCCATTTTGTCCATTTCATATGCCCTGCTCCATGGCACAAGTTAGCTTCTCTGAATATTGTTTGGATGTAGCCATTCTACAAGTGACCAAAGGTTGAGCAACATTACTTCACACATTAGCAATTTCATCTAATTCCATTTGATATGCCCTCTATTCTCATATATATTCTTACCTTTGCCTTGATGCAAGATAGGAAACAATTCTCCCAAAGGCAGTACAGTACTTTTTTTGTCGTATCTTTTTTTCTCACCTTGAAAGTCTGCTTTCTTTGCAAATATTTCTCAGTAAGAACATACAAACACCAAGAACTGTAATTTTCCAGCTCATGTCCACATTCATACATTGAGGCACTCATCCACTGAAAAATCAGAACTTTTCTAGATACTAGTGTTGCTAGATCCCTAAGTTTTCTCACCTTCTCTTCCCTGTTCCTAACATCTTTCCTTAGTTTTCATTACAACAGTAATGTACTGTTGCACTGAAAAAAAAATTAATGTAAGGGTGATAATTAAGGCATGGGGTTTGCAAGCTTAAGAAGTGTATACACCACAACCTTGAATGGAAAAAAGTGACTTGTTTAATATATAATGTACAATCATTTAACCTAAACTAGTGACTTTTAATAATAATTACAAAAAGATTCCCTTCTATGGCTCAGCTTTTATTTCACACTCAGATCTTGTATGCACCAGGCAGCCACCCAAGTCCCTCATCAAAGCCATTGGACAACATGAAATATTCTTTTGCTGAGAATCCTGAAGTCCAGTGAATACCTGGTAAATAATTCATCATACCCTTTCCACCCATTCCCACAGACTATGTAAGTCTCAGCCTAAATACCCAGAGTTCAGAAGATTTACAGGATTTAGAAGTGGATGAGAGTAGGCCTAGGGATTCTGATTGTTTAGGATCTTGCTATGTGCCTAAAGCAGATGTGCTCTCCAGAGAAAGTTCAATGAATGATATAGCTTCATTCTTGGCCCCTTCTACCAGAGATCCAGACCCCTGAAAAGAGGATTAGACCTGTCCAAGGCATTTGACCCAGAGCTTGTCAGTGAACATGTTCAGATTAGTTTCATAGTGGTAACCATCATGCCTAGCAGAGACTTACTTCTTGTTTATTTCTGGTAGTAGGCAGATGACCCGCCTCCTCCTCCTCGAATGGCATGTACAGCTGTTGGTGAGGATGCAGGGTAATGACCTGGACGGATTGGCTTGGCTATATCAAAAAACAAAAACAAAAGGAAAAGGAAAAGGAAAAAAAACCACACTCAAAATATGTTAAACAACAAGTCCAAGCTGCCTATTTGATGATTGTTAAAATGAAAACATGACACCTGATGACAATCCCAATGCCTAGCAACCACCCATGTCCTGTTTTCTAGATAACACAGTTAGGTTTCCTGGTCTGTCAAATGTTTATGGGCATGGGACACTTCATACATCATGTGAAGTAGATATATCTTGTAGAATTTAAAAGCTAGAAGGGACCGTAGAAATGAACTGACTTGTTTGTTTTAAGAGTTGTGCAAAGCAGAATGATATATCAAAGGAAAAAAAACTAAGGATTTTCCATTGAAATGTAAGATCTGACTTTAAAATTGTATATTTGAAAAGTAAAGCTGTCAATTTATAACATGGGTTTATAAAGGAATACCTAGTTATACAAGCTTTCTGTATCAGATGTTTTGCTTAGTGTTTTTCTTTCTGAAAAGTAATGGTTCAATCTGAAGAGGGGTACGTTAGGGTTTGGGGGGAGATGTCTCCATGTAAAGACAAAAGATATCAGTATTTTAAAAGAAAGGAATATCACCTGGAATCAATTTACCTGGAATACCACATTATATTATGGCTATATAAAATTTTATTTAAAGAAATAAATATATACATATGCATGTATGTACATATACACACACACCTTAGACGGACTATGGAAAGGCAATCTCACTACTGTATGGTTGGTAGTGCTATGAATTAACCATTCTGGAAATCAATTTGAAATTATGCTTAGAAAGTGACTAAAATATCCATGCCTTTTAACCCAAAGATTCTACTGTTAGGCATATAGTCCAAGGAGGTCAAAGATATAAAGGCTCTATATATTTATTGTTCTGGTAGCAAAAAACTGGGAAAAAAGTATAAACTGGACAAAAAAATGATGTTGCTGTGCCTTAGGAAACACTATAAAGAACACAGAGAAATGCAAGAAGAATCATATGAACTGATACAGAGTGAAGTAAGAACCAGGAAAACAATATACACATGATCATAACAATGCAAATAGCAGGAACAAATAACAAATGTAAGAGAAGGAAATGGTTTCTGAAAACCCCCTTCCCTAGCCCAGAAAACCCATAAAGTACAGATAATAAAGTGTTAGGCTAACTGTAAAAAATATGCCTGTGGCATGTCACTTTATGAAATATGAAAGTTTAGCTGAATTGAAAAGGGTACCACCATTGGTGAAAGGTTGGCCATCCCTTTATGGCCCCTTCAAAGGCTGAGCTTACTAGCTCTTCAGCCAGTCCAGACCAGGAGTAGCTTTATTGAGCATGATCTCCTACACCAGAGGGCAGCTGCAAAGGATAAGTGGATTTTTCCTCCCCTCTCAACCCCATCAACCATTGTTTTTCACACCAGAGCTATTGATCCAGTAGGAGATAATGCATCCATCGTTTAGTTACTGTGGAGGGGAAAAAAGACATACACTCTCCAATCAGACACTGACCCAGAGAAGTAGTGCCTATGAGGAAGAAGCAGTTTAAAGGACCATGATCATTGGAAGCAGAGAAGAGAGCTGACCATAGTTTCAAGGAAGAACTAGCTCTGGCAATCAAATATCAAGCTATGAAGAACAGAACCTGGGAACTCAGATAAACAATCCACCCAGCAAAGATGCTGGGTCTACAGAAGAAGTGTATGAGAACTCCAAAAGGAGAGGAAGGTTATCAGGGTCCTGTCATTCTGGAGGCACGAGTTGCTCTGGCCACGTTACCCATATGTGCCAGAATACCATTGTACTCTAAGTTTATGTCCACTCTTCTTCCAGATTGGAATATCTGAGGAAACATGGGCCCACATTTATGGAAGGAGTGTTTTATAGGTACCGTTCTAACTGTGCAGCTTTAATAAATACCTCCTACCTTTCACTTGAGTTAACTATGTCCACTGGCTGATTAGTAAAGGTAAGCTCAATGGTGGAAGGCTTATGAGTAGGAATACATACCCACAGGGTATTCTTAGAGTCTGAAGAAGCAGTTGCCATCTGGGAACCCAACCCCCTATTGTGAGAGCAAATTGGGAGAGATGCCCAGATAGAGTGCTACACACACACACACACACACACACACACACACACACACACACACACACACACACACACACACACACACACACCACAAAACACCAAAGAAATCTGAACTTGCTTTATGTATGAAGACCGAGCTTGGTTTTAGGGATGAGATGAGAAAATGCACCTCCCTCCTTTCATTATATGGGTTATGGATATTGAATATTATGTATATTGTCGGATTGAGTTGATATGTTGGTTAATATTGTTGAACTGTGTTCTCTTCCTTTTAAGGAATTCTTTGCTATAAGGGATAGCTCTCTGAGCAAAAGAGGAGAAAGGGATATATTTGGAAATAAAGGTAATGTAACAACAAAAGGCAATAAACTTTTACAAGAATGAAAAAAGAAAAAAGAGAGAACCTTGACATTTAAGGAACATCACCCTGTTCCTCTCACCATCAGTCCCCAAGCTCTTGGAATATAGGCTTCAGGCTGTGTGTCAACCCCTGACCTAGGGGCACAGCACTTCTGCACGGGGTAGATAAATAAATATGTTGGTGGAAAGGGTTATTCCAACATCACTAACAGGAGACTGGAAAAGGAAATATGTTAGTATCTACAGTCAAATAACTTCACCTCAAGACCAGACAAGTTCTGATCTAGCAGAGGCTTCAGAGAACTCTATAGAAGATTCCATACTTATGAGCAAAACCAGATAGATGAAAGATCCAAAGTAACAAGTTTGGGGTGGGGGGGGGGAGGTAATCTACTTTTCAGAAGGATTCTTCTATGATTCCCTCTGGATCTCCTTTAAGTAGTAGGCTCCTCCCCTATTGTATTTAAAGAACGAATCCATTGACACAGAGCCTTTTAGGAACATCTCTATTAAGGTACAATGACAAGATACCAGTCCTTACATGGAGAAAATAAGATGAAGCATCAGAACTGTTTGCTTTTCTGTGGTGAGTTCATCTTTCGCTAAGTGCAAAGGTAGAAGTCATAGATTTTGGACCTTCGTGAATACATACCAATCTGAGCGGAATGGGCTCTTCTTGCCATATTCTTGGCTCTCACCGCCTCTTTGATGCGATCTACCTCCTGTTGGTATCGCTTGCGGTCACGCATGGCATTCTCCTTGGCTTCCTTCAGTGCACTCTCCAGTGCCTTGACTCGCTCCGCCGTAGCACGAAGTCTTTTCTCCAGCTTAGGAAGCTCACAACGAAGATCTGCATTATCACGAACCAGCTAGGATGGAGGAGGGTGACAGGGGAAGAGGCTGTGAGTTACTGGAGAGGCAGCAAAGCTTACAGAAATATTTCATCCAGTCGAGAGAAGGGATAGGACTTTAAAATGAGGGTCATTAGAAACAAGACAGCAGCTGACTAGCCACCTGTTTAGTCGTCTTTGAAAATCCAAATCACCATAAACTCTGTTAAATGACTCCAAGGGAATAAAAATCACAAGATGTGTGACCCTGATTTGCTAAACACAGATGGCTGGCTGAAGGCAGTAGGGAACCAAATACCATTTCTAGCAGCATTAAATGCTTTACCTCTGGCTGTGTTTAGGACTTCTGTATATTTTTGTCCAACTCTGACATTTTTCTTTTTTTTTTAAGTCCAATATTGTCCTGGTATTTATTTAACTGTGAATTCTCTTTTCTTTCTTGACATTTGAAGAGTTTTTCTTTGTCTAATTTTATAAATTATAAGTCATGTTATAATTATGTGTCAGTAAATCTTGGTAATCAGAATTTCTCCCTGCTAGTGTCCTGTGTATTCTCTTCACATATAGAAATGCAGAGAATACCTGATCCTGTACACTTAGGAAATTTTTCTTTAATTACTGGATCCTCAAATATAATGCCTAACTTTTTTTTCTTTTCAGATATCTTTGGAGGCCTCAATGAATCGAAGGTTAATATTGCTTGCTTTGTCTTCCAAATCTGTTACGCCAGATAGATAGATATAGATATAAATATCTATCGATATCTATATCATATGAAGTTGAGCAAAAGTAATAGATAAAAACACCTCAGTTCTGTTACTCCCTGGGTTTGCTCTTCAATTTTATTTATTTTTAATCTATTATTTTTGTTCAACTTCATATTTATATTATGAATGTATAATATCTGTAACAGAATTTTTAAATCTTTGAACCCAATTTTAGTTTCCTTAATTTTCCTTTAGCTTTGTCTTTCATTTTAAACTACTTTATATCTTTCTTTAATTCTTTAAACAAATTCACATAAATACTAATTATTTCTAAAGAAGTGACAACATTGAAAAACACATTGATGACCAGTACTGTTTTTTAACTGTGAATGTGAACTATATAAACTTAAATTAATAGCTTAAGTTATAATAATTTTACATTTTATACAAAGATTTCTTCTGGAAATTCTGAAATAAGAAATATATAGTTGTGCTATTTCTGAACAGAATATAAACAGAATACAACACAAATCAAATACAAATGATTTTCAAATCATGAAAATTTCATCATGTAAACATATAAGTACCTTATAATCTTTTATTGCTATTTGAGCAAATTAATAGTTAAAATTTAGAAATCTAATACTATTTTTTCCAGAAATTTCCCTGTTTATTCTTTTTTTGTGAGGCATTTGGGGTTAAGTGACTTGCTGAGAGTCACTCAACTAATGAATGTTATGTGTGTGAGGCTGGATTTGAACTCAAGTTCTCCTGACTCCAGGGCTGGTGCTCTATCCACTGCGCCACCTAACTGTCCCTGTTTATCCTTTTTTCGTGTATTTGGTGTGTTTATTTAAACTATCAGTTTAACTTAATCCTATAGCTTTTCCAGAATTCCCATGTGTGTGTTTATGTAAATACTGGAGGAAATTATCAAAATTAGACTGCAACCTAAAGAAATTGAAAAGGAAAAAGAACATTGTACCTTCCCACATTGTAGGTTTTGTCTACCTGAAATCCTCGAAAATATATAGTCATTTTACTAGGGACTAAGGAGGGGAAAAAAAATCTTCCTTAAATATCATCTGATTGGAGTAATGACCACACAAAATACATGGAGTTAAATAAAAAAAAAAACCTAACACATTCCTACTTTTCTTGAAGAAAAATAATTCTGAACTGCCCATTTATGAATATATCCAATTTACTTTCCATGCTTCAGGGTAAAGCAATGGAGTTCCAAATTGGCAACACTTGAAAAAAGTAGTGATGTTTTTTAAAGCAGTCAATATTTGTAATAATATTTTTAGAAAATATTTTCTCCCACAAAATTAACCGACACTTCCTACCATCTATTTTCATTCAGCTCATTTGTCTCGCGTTCCAATGCTGGACTATGTCAAATACTCTCTTGTGGTCTCTACCTTCTTCAGACGCATCCCCTGAAATTTCAAGATCTGCCAAGTATCTTCAAGGGAAATATATTTGCTAGAATCTGTTCTATGAACATATTGAGATTTAGGCGGTATATCAGGAGAAGATGAGAAGGGAAAAGCTCAGCATATCACAAACATTTCCAGCTCCTAGAAATGCTGCTTTTTTATTCTTTCACCTCAAATCTGGTTCACAGTGGAAGTTACACAAGAATATCTGGGATACTTCTTGATATTTTATTCCAATCAGAATTAGGAAGCAATTTGTCTATGAATGTCACAATCACTCTAAATGTCATTCCTTTAGGCTAGAGGGAAAAATAAAAACTGTACCTTCAAGGGATAATGAAACAGCCACAGCAATAACTAAGTTTTACAGAACAAATTGTTTTATTAAGGGGCCTTAAGGCTGCACGTTCTCCACTCCTGGAGTGAAACAGACAGAACTCTGGGTGTGAACCTGAGATTGCAAAATCAGTAAGAGGATCATGAGAGGAAGATAAGGATTCCGCATCTCTGCTTTGAGACTGCTGGCTAAAGTTTTCTGCACCTCTTGGAGCTCTGACTCTGGCCAATAGATGACAAACTCTCTCTTTGCCTAAGAAATCTAAATCCCTGAGAAGCCTCTCTTGCATCCTTTTATTGGAACTTCAGAAAATGAAGTTAGACTGTTATGAGACTGTGGGAGTCAAAGCAACATAAGCATTTTCAGACTATTTTGTATTCAAGGAATCCTAGCTTCATCTTCATTTAAAAATAAGTAAATGACATACTAGAAGCTACAGAAGAGAACAATTATCCAGTTGTTTGCTTTCTTAATGTGACAAGGAAAGTTCCCTCACCTTAATGATCTTTAAGACAAACCAATCCCTTCAGGGCTGCTTATGGTAGGAAGTTCATCTCTATATGGGATATAGGAAAATCCTGCCTGTGTGCTCCTTTGGGGAGATTCGATTTCTTTTAGAGAAAAGTTTGATCTTTAAGAATTTCTGCTCAGATGTCTAGAATAAAATGAGGGCCAGAGTTCAAAAATCCAGCAGCCATCCGCGTTCAATCTTTGGTCTTGCTTCTTAAGACTATGAAGAAACTCCTGAAGGTAGCAATCAGCCCTACTATGATTAGAATATATAAATATAACCACTGCTTCAAAAGCCTCTTCCACAGAAGCTATAGAGACTATTGGGGTGACTTTGAGGAGAGAAGCTAATAGAATTAAGCTATGACTATCCTTTTGTGGGGGCAGCTAGATGGCACCATAGTGCATAGAGTGCCAGGCCTGGAGTCAGGAAGACTCACCGTGTTCAAATCTGGCTTCAGACACTACTGATGTGTGACACTGGGCAAGTCACTTAACCCCGTTTGCCTCAGTTTCCTTATCTGTAAAATGAGCTGGAGAAGGAAATGGCAAACTACTCCAGTATCTTTGCTAAGAAAACCCCAAATGGAGTCAAGAAAAGTCAGA
Organism: Vombatus ursinus; assembly: GCF_900497805.2. Classification (NCBI taxonomy): domain Eukaryota; kingdom Metazoa; phylum Chordata; class Mammalia; order Diprotodontia; family Vombatidae; genus Vombatus; species Vombatus ursinus. The sequence goes on from NW_020954594.1 coordinate 8,451,850, forward strand.
TTTGACTGAAACAAATGAACAACAACAAACCTTCTAGCTTGGGCTTCTTCCTGTGGAATTGTGGAAAGTATATCTGAGTTTACCCTTCATCTATCTATAAAGAACTATGAGATACTGAAAAATTTATTTTAATAAGAACTGTCTTAACTGTTATTCTATGAAAAACCATGATAAAGACAATTTTATAAGGAATAAGACTGGAAAAAGAAGAATCAGGGTTTGAAAGATGTTAAAGATATCATTTTCCAGTCAGGTCTAGAGAACGGTGAGAAAGAAGAGAGAGAAGATTGGAGACACCTTCTTCCTTTTGGAAACTATTATAACCTTTATCTTATGAAGAGAATGAAGAGGGTTCTAGTGAAGAGATTCTATTATCCTTAGTGAACTAAATGGTGTGATACTGTTTTTCAGAAGAAAAATCATCTGCCTAGTATTACAAATGAAGGTTTAGGTAATCATTCTTACAGCTAAAATATTGTAAATAAATTATCGTTGTCTTTGTTTTATTATTAACTTCATCACTCATAAACCATATTTTCAATAATTTTAATATATTTATAATCCTAAGAAATTAAGTGATTTAATAGAGAGATGAGTAAAATTGGAAAAGGAGATTTTTCTACTTCGTTAATTCATATTTAATGAACTAGAGGTGGGGGTTCTGAGTTAGGTTAATTGAGAGATATTGAAATCATATCAATTAAGAAAAATTCAAACTATCCCTTGATCTAGAGCTCTGGCAAAATGAGATTAATTGAGGAAATGCCAGGTGGCATTGACGATGATGATAACTAGCATTTATGTAGCTCCTTTAAGGTTCACAAAGTGCTTCACAAATCTCTCATTTTTTATCTTCCTAACAACCCTAGGAAGAAAGTGCTATTATAATTCTCATTTTACAATTGAGGAAACTGAAGCAGAGGTTAAGTGACTTGCCCAAGGTCACGTAGCTAGTAAATGTCTGAAGTCAAATTTGAATTCAGATCCTCCTAACTCCAGGTGCACCATTCTATTCACTGTGCCACCTAGTTATACCATTGTATCAGGCTAAGATATGACTTCCATGGGAGTTCCTTCCTAACAACTCCGGTACAGTGATGGGTCATATTCCTAACTGTTATGTAAAAATTAACAAAAAAATCTTTTCTCCTTTCTCTCAGTACTGCAGTCTTCAATGAAATAAGTACCACTGATGAACATCTTGGAATTTGGCCATCTCCAAGAAGATTCTGGTATTGTATGTAAGCCATTCCCATCATGCTTGCATAGGGCAGCTTAGTTCTCTTGAATCACAATGTTATTGCCGGTTTTATCATCTTTGCCATGGTTCCTGGTTTATCTCAGGATGACCGTGCCAAGAAAAGGTGAAGTCAATAGTGATGATAAATGCAATCTACTTCTACCTCCCAAAATGCTTCCAGGTCATGGACATTCATGGACATGGACATATATTTCTGAAGTGTGAGTTGAAGAACTGATAAATTTTCACCAAGTTTCACAGCCTTCTTTTGCTCCAAATCCTTTCTCTACCAGAAGCATACAACAAATTGGATTCCTTGGAGCAAGTCCCCCAAGTGAAATATAATCTCAAATTGAGACTAATGTGTCTCAATTTGAAATGAAAGGAATATGCTAAAAAGTTATCTATTACAGCTATTTCAATTTCTAACTTAGATAAATTTCCATTATTGAAATAAACCAGTCAGGATTAGACTTTCTACTCCAGATTTTAGTCTGAATGAAAATTCTCCAGGTTGATGTGCACCTCTTTAACCACTAGACATTGTTTGAGCCCTTGAAAAAGAATTAGAGTACTCAACAGTTATCCTTCAAGAAAGCCTTTTAAGTTTAGATTTTATTCTTAGGGTTCCTTGCTCCTAGGATGATGCTAAATAGAATATCTGGCTCAAAAAATCAGAGGCTTCCTCTTACTTCAGAAAAGCCTGCTCCAGGCAAAATGGTTCCTGACTCTAATACATTTATTGTCCAATTTAAGTTTTCTTATGGCACTTCTTCCATCCTTTCCATTGATGCATCTATTTGGACTTCTGAAAAAAAATTTCATCTCAAGTCTTTAATGATACTGAAGTTCTTTACTGACTTGAAATTGGATCTTTAGACTTAATATTCATTTTTCTATTCAGGAACAGGACCAATAAAAGGATCAGGTCCTTTAAATGTGCCCCAAGTGTGAGCTGGGGCTGCTGTTGTGGAGTAACTGCTCACAGTGAGAGGATTTGATCAGACTCTACGGTGGGAATGGAACCCAGACCTATCGTTTGTGGGTTGGTGGTGGGAAAGAAGAGAGGCAGGGAATCCCGTCATCTAGGAATGAGATGGGCTCCCAGCAAGGGGGTCTTAGCCACCTTCACTGTACTCTAGAGACTAGAACTGGGCCATACTGAGTCCTGGAAGCTTTCAGCGCCTACCTGAGGCTTTGGGGGCAAAGAAATTCAGGGTAGGGCTGTGAGGCACTATTTTCAGCTGGGGTGGGAGAAGGCAGTCCTGGAAGTACTCAGGCTTTGTTACTTGGGGCACAAGGAGGGCAGGGAGCTATCTCCTACTCAGGCCTGCCACGGGGAAGAGTGAAGAGAGTAAGGCCTGACTGTCCAGTGGTTCCCCATGGCTTTGATTGGGTTGTGATACCATGATCATTTGGGAAAGTCAGATACTCCCTTCAAATTGGGTGGTGGGGTCTTCTTGGTCTCTGATGGAAATAAGACTCTCCACCAGCTATTTGGACCTATCCAAAGGTAATGTTTCTATATCTTTAGGCTGAGGTTAGTAACCAGAGAAACAAGTGAGGTAGGAAAAGGACTCAGCAACCTCTGTCCCCTTAACCGTGACAGGCAGGGATATGACTGACAGACAGGGATTATCTCTCCGGGTTGTTCAGAAGGGCATCACATCCTATCCTGAATGGAGCCCTATGTACCATATAGAGGTCATCCCGGACTCAGGTTTTGGGCATACAGGATAGCATAGCTACCTGGGTAGCAGCAGTAAGCATAATTTCTCCCCTTCTCCAGGCAATTCCCTAATTTTTGTAAGGGATCAGTGTCTGGGTAGGTACAGATGCTACGCTTTCTTTGGACAACATTCCTAAGACGGGTTGGGTGAGTTCATTTATTGGGGGAACTTTTTCAAACTCCCTCTCCTTAGGGTCATTTTATGAACTCTGCAGCATGTCTACATCATCCAGAGAGATATTAGGTAGTTGCATTTCCAGAATGAACTTGCATAAGAAAACATGTAGAAGAATGCAAAGCCTGAAGGAAAGTGAAGGAAAAAAAGAATGAAGAAAAGAAAAAGGCTCCCCTGGACCTGCTCACCAAGTCATACCTCATCCCATGAGCATTTGCAGACATTCAGCCTTTCCCTTTCCTCTGCTGCCTAACTTTTGGGCATCAATAAGGCAGGACTGTGTTAGATAATTGAGACTTCTCTTCATACCAAACTTCAGACTTTTATGCGTTCATGCCTCACCAATTCCATCCATGCCAGGGATACCAGCTACAGAATCTGAAAACTTGACGGTAGAATGGCAACCTAAACAGCATGGTCATCCAACAGGCAAGGTGCTGACCTACTGTTTCCTGCCTCCCCAGATTAGGTATCAGGTATTATAGCTCTAGCATGAGGCCAGGAATGGGATGAATTCATAACTTTCCATTCCAGGGGGTTGGGAGGTATTTTCTTTGAGGAAATGGGAGTTGAGAATTCTTCCTGTTCAATGTATTTTCTTTTTTGGCATACCTTTCTAATTTAAGTAAGCTGTCCATGTTATATAACCACAATGTATGTCACTGAGATTAATATTGGGAGGGAAACAGAGAAGAGGAAATGGGGATCCAGAGAAAAAATTTGAGGAGATGGGAACCTAGACCAGGTACAAGTAACTAGAGATAACCTTGAGGAATATTGCATTTATCTTCCTTTTTCTGTATGTTTGTTTTGTTTTGCTTTTTTTTACTTTTTTCATTCTTTCTTTGGTGAGATGCTAAGTTTGTCAGATGGCATTTCTCAATCAGTAATGGGATGAGGGTGGAAACTGACACCATGGCCTTTTCTTCTTGGGCTAGATGTGCTTAACAGGTTACCTCCTGATTTCCTTTTGTTTTGGGAAAGACAATCTTGGAACTTTTACAGGAAATAAAATATAATAAATACTTGGGAATTACAGGGGAGTTAAAGTTGATTGAAAAGGCCTACAATATATGGGTTACAGAAAGGAAAGCTGCATATTTTAGCCCTATACTCTCTGATTGCTATGGTATAGATGCCTTAGTATCCCTGGTTACAATTAATTCTATCAGTATATCTAAGTGATAAGGAGAACATATATTCAGACTTCTCATTCTAATTATGAAACTTGGCCACTGTTTGTTGCCACTTATCTTTCTATGATCTAAAATTCTCACTCCCCCAAAAATGTGATTTTTCCCCCATTATATAGTGGATAGAGCATTGGGCAAGGAGTCAGAGGACTTACTTCATGTGTTTCCTTAAGTAAATAACAATCTCTCTAATTCTATATTTTCTATTCTGCAAAATGGGGACAAAAACCCTACCTCTTAGGGCTGCCAGAAAGCTCAGATGAAATAACAAAAGTACAAAGTTTGTGAAGTTAGTAAAATGTTACACAGACATAAGATATCACTGTTTCAAAATACAAAGAAAATACAACTACAGTTAACCCTGTGAACTCTTGCTTTTGTATTTTTCAGCAATAACTCACTTGTATAACTTTGTGCAGAAGGGTTACCAGTCTACATTGGGAAAAGGACTGTCATCATTAGGAATTCTTTATACTGATGAAATTACAGGAACTAACAAAACTTCAATCATGTTTTATCTGTCACATTCCCTCAAGAGAAAAATCACCAGCAATAATGAATTGAGATAGGTTAGTAAGAGAAAGAGAAATGGCATTTATCTTGGTCATGTAGCCAACCAAGGTGGTCCATTGAAATAAGTGCAATATGACCCATGTTGAAATATGTCAAATAATGAAGAGAAGAAAAGAATTATTTACAAGAATTATAATAGGATAGCATGAGAGCATCAGTATAGTAGCTACCCTGCAGGATTACCATGAAGATGAAATGAGACAACATACATGGTGCTTTGCAAACCTTAAAGTACCATATAAGTGCTAGCTATCATCGTAAAGTACCTTTCAGTTTTACCATATTTTTCTTTCTATATTACTTTCTAGACCTTGTTTTACTATGAGTGTTTATCTAAATTATTACTGAATTTACTTAGAATGAAATCTACTAAGCTATGCTATGAAACAGACTGAGGTAGGTTGGATATAAGTGAAATATTTTTAAAAGTTATCAATTTCATCAGATAAATGAGCAAGCGCCCATGATTAGATTAACCCCCAAAGAACAATTCTATCATTGGCTAGCTGCATAACCTTAAACAAGTTATTTCACAATTAGAGCCTCATTATCCACATCTATAAAATGAGGGGCTTGGACAAGATGATTTCTAAGTTCCCTTTTAGCCTTCACAAGGACCCTTTCTTGAGTTAATGACGAGATCGAAACTGGAGACAACGATCCTACCTGTTTATGAACCTTAGTAAGTTGTTCCAAGTTGTTCTCAAGAAAGGAAATTTTCTGCTTCTGAGCAGCACTTCCCCCTCCATCATCACTGTCCAGTTCAACACTCTGAATAAATATCAGATGATAATTAGAGACCCTTCTGATGCCACACCCAGAAACATAGAGCTTTAAAACAGAATCTCTATTTAAATAAACAAACAACCCACACATTCTGATTTTCTTATATCACTATTCACAAAGAAACAGGGCCATGTCCAACTACTTTATCCAAAAATTTTATTTTGGTATGAAATTCTATTAAATTATCTTAAACACACACACACACACACACACACACACACACATACACAATCACCACCAGTACCATCCCCTTTCCCACCACTAAATAGGTTAATCTGCAAATAGAAGAAAGAAAAACACTAAAATGTTAATCTACTTTTTGGGCAACTTCCTAATTCTTGACTGGTTTTCTAATTCTGCGAAGACAGAGGTTTCATTTTTTTTATTTGTTTGTTTTTTTGGGGAAGGTGGAGTTAAAAAGCAAAAAACCAAAACTTTAATCAGCCATAAAAGTTATGGGTCATATCAATTTGGCTAAAATGTCTCTCCTCTACCAAACAAATATAAGGAGACACACTTTTTTAAATGGTACATTCCAAAATCTACAAACTCAAAAAAGACGCCAGACTGAACATTTAGAGTCATCTCCACTACAGTAACACTTGGATGAATATAGAAGTCTTAATTAGAGATACTCAAAAATAGCACAACTTCTTAGTGATCAATAGTGCTGTCTAAAAACTAGGTCATGCCCAATTCTATGAAAATTAGAAAGAACAAATTTTTAAAGGCTCTCAGGTTGAGAAAAAGACCCCCAAATTCTACAAATTTGTTGACTCTCAAATTGGTCCTATCAAAATCTTTTTTTAATTCTGACTCTGCTAAACAGTATATTACCTATATTGCCTAGCTTTAAATCACTTCCAAGCCTGGTCAATATGCAATCTATATTTTTATCCAAGTCATTGATAATAATGTTAAACATTACATGTTCAATCACATATCCTGATTTACTCACTGGATGCCTTCCTTCCAAGTTGACTTTGAACCATTAATAACTATTTTTCATTTGACCACTTGAATCGGTTTGACCATTCAATCAACTCTGAATCCAACTAATTGTCTGGTCATTACTTTTCCACAAGAAAAATGTAAGAAATTGTGTTAACTGCTTTGCTAAAAAATAACTTAAAAAAAAAAGGCCAACAACATTTCTTAAAAAAAGGTCAACAACATTTCTTGATCTATCACTTTCACAATCTTGTCAAAAATGGAAATACAGTTAATACGACATGTTGACCTGTTCTTGAATCTAGGTTGCTTCTTTGTGATCATAGTCATCTCTTTAAGATACACTTACATCTTTACCTCTGATACAGGTATGCTAGTGCTTACTTTTTTAACTCTGGTGGTGAGATCCTGGACGAAGAGCTTTCGAAGGTTATGAAGAGTCTGTAGTTCTCTGGACTAGAAAATAAAATTTTGAAAATCACATTCAAAGCTAAATCACTGAACATGTTAAATCTGTTATACATGCATAAATATATAAAAAAGATGGGATGCCTTTAACACATTTCTCATGTATAATTGCTATTGATCATAAGTTTAGAGCTTAAAAGGACCTTAAAGACAAGATAGCATTTTATAGGCAAGGAAAATGATGCCCAAAGAGAAGTGGCTTCCTAAAGGCAAACAAGAAGAAAGGAGAGAATTAGAATCCAGTTTTCCTAAATTCTAATCCATTGCTCTTACCACTAAACACATCAAAAGGACAACAAAAGAGTGAAGAAAACATATACTCGCCTAGCCCAATTTATTAACAAAAGCAAACCAAGACATTCTAAATTGAGTCAAAAATCTAGAATTTTGAATGAAAATAAAAATTTGAATTTCTTAATATTAATAAAATAAGGATTGATAATAAGGATCATTAATAAAATAAGAATTTCTTATACATTCTTTGGGCCCTCCATGAGGAAAAGTGGCTGAGCTCTGAAACAATAGTAATAATTGTTATCAATATTAATAAATGCTTTATTTTGGTAAGGCACTTTATAGTTTACCAAGTATTTTCCTATTAATTTGATTTGATCTTTAAAGGAACTTCATGAGATAGGGAGGGCAAATAATATTATTCCCCCATGGATAAGCGTATATATATTTTAGTGGATGAGCTCATGTGGTGGCTAAGAGAACAAGTATACAAAATTACAGAGTTCAGTAAAATTTGGCCAGAACTCAGGTCTAAAACAGCCACACATTACCTAATATTTTCTAAGTAATGCCCATAGTCTACTTACACTCAGGATTTGTTCCAAAGTGAAGAAACCAACAGCTTGAGCTAAAAGCTGGATCAAAGCATACTGATTCGTTGAATGATGAACCAAATCCCAATATTAATATTTTCAGCAAAGCAAACTGAACCAAAGGTACATTGGCACTTTGCAGTTTACTGGACTGTAAGCGCCCCAAGAGCAGAGATCTTCTTTTAATTATCTCGTAGGTCTCTTAGTAAATAGCCCAATGCTTTACATGTAGAAAGTTGTTGAATGAATGAGTTAATTTGACTCAGAAAAAAACTTAAAGATTTTCAAATGCTACTGAACTGGAGCAATGCCATAACATTAAACCTTTTCCTATTTATTTCAGTTCAAATTCTTGGCAAAAACACATTATCCCACATGCATCATGACACAGGAGAGAGCTTGCAGGATGTTCTCTGAGAAAGAAGACACTGCCTACTCAAATTTCAATTTGTCTGGGTTGACTAAACCCAATTTAACAAGATAGGAGATGCAGATGATTCAGGAGTATATCACCACCTAAATCTTGTCGTCTTGTTAAAGCAAAGGAATCTGGGAACTACTGAAACCCTCAGTGATTTGGAAGACAGGGGCTATTTTAAATTAATATGTTCTTACTGGGTCCAGTCCTCCACTGGAATATGAGGAGTAAAATGTCCTTACTCAAGCCTGGAAGTCAAATCCTTCCTTAATGAGGTTAACTGCTTTTTTGAAGTGAGCCAAAGAGTTCTCTTATTATGAATAATGTGCCATACAGTTCATATCCAAAGCTTAAGTCTTCCAAACTAAGTGCTCTCAATCCTCTTACTTTTCTTTTTTACTTCCAGTTATATACACTGTAGGCACACACTAACCAGCACACTTTTCAGAAAGCAGCTCAATTTCCAGATCCTTAATGAATATTATTTAATTAGATATTCTCTCATTTACTTTGAAAAATTTAAAATCAGTTGAAAGTTTCCTTGAAAAGATGCTTCCACACCTAACAGGTAAAGAGAGGGGAAATGTATGATTATCAAGGAAAAGATATTTCCTTGGGTACATGTGAGAACCAGATACTTTGAAAAGACATAAATTGGACAAAATTATCCTGGGATTTGTTTCTTTTGGCTTCTTTTGTTTGTTTGTTTGTTTTGGTGTTAGCCTCCCTCTTCAAAAAATGAACATTTGAAGGAAATGAAAATGTTATTAGAGAGTATTGGGAAGTCTTTTTTTTTTTAACTTAAGAGCTGTTTACTCATGTCTACATTTGGTTCTCATTTCAATGAACTTTCCCTCTAACTTCTCTATGATTGCTTTCTGAAATCATTCCCAACTGAACATATCTTTTACACTTTTCTTCCACATTCCCCTCACCCTTTTCTACTTTGCCTCCTGCTTTTGGAAAAAAAAAATGCTATAGAAAAGTGAGTGGTCCCCCAGCTTGACTCCTAGCACTACCTATCCATTCCCAGATATGCTCTCGCCCAGTACTTTACAGCAGCGCTTCTTAAACTATGGGCCACAACCCCATATGGGGTTGCAAAAAACTTGGCAATAGTAAAAGGTTTCTGAACCTGCAACAACCAAAAATTAATTAAAAATCAAATGCATAATGAATCTGAAGAGTTTCTGGCAGCGCTTGCCCATATTGCATCATCTAACTTCACTGCAGGCTTGGTTCTGAACATGCAGCACTCACCCTTTGTACTACAAAGTGGAAAAAGTTTAAGAAGCCCTGTTTTAGAGTACATTCTTGTGATGTACTCTCATCTCTGGGAATAGCCTGAAGAGAGGATGGACCACACAGATAAGCTGAACACACCCTGATTTCACACGAACCTCTAGGGAGTAGCTAGGTGCCCCTGAGGTTTTTCTTTGGCTCAGGATAGTGGCCAGGGCAAGTGGCAGTCAAAAGAGAGCCAGAAGGCATTGGAATGGGGGTCAACACTTTGAAATATGGCATCCTAGAAAAATCTGGAAAATGTAAAATTTAAATCCTGATGGAATCAAATGAACACCAAATTAGAAGTCTAGGAATTAGGGATCTAGTTATGGTTCTGCTACCAACTTGGAATGTGGCTCATGGAAAATTGCCTTACCTCTCTGAGCTTGAGTATTCTCTTGTGTAAATTAAGGGGTTTGGTCTCAATGAACTCTAAAGTGTCTTTCAGTTCTAACAATCCATAATTCTATGCCTTTATAAAATGGATTTTGTAAGGAAATAGGCCACTATAAAACAGAATTTCACAGATAAACCAGTAAAAAAATATAAATTTACTTCAATTTTTTAAAATGAGTTAACAGGAGCAGAGAAGCATATTAATTGTTCACATACCACAGTTTCCTCTAATCCTTTAAGGTCTTCTCTTGCTTGCTCCCTTTTGTCATTGAGCAATCTTAAAAAACAAACAAACAACAACATCAAAAATGGGTTCATGAGCCACAGATTGAGATTCAAGGATTTGTAATAATCCCAAGCAAGTAACAAACAATTTGTGTTTGCAGACAAGTCTTCCAAAACCATCCAATTCATAGCACCAAAGAACTTTCACGTGTCTTAAAATTAACCCAATTTAACAAAGGATGTTTAGCTATGTTAATCACAAAAGTACTTTGGAAAAACTCCTGGGGATACCTCTTTTCAGGTGAAGAATGAGTTACGGGGAAGTAAGCAGTAATACTTTAAACAGAGCTTAATGGCTCATAATGATCAACTTACATCAGCTTTTCCAATTTCATCTCTCTCTCCTGATCCTCTATTTTCAGTTTGTCATAATCACAACTCAATTTCTCTTGTTCCAGCTGCAGCTTCTGGTTCAAACTGAAATTGAGAGGAAAAAGCAATTGTCCCAGTTTCCTTTGGGATTAGAAAGCTTTCATAAATAACCAGACACACCAGAAATGCATAAAGCAATAGGCCTTTAACCTATTATGGTACACTTTAACTCCAGTCAAGGCCTAGACTGACACCCTGGAATGGAGACAACAGGGAACATAAGCAAAGGAAGAGGGGCGCAGGGCAAAGGATGCTAACGGTCACCAGAAGGGTCAGTCACTACAGCCTTGGGTGTGATAATCTTTAGGCCATGGCAGAAGGGGGTCAGCAGTGACTGCTTGGAGAGTCTTCCTTCACACATGACATACCCATCTTTGCCAAACTCTCCATTATTCCTAATCAATGTATGAGGTGTCTGGGCTTCATCATCTCCACAATCAAGGCAGCTAATCCCTTTGCAATGATCATGACTTTTTGTAGAGAAGGGGAACCAATCTTACTTCACAGGATCATGGAAATGGAGCTGGAAGAGACCTTAGGGGCCATCCAATCCAACCCATTCATTTTACAGATAAGGAACAGAGCCCCAGACAAGTTAAGTGAATTACTCAGGGTCACATAGCTAGTAAGAGATAGGATTTCAACCAAGGTCTTTCTGACTCCAAGTCCAATTCTCTATCCACTTGCTACACTGCCTCTAGGCCATGAGATGAAGGGGAACTAGTCACAGCAAATAAGTGTCTGGTCTGATCTCTGACCTCACAACTGGAAATAATTTTCTAAAGTTTGGTGCAAGTAGCTGATAGGAATGAATACAAAAGTGTGATTTTCAAAGCACTTACATTCATGTACAAAAGTCTATAAAATGTTTAGGGGAAAGGGAAAATATATGAGACCTGATGGGCAATAATTGCAACATTCTGTTACCAGACTTGGTCTACCTGAGTGATAGACAACAAATGAGTCAGAAATTCTGAGCAAGCTAACTGAAAACATGATTCCATTCAAGACTGGAAATTTTGAGATCTGGTATGGTCAGGAAATAGCAGTGAAGTACCCCACCTGCCAAAGTGAAAACTAGCTTCGGAGAAGCTCCAACAAGCATGAAGTCATGGGACACAGAAAGAATAAAGATCATTGTGTTCTGGAAGGGGCAATAAAAATAAAAGAAAAAAGGGGTGATATTTTGAAATAGAAAAAGAACATTTAAAAAATCCACCTTCCTCCACTTCCACTGCAGCCTAGCTCAGGAAACCATAACTTCTTCCCCCAATCTTCCTTTCCTATTGCTTTTCCTTCCTTGATCAGAAACATTTTTCACATTTTAAGTGCTTAGAGAATCTCGGGCCCCATTTGTTGCGTAGAGTCTGGTCACCAAAGAATTTTCAACTTTTTCTAATCAATTACACTTATTTAAGGCCCGTTTTGTACTGAGCGTAGTTGGAGGCACTGTTAAGAGAATTTCAAAATCACAAGATCATAGCTAGAAGGGAACCGAGATGAGGAAACTGAGCGCCAGAGGTGCGGCCACAAGTAGTCATAATAGTCACATAGTCAGAACCTGAATTCAAGTTTTCTGACTTCAAATTCAGCACTCCTGCTTCCTTCTAAATCAGTGGGGAGATATTTCCATTTATATATGAAATATATTTATGATATAATATACAAACTAATGTAAATGTATGGTATATAATATAAAAAATTACTGAAAAGACACTAAAGGAAACGGATCATTAGGGAGAGACCAAAGATTGCTCCTAACCCAAAATCTAAAAGATCTCCACAAAATATCCAATGTAACCCTTTTGGTCAGTCCCCATTCATGTCCCATATCTTTTGTTGCTCTATCTTTTCTCACTTTCTATTCCTCAACATTTGAAATGTAAATTCTTGAGGACAAGTATTATTTAATTTCTGACTTTGTTTAATTATTACCTAGCAGAGTGCCTTATACACAATAGTAACTTAATAAATGTTAGCTGAATCGAATATGGCAAATTTCAACTGCAACTGAGTTCAAATCCTACCTTTAACATTGACTAGTCTGTGGATAAGTCACTTAGTCTTTCTGAGACTCATTTTCTTCATGTGTAGTACCTTTCTCACAAGGTCATTTGTCACCAATCACTTGTTTTATTTTCTTCTCCTAAAAGGTAAATGCTGGGGGGGAAGCCCTTTTTAGAGTTCCCATTATTTGTAAAAAAGTTTATCATCAATCAAACCCTTAGTTACACGTAACATATATATGTATGTATATATGTATGTATGTGTGTGTGTATATATATATATATATAAAATGTGTATATATATGTGGGGGAGTATATATACATGTGTGTGTATATGTATATACATAAATATATACACACACATATATACACATACACACACATATACACACACACATACATATCTTTCAGGAGAGGGTATTGGACTAATCCCTTGAGAAGACTGGTAGATTTCTATTGGGACATGTCAGTAACATTTCATTGAAAATGAGGACTTCCCCATAAGCCTTATATAGGAGGGAATCTATTCTAGATTCCTATGTGGTTTGAAGAGAAAGGTGAGGAAAAGAGACAAAAACTAACTTGGTTACCTGGCAAAGGTACTACTCAACCTTGCCCCCTTCCTTTTAGAGACCAGATGAGAAGAAAGAGTTCTTCCTTTCATTAAAAGGGATTCAAGTAGCAAGGGGAACCCCTCATCCTAGTCCAGAGTTCTGCCCTACAGAAGTTCTGTTCTACAGAGGGAGAACAAAAAGGAAATATCTTTTCCCCTCATTTATTCTAATTAGATTTAATTTGGGCTAACAAGAATCTTTTTTAAAAATGTGAATAACCACCTGAAACAGGTTGTTGTAGTGGAGAAGGACAGTGAAGAATGAGTCGAGACCTGGCTTCTACTACTCCAGCTTTTACCTCTCAACTGTATCCTTAAACTAACTACTTGTGTGACTTTGGGAAGGTCATTTAAACTTCTCTGAATCTCAGTTATCAATTGTCAAATGACCAAAAATGCTCAGGAATTAAACATTCCTATTATTTCTTACTTTGTAATTCTGGCAAAGGTCCTAGAAGCAGCAACAGCCTGTGTGATACTGTAATTAATGCATCAGGTCCCTTCCCCATGTTCCTATAAGATGACAATTCCAGGCAAACTGCATAACTCTGAAGCATACATAAATACTTAAAGGATTCGTGATCTTGTCAGTATGGGGAGCTCCCAGTATACGAATTTCTTTGTCCCTCCCCCAAGCAGATTAAAACATATCTATGACTTAGTAGATAAGTCTTAGGGAAATACCTGAGGTCTGAGTAAATTACCTTAAGTAATTTGCTTAGTGTCAGAGGTGGGATTTGAACCCAGAGCTTCCTGATTTCAAGTCCAGCACCCTATCCACTCTTCATCATGCTGTTTCTAACCACAAATCATCTTGCTTTGTTAATGGAAACAACAGTCACACTATTTAAAGTGTGGATACATAAATCAATTATGAATTCATGAAATGGAAGGCACAACTGTATACTCTCTGGAATTAAACTATCAAAATCCCCAAGTCAAGGGGAATTTATTTTATGCATGTAATTACATGGAGTATTAGGTTAGGCTGCATCACATTTGGGAAATATCAATGATTCCAAGATGCTTGATACATCCTTTCCACACCAACAGCCTTAACTAATGCCATGTGGGTACAAGTCATGAAATACCACAGCCCCAGAAGAATCAAAATTGCAGGTTATTCAAAGGACCAGTAAAGATGCTCAGTACACAATAATACAGTGGAGTTTGAGTTGAGAATTGGTTGAAGCATTCTAGAAAACAATTTGGAACTATTCTAGAAAAATCACCAAACTATTCATATCCTTTGACACAGCAAAATCACTGTTGGGCATTTATCTCATTAGATCTAAAGAGAGAAGGAAATACCCCCTATGTAACAGTATATTTATAATGATCTTTTTTGTGGCAGCAAGATACTGGAAATGAAGTAGGTGACTATCAATGGGGGAATAACTAAACAAATTCTGATAAGAGAAAATCATGGAACATCATGCCATGAGAAATGATGGCTATGAAGAATTTAAAGAAATTTGTAAATACTTCCATGAATTAATTCATAGCCAACTAAACAAAACCAACAAGCACAATGACCAAAAAATATAAAGGCAAATAGTACAAAAATATATTATAATTCATACTAGTGAATAGCCCACTCTTAAATTCCAGAAGTCTAATAATGAAGCCTGTTTCCTTCTTCTTGCTAAGGAGGTGGTGAACTGCAGATGCAGAATGAGGCATATGCTCTCAGGCATGACCAATTTTTCAGGGTTTTCCCCCCCTTAACTGGACATTTTTGTTGGAAAGGAAGATCAGAGGGGGTACTAGAAAATACTAGTGACATACAAAAAAAAGTATCAATCATACACTAAAAAGAAAAGAAGGGAAAAATGCAAGTAGTGCAAGTAGGCTGCAGCAAATTACTGTAACATCTACATAGGAAGTGCTACAATAAGCTTTATTAAAGGCATATATGACCAGAAAAGGAGGGACCCTAACCATGTAATTAGAAGCAAAAGAAAACAAGCAGATAGACTAAAAACTGAGCAGTGGTAGCCATGAAATATTCAAAGAGCCAGAGGAAGCTCTTCAGCATGTTGGGTGGATCTTCCAAGGAAGATGTATGGACAAGCATTCACTAGAATTGCACAGGACATAAAGATATGAGTAGGTTGCGGTCTATGCCAGTGGAAGGACTATTCACATAAGTGATTATCACAGATTCACTTAAATATATTTGCACCAACATACTTAACTTCATGGGATCCCATTATTCAGAAGCAAGGAGTAACTTGGAGCTCAAATTGCTGAACCAGTGCTTATGCCCATCAAAGTCACCAATGTCCACCCTGCCCTGTGGACACTAAGAATGGCAGCTTGTCTAGATTGTCTTCCTAACTGTTCTCTGAGCCCTTGGAATCCCAGTCCCAGTGGGAGAATATGCCTTGAAAACAGAACTGTAACTCTACCTTGTTATCACAGCAGGAGAAAGAAAACAAGAAAAGGGCACAAATCCTCCAAGGATTCAAGGGAAAGCAAATTTCTCTGGTTTCCTGCTGACTGAAGAACAAGTGTCTATATTTCAGCTACCCCTAATCCCATGGAACCACCAAGCCAACTTACTCTCGAATCTCATCAATGATTTTCTGCTTCTCTTCAATCTCATCTCGAAGTCTGGACAGCTGCTTCTGGTGGGCTTCCCTATGACTCTCCATTTGCTGCTCCAATGCTTTCTGCAGACCATACAAAGAGAAATGACACTTGCATTTTTGTTTAAGCATTATATAAGCCCAGATCTAATTTGCCATTATTCCAGAACATCATATTCTAAACAAGGAACATTCCCTCTCTTCTGCTCACAGAAACCACTGTCCCTTCTTCTGGGACTCATCAAACACAAAGCATTTGTAATGGAATTGTGTGACCAGATCAGCAAGATTAATTCAGCACTTGAGGCAGGGGAACACCTGACAATAAACAAAAAAGCTTTCCCTTTAAACAGTGGTGTGATGTCACAGAAAATGCACAATATTGAGAGTCAGGAGACTTTGATTTGAACCCGTTTTTGCTACTACTTTTATGACTTTGTCATTGTTATTGTTTAGCCGTTAAAGTCACGTCTGATTCTTTGTTGACTCCCGCTGGGGTTTTCTTGCCAAAGATACCAGAGTGGTTTTGTCATTTCCTTCTCCAGCTCATTTTACCGATGAGGAAAGAGGCAGAGTTAAGTGACTTATCCAAGGTCACACAGCTAGTAAATGTCTGAGGTCAGATTTGAACTAAAAAAGATGAGTCTTCCTTACTCCAGGCCTAGTTGTCTGATCCACTGTGCCACATTGCTGCCCATTATGACACTGAGCAAGTCACTAACTTTTCTGGCCATCAGTTTTCCCCTTTGGAAGATGCTAGAAGACTTCCTTCTAAGTTCCTTCTAGCTCTAAATCTACGGTCCTAGAATCTCTCTGAAGCTTACCTGACCTATGGTAGCTCACTACCTACTGTGTCATGGGATAAGAGAAGTACACAAAGATGGCAGAGTGTAGTTAAAAAAAAAAACCAAAGCACCACAACCACAATAATTAGGAAGAACTCATTTTTAGTCCTGGTTTCATTACTTTATTCACTGCATGACTTTGAAGGGTCAGTTTCATCTTTTGTAAAATGGGAATAATGAAATCTGCCCTATCCACCTCACACAGGGTGACTGACTGTAAGGGTCAAATGACATGAGTGTGAAGATGCTTTGAGAAAGTCATGTACAAAGGCAAGTAGCAGCTATGCTAATTCGAGGGCAAAATACGGCTGCAACAGCTTTCATTAACATGATGACATGACATAAAATGGGGACAGAAGCTTACCCAGGAAGACTTACTTGTCTACCTCAGGGCCTGTTTTGCCCAGAACAAGCAGCTGTCAGCCCGATTTAGCTAATCCACTTGCCTAACAGCTGTGCACACCTGTTTTTCCACAAGAGGCAAAAAGAACAATACTTTCATTCACATCTATTATCTCATTTGATCATAACAATCTCATGAGGCAGGTAGGACATAAGTTATAAGAAAACTAAGGGGCAGCTAGGTGGCACAGTGGATAGAGAACTGGCCCTGAAGTCAGGAGGACCTGAGTTCAAATTCGGCCTCAGACCAAACACTTGACACTTACTAGCTGTGTGACCCTGGGCATGTCACTTAACCCTAATTGCCAAAAAAAAAAAAAACCCAAAAACAAACAAACAAAAAAAACCTAAGGCCATTTTATCATCAACAACATTTACTAAGTATTTCCCATGGGTATGGCACATGAAACAGTAAAAAGGGGAAACCTCAACATGCCACTTATGGTCAAGAAAGCTTCTTTTGTGAGATTTCTTGAACTCCAGTGTAGTTTGGCAAAAGCAATTTATCTAAAGATCTAGATCTTACAGGGACTGGAAACTCAGGTCTTCTGATTCTGTAGTCCAGGGGGCAGCAGCGTGGTGTAGTAGGAGGAGGAGAGTTCTACCTTGGCCCCATTTTGGCCACATGACTCAACTCTTGCAAAGAAGGTACCAGTCTATCTTGGTTTAAGTTTTCTCACACAAGAGTTCCCAATAACTAAGAAATCACAGACCCAGGACCTGTCCCCTATACCAAGCTAACTCAAAAGAGAATACTCAGAACTGGAGGAGGAGCAAGTATGCAAGAAAAAAAGTTGTCTCAAATTATGCAGTTAATGGATTACTCAGATTACTTCCATGGGAATTTACGAAGCACAACAGATAAAAGCTTCATCAAGCTTTTTTGTTCCCTGACCTTTCTGAAGCATTAAATCCCAAGTTCCCATTTTTTCCAATAGCTGTGTGAGCTGTCTATCTTCCCATTGCCCTATGGTTTAACTTCGTGTTAGAAAAAGCTCTTCAGGGATCCTCTCATCCCCTCTTTTTTTTTTCTCTTTCACTGCCCCCCACCTCAACCTTTTACCTTCTTGTCCTGAAACAACCAAAATGTTACTAAAGGAGGTTATCCTTTGTTTATCATATTTGTAAGCTATTTTAATAACACTTATTTTAGAAAGTTTAATACTTTAATGTTCTGTTCACAGAGAAAAAAAGTTTAAAATGTAATGCTGTAGATATATACACATACATACATACAAATCTATACTGTTAGGTATGCACAGGACTGCATGGCAAACCCACAACAAACAAACCAAAAATAGGGAATGCTCTGCTCATTTCCAAGGAAATCTGTCCTGCTGCTACATAACTACCCCATGTTTAGCCTGGGTTTGAGTCTTCCTTTTTCAGGAAAAGACAGAGAGAGCTCCACTTTTAACTCCCACTGACCCTATTTAAGAGGTTCCCTCACCACACCTCACCAGGAAAATAATAAGCTACTAAACATTTATTAAAATTCTGGGAAACCTGTTATGTGTTCATCCAATTCCATTCTATTTTTTTAATGATTGATTTAGAAAAAAAATTTCTGTTCTCTTTCTTTTATTTTTTAATTTCTCCTTTTACAAAAAAAATTTGAAAATGAGTCTTCCTGTCTTGGGCAACTAGATAGCACAGTGCATAAGGTGTCAGACCTGAAGTCATAAAGACTCATCTTCCTGAGTTCAAATCTAGCCTCAGACATTTACTAGCTACATGGCCCTGGGCAGGTCACTTGACCCTATTTGCCTCAGTTTCCTCATCTGTAAAATGAGCTAGTGAAGGAAATGGCAAACGACTTCAAGATCTTTGCCAAGAAAACTCCAAATGGGGTCACAAAGAATCAGACAGGTCTGAAGAACAACTCCCTGCCTCACCCAGGCCACCTGCAGGTCTGATTTCAACAGTAATCAAACAGAAGCTTTCCCCTACTCTGGTTTTCCAACTTAGGCAGGCACACTCTTCCTTAGGTGCTCAGCTGCCCAGGACCCACCATCCTGCTGCCGGACATAGTGTCTTACATACACTCTATTGGCCTTAGCTCTACTACAGCTCAGAACTCAAGAGTTCCCCAGCCTCAGGCTTCCTCAGCAGCAGGGGATACAGGTGTGCATCACCATGCCCAGCTCCGCACTATTTAAAAGTGAAAGGGAGTTGGGGGGAACAAGTTGTTTACCTTTTTTTTTCCAGATTGGGGACCTCAACTTTATTTGGCCCTTTAGTTTATCATCAACAACATTTATTGAGCATTTCCCATGGGTATGGCACATGAAACAGGAAAAAGAAGAACCCTCAATATACCACTTATGGTCAATTAGGCTCTTCTTGTGATTTCTTGAACTAGAGTATAGTTTGGTAATAAAAAAAAATAAGACCAAGGTTTTTCATCTTTGCATGATCCTTAAATGAACTAATAAACTTAGTTACTACATTTTCTGCCTAAAATATGACTAGATGAAAGTGCTCCATCTAGACAAACACTCAAATTTATCATGTTAAGAAAGGAGAAAAAAAAGAGCTCTGACTGTAGATGTCAGCTCACAATGGAGTAACTGGCAATGCATTAGAAGGCACCCACAAAGTGACTGATGCAATCATTTGAGGGGACACTCTATTTACATCTTTCCCCTTCATCTGAGATGGAGGACAAATTGTTAAGAGAATAATCATTGCCTTTTCTATTATGTACCACACACCAGGGCCATTTGACTCATATTTTTAACATCAATATTTAGCCAGCTCTTCCCTAGCTAAGATCTACTTTCAAATCACAACAGTCTGTCTACTTTATATCCCTCATTCTAATATATATCTCTGGCTTTGATGGAAGACCATGAAAAAGAAGAGAGGAAAGCAAGCCCAATTTTTCATGACTTTCATGATTGTACCTTCATTTCCTCTGCATCCTGAAGCCGGGTCAAGTGTTCCTTTTCTTTGTCCTGGAAGCTGACTTCATGCATTTTTTCTGTTTTCCATTTAATTCATATTCAAAAGTGGAAATGTAAGATAAAGGAAAAAACATTAATAACACAGTACTACCTGTTAGCAACTATACCAGAGACATAATAGTCCAATCCCCACATAAAAAAACTCTTTAGAATTAAGCAGCACCTTGGAGGTGACTTAACTCTTTAAGACATATGGCTGCTGTTAGGGGGTCTAGAAAAAAGTAATTTATCTTTCATAAAAAGGAATTTTACCTTCCATAAATAATCTACTTTGTTCCCCAAGTTCCTAATGGAACAACAACAAAAATCAGACAATCTTCAAAATAATATCGAATTTGTTGCAAAATATTTGACATATTAAAGGAAAAGGGATTCCATATGTCTTGGGAGGTGGGGGTTAGGAAAGGGAGTATATGATTGAATGTATCTCACACTCTTCTAGGAAACAATTTCAGCCTAGTGTTCTAGGAAAGGCAATGGACAAGGAGTCAGAAGACCTGAGTTTTCATTCCCACCTATGCTACTTACAAGCTGTGACACTTTGGACAAATCACTTAATATCTCTGGACCTCAGTTTCCACATCTGAAAAATTAAGGAGCTGGACTAAATAATAATCTCAATGATCTTTTCCAATATGAGGATTAAATGATTCTAAAATAAATAATTTTTTAAATTTTAAAAAATCCAATGACTCTAATCTGTAAAAAAAGAATTACCTTTCATATTTTTCCTTGGTTCAGCACTCAATTTTTCACTTTTATTCCTCTTGGACAAACAAACCATCACTAGTGAAGTATAATGCTACTCTGTCTCAGGGTTATAATGGATGCCCATGCATTTTTATAAATTAAGCATACTATCCTGTATTTTTAGCCTTGCTATACTATTTCCTATGCCTCTGTGTCCTCCATACACTTCATAGAATTATAAGATTTAGAGCTGGAAAAGACCTTAGGGTTCATCTATCCCACATGTATTTTAGAAAACACAGGAGACATTTTTATGTTTAGTCTACATTATTAACATTTTCTCCACTAATTTCTTAATTCTAGACCAGTGTTTCTTAAACCGTGGGTCACAACCCCATATGGGGTCATGAAAAATTTGGCAATAGTAAAAGGTTTCTGAATGCGCAACGACCAAAAATTAATTCAAAATCAAACGCTAATGAATCCGAGGTGTTTCTGGCAGCACTTGCCCGTGTTGCATTGAGCAACTTTACTGCAGCCTTGGTTCTGAACACAAAGGACTCTCCTTTTGCACTGCACATGCCTTCCATCCACACAATGCTCAGTTTCCACACAATTAGTGGGAAAAAGTTTAAGAAGTCCTGATCTAGACAATCAACAAAGCAATAAACAAAGCCCTGATGTGTAGTGCTCGCCAATTTCCAAGGTGCGCTCACCTTGAAAATTTAACAATCAGTTCTTGCAAGGCATTATAAGCTATCTCCAGTATACCACTGTCAGTCCTTCTCTTATAGATGTGGAAACAGAGCCCCAGTGAGGGGCTACTGAACTAGTAAATAGAACAGGAATTCTAACCTAGGTCTTGTAACTCTAAACTGAATGCTCTTTCCATTGCACACCCATGCTGTTCTTCTATTCTACCACCTTAAGACTTCCCTAATTATCAATCAAATCATTGGTACAGAGTAGATGAGGGGAAGGTGGAATGTTATCAACGGAGCATAAATGAACATCTTATAGTTCATTTAGGCAGAGAGAGAGAGAGAGAGAGAGAGAGAGAGAGAGAGAGAGAGAGAGAGAGAGAGTGAGAGAGAGAGAGAGAGAGAGAGATAAAGTGTGTGTATGTGTATGTGTATGTGTATGTATTTGACCAAGACTGCAACAAAGAAAAATGATAAAACATTTACCTTGGGCACGGAGCTTAGCCAGCTCTTCACTGAGTGAGTCCTGGGACTCCTCCAGCTGTCTCCTCTTTTGCTCCATGTTTTGCATGTAATCTGTCAGAGACTTGATTTTTGCTTCATGCTTAACAAAGAATATTGAATGAATAAGGGGTCACTTACTTTAAACTATTTAAAAAGGAAAACTCAATCAAATAAGTTTTTCTTTTAAAGCACAGTGTTTGAATGATATACTTAATCTATCATTCCAACTGCTTTCCAAATGTCTGGGAGACTGCTTCCTGAACCCTCAGCTTCTGCTCATAAGACACTACAAAGAAGGTCCTCCTGCCACACAGAAGGGCCAGATTTACTGGCTCCTCTCTCTGTGGGATCTCACCTTCCTCTTTATGGGCATTGTAAAGTACTGCTCTGGGGAAAGGAACCCTGGTATCCAAATACCAATTCTACTGTGCCACAAGTTACAATCCTTCTTACTGGAGATAAGTAGGCTGGTATAATAACTATGGCAACATAATACTTGAGATGTGTCTAACACCAAATATTCTTTAATGTTTTAGGATTAGGGTATGAAAATATGGATTTCCCCTCCATTCCAAAGTATTATCTAAAGAATGAGTTTATTTTTATGTCCAAATAATTTCACCATTATGGATGCATGACATGAATTATTCAGAAACATACACTGAACTACTCATAAGAAAACAAAATGTCAAGCTTAAATATCAATGGTAACACAGAGTGGTGTTTTCAATTCTTTTTTTCTGTAATAGAAAAAGTGATAGCATTACTTTATGGCAGGGAAATTAACATGGATACTTGGTAATTGCCCTACAAAGAGCAATTCTGATTTTCCTATATTAAACGAGACATGTAGGATAAAGAGAAAATATCACCAAAAAGAAGGTTTCAAAAATAATCTTGCAATAGGAGATTTTCTTCTAATATATAAATCATTTCAAAATTCTAGATTATATTGCATTTACCTATTTATCAAAAAATAACTTAAGTATCAGTCTCTGACCAAGGAAATCTAGAAGCTCAAATGACAAAAAAAAGAAAAACAATTCACTTCAAGTTTACACTTGTGCTAACTCTATTATCTCTCACAGGAAATTTCTACTGTTAAGAGTTACCCTAGAAGATTCTTGTATAAAACAAGAATGTGAACAAATACGTTAACTGTATCTGACCATCCTAAGTAGCCGGACAAATAACGAAGCTATTTCAAGAGGGCAAGGTGAGCAGATGAGGAAGAACAGGATGACATACCTGTGAGATTAGCAGCTGGCAAGCTGCAAGCTCCCGTTCACTGGCATTCATCTTCCGGTTGGAATCAATCTGTGCACTCTCCAGCTGTTTACTCCGGTTCACCAGGGATTTCACCTCTGACTTCATCTTACTGATGTACAGCCGGGCCATGGTAAACTCCTCCTCAATCACTCCATTCACATCTGCTAACTGAGCACACAAGAGGACACCACTACTTACTTTTGGCCCACTGGATAGAAATCAAAACTCCAGATTGACCCTTCCTCTCTGGAGCCCCTTGGACATCAAAAGCAGTGTTGAAAAGTTTCCATTATTCTAAACTTTAGGGAAGAATTTTGATAGAGACATTCTCCAAATTGACAATCTGAAGAGAAGTCAAATACTCCATGGAGGTGATCAAGGGGACATTGCAACACTATGTCAAGGGGAAAAAAGAACTTTGGAATTAGGAAATGATCTTTATAAGCCAAGTACCAAAGGCTCATTTAGTCATCTGTAACCTCATATTCAGGAGTACAAAACATCCATAGCTATTGCATAGTCTTATTAAGCAAAGAGAGAATATGGGAGGTGGTAAGAAGAAATCAGAAAGTCCTGAAATCACTTGACCAAGTTTAAATTTAAATAGGAGCCCCTTCAGGTGTTGGCCTTCTTTGACACTTCTCAGCAGCTCCTACCCACATTTATTGGCCATCTTCCCAAAGCCAAAGCTATATATGCTAACAATAATAATACTCATTTACAAAGGTCCTTATGATTTATAAAGTACACTCTTCACAATAAGCTAGTGAGTTAAGTGGCAGAGATACCATTGTCCCAATTTGACAGACAAAGAAATTAAGGCTTTGAGAAATTGATGACTGATTTATCGGTGGTCAAATACCAAATGCTTGAACACCAGGCCTTCTAAACAAAATTCCCATTGAATCACACTGTCCCTCCTATGTGTTTTCTAGGAGACACCAAACTAACCTTCTACTAAATAAAAATCTACAGTTAAAAATGTCAAGTATAACTTTGCTTTGGCTGTTATAGGAAAATGGTTTATTATTCTGCTTTTTGACATGTGGCATAGCTCCATTATAAGGGGAATTAAGAGGAAAATCTTGGGTTCATCTAAAAAGATGGGGATCTATTATGTAGCAGCAATAGTAAAATCACCTAACTTAAAAAAAAGATCTTCAGAGATCATCCAGTTAGTTTCAAGTTTTCAAGCAACCTTCTACCTAATAAGTATCACCAAATCACAAAGGACAGTAAAAGGAACAAGCATGTATTAAGCACCAACTGTCTGCCAGGCACTGTGCTAAGTGCTTTACAAATTTTTTCTCCTTTGATCTTCACAACAATCTTGGGAATAGATGCTATTTTGATCCCTATTTGACAGATTTGATTACAAACTGAGGCAGAGAGAGTGACTTGCCCAATGGGGTCACATAGCTAGAAAGTATCTAAGGCCAGATTTGAACCCAGATCTTCCTGCCTTTGGGTCCAAATCTCTATCCACTGCGCTTCTATTAATGAACACTCTTAATTAACTAGACTTTTTGTTATACTATTATTTTAGGGAAAAGTGTAACACAAAAAAAGAAACTATTTTAGTTAAAAAAATACACACAGAGCTTCTAGGGATGCATTATGGTCAGTACACATTAAATTCATTCTTCTCTATCTACAGACTCTACCATGATAATTGACATTCACAAGGTAGCATAATGAAAGATTGTTGGACTTGGCATCTGAGAACCTGGGTTAGAATCTTGGCTCTGTCTGTTACTACCTTGTTACTACTCCACAAACCTCAGCTACCTCATTTGTTAAATGAGAGGTTTGCAACAATTTCCCCTCCAGTTCTAAATGTAGGGTCCTATGATCTCAAAACATAGCAAAATCTTGAGTCATCAAAGAGAGAATGAATTGAGTTGATTGTGCTATGTTAACTAAGGCAGTATTAGTCTTAAATGACTATGATTCCCCCATGTAAATCTGGCCTAGAAGTACTACATACGCAGACTGGCTTTTAAAAATAGTTTCTTCTTTATGAGTTGCTCTTTTTCCTAAAGAAGAGTACAACTCTAATGGGAGAATCCATGTTGAAAAAAATTCTAAAAGTAGGAAGTCATACAAAAAAAGAATTTTCTTCTTTACCCACAGTTAAGAAGAAAATCCACTGCATAAAAATACCCATTCCCTGAGTATCCTAGTATCTGAGGGTTTATTGTTTTGTTATTTTTCTTGATTACTAATGTAATGTATTATATGCAGTTTTACTCCCTCCCTCCTAGTTTGGACTGTCCTCTAGAGAGTGAGGAACCCTTTGTATTTTAAAGATCCATGCTCTCCTTCAGTCAAGCTCTAGCTAAACCAAACATTCTCATGTATCTTTTAATCAAGTTGCAGCCTCACATCTCAGCTCTCTGACTGAGATCCCTATTGGGCAAGCGAGAAGCTAAAGTAAGGCACACAAAATAAAAGTTCATAATCCCTCATGTAAACTTGGCCATGAACAACTATATAAGCAGATTATACAACTCACTAGACAAATATTAGTTAAAAATGTATAATTTTGTTTAGCCACCAGAGGGTACCACAGTATTTCCACAAATAGGTATTTATGATATGGTTATGCTGGTATGTGAATACAGATTAAGATTTGTTATTTGGGCTACAACCTGGTTTTGCAACGCTTCAGAGTGCCTAATAGTTGTGAATAAGGTATGTCACTTAAATACAGATGTGTCACTTGCATCATGGCTACTATCATAACTCATTCTATATTGGTATGTTTTTAAGTGATCATTTAGGACTGAGGATATGGAGTCAGATGAGCTCTGGAGAATTAGCAACAAATATAAGTAAATTAATCATCAGGAAGAACCTAAATCCCAACTTTCAGAATTTAACAAATATTAAGTTATATGTATCCTTAGCACTGTACAGAATTCCATTTTCAAGGTTGAAAGCTATAGACCATAACTCTCTCTGACTTCCAGTATAATGGCGCACCTTACATGCTATGTTTCTGATTAAAGTGTCCTTGCCCATGAAACATTCCTCACAGTGTCCTTCCACATATATCCTTTCAAATGTAACAACAACTAGTAAGAATAGTTCACATTTAAACAACACTTCAATAATGCTCTTTTCTCATCACAACCTTTCAAGGCAAGCAATAAAAGTGTTATTACTAACATCTGATTTGCCCACAGTCACACAGGTAGTAAGTGACACATTTGGGATATTAACTTGGGTAAGACCAGTGCTGTTTCCTCTACGCCACACTGCTTATCTTAGATAATGGACAGGAAGGTTGTGCAGTTAGAATAGATCTCCTGGTTACTAGCATCTGGCCAACACAGAGACAAGGGTAGAAGATACATACTGACTATATTCTATATTGTTTCCAAATTGACTGGCAAATGGGGAGGGATTGGGAGGAATGGCCTCTTTCAACTTGACTTTATCTCTCTGACACCATGAAAGTAGGAATGACATCTTGCCCCTAACAATCTTTCCCCTATGCCACATTCCAAAGGTAAAGAGTTGTAAGGGACCCAAAGGTACAAGTAGATGAGCTATTGCCTTTTCTAGTCCAGAATGAAGTCATGGCATAGGGCATTTCATGTTTCACAGCCTAAAAGAAATCAAGGTAGGGTTTTAAAAAAAGGCAAGAATTTGGCAAAAGACCAAAATAAGTTTCATTTATTTCACCTTTCTCTACATACTCTTTTGATTTACTTTTCTTGGAAATATTTCCCTTTTTGTCTTGGTAGGTGACAAAACAATTTTCAAAGTGGGTTCACTGATTCTAGGGAAAAATCAGTCTTTTCTCCTTTTCTTAAAATAAAGATTAAGTCAGTCTCCTCTTTGAACTAATGAAGACTCCAACTCACATCACTTTTGTTTTTGTTTGGTAGTAGACTTCTCCTCATGACTGTATATCTGTCACCAGAAGCCTTGGCATTGAGTAGCATATCATAAATATAATTCACAGAGAAAAGTCCCCCATCCATTATCTTCTGGCTTCAAAAGAAGCCACATACTGTACTGCTACAGCTACATTAATTCAGTTCAGTCACTTTCCAGTTGTGTCCAACTCTGTTATCCCATTCGGGGTTTTCTTGGCAGAGATACTGTTTGCCATTCCATTCTCCAGCTCATTTTACAGATAAGGAACTGAAACAAACAAGATTAAGTGACTTGCCCAGGGTCACACAGCTAGTAAGTATCTGAGGCCAGATTTGAACTCAGAAAGATGAATCTTCCTGACTCCCGGTCTGGCGTTCTATCCACTGTGCCACCTAGCTGCCCAATCAAATAACCCTATTCAAATAAGAAAAGCATTTATCCAGCAAGTGAATTTGAAGAAATGCTAAACTTTCCATAGGAATACTACTCCTTTAAAGAAAGAATAATAATCCTAGGTCAAGACACAGTCATTAAGGATTAAAATGATTAAGACTTGTCAATGAAATTAACTGGGGCTGGAAATTTTAGAATCCACTTTGAATCCTACTGAATGAATTCTCATGGCATGTACTTCATATAGCACATATTGTGTTAGTATGCAGAGGATGATTTAAAAATAAGTCATAGTTTCTGACCTCAAAGAGTTTACAATATCTTAAAGGGAAAAGCCAAGTACACACATAATTATAGCATTAGGTAAGATATGATAAATGCAATGAGAAAAAATATAAACAAAGTGCTATGTAGGTTCAGAAGGAAGAATAGAGCATATCTAGTTGGGGTCAGGGAAAGACTAGGGAAAGCTTAATGGAGAAGATGGCATTTGAATTAGATCCAAAAAATAGGCAGAATATCAACAGGCAAAAAAAAAAGAAAGAAGGGTAGGTTGGGAAGAGGCGAATATTCTAGGCAAACCTAGATGATATAAATAAAGGTATAGAGGAAGGAAAATATAGAGTATTTTCAGGGATAAGTTTGGTAGGAAACTTAAGAGCACAAGACAAGGGTAACAGGAAAAAGGCAGAAAAACTAGATGGGAGCTATATTGAGAAGGGTTTTGATTATCAGGATAAGGATCCTGGGCTTTATTAGAAGAGCAATGGGGAGCCAATGAAGGTTTTTTGAAGAGAGGATTGATATGATCAGATCTGTGCATCAGGAAGAATGACATGGCAATACTATAGGATGGATAGATTATTTTAGGAACATCAATTTCAAAGTTATTATAGTAGTTGTCCAAGAAAGAAGTCATGAGGGTCCTGAAGTAGGGAAGTAGCAATGAAGATGGAAAGAAAAATATAGACACAAGGGAATATTGAAGGGTAGAATCAACAGGATTTGACAACTAATCTAAAACTAATTGGATGTGGGAGAGGGGGGAGGGTAAAGAGCAACATCCTAGCAGCATCCAGTTGAGTATTTTAAAATTATTTCAATCATGCTTCAAATTCCCTAAGGCTGTGTTTTAATGCTCCAACACCCAGGCACTCCTTGATTTCATTTGAATTTTACATCAGCTCTATTTTGCAGCTTAAAATAATGCCCTTTTTTCACTGACAGCAGAAGGAGTCAACATTCCATAAATCAACTCTGCCTTTAATTTAAAATGACCTTGGTAATTGGCAAAATGTGGGGATTTTGTTTGTCTGAGACCAATAAGTTCTTCCAAAAATTAAATCAAACTTTAAATAACCAAACTTGGATGAAATGGAATTAATTCCATGATACCTGAATACTCTGCAATGAAGTTTCAGAATCATTCACAAGCATTTATTAAATGTCTACTTATCAATAGTTATACCATAAGAGAATACTAGCATTGAAGGGATGTCACCTAGTTCAACATCTCTTCTAGAAAACTCAGCTTTAAAAATACTCAAATTGAATTTTTTCTATACTATTCATAAAGTTCATCATTGAGAGAGCCTCTCAGGTATCATTTTTTAATAATTGCTCAAATTTATACATTATTTTACATATGCCATACATAAATTATATACACAAGTCATCATTTGAGCCTCAAAATGGCATTATAGCATAGCTAGCACAAATATTATTATTCCCATTTAAAAGATTGAGGAAATTGAAATTCTACAAGGTGACACACTTAAATGGCTGAGCCAGGACTCAAATTCATCCTCTTTTTGACTACAAATCCAATGGTCTTTTCCCTCCAACTTATATAACTCCTTACTCATAAACTGTCTACCTATAAAACAGAGGAGCATCATGAAAACAATTTAGTAAAAATAAACATTGATATAGATCAGTAGTTAAATAATAGAGATAGATGAGAAAGAAAGAGGGGAGTGAGAGGGAAGGGAAAAGAGAGGAGGGGGAGAGAGAAGAAGAAGGAGAGAGGAAGTTGAATTTAAGGGTTACATAACCTTATATAATAGAGAATTTTCATTTTTCAAGCAGTTATTTGGGAAATTATGCAGACAAAAATCCCATGCATGTCTTCTGTGTCTTAAAACTTTATCTCCTTTCTTAAAATGTAAGCCCTGATGCTTTCCTCTAAGTCTGGAATTCAAGAGGTAGATAAGTTTTTCCGATGTGACTATAGTCAGCATAATTAATTCTAAGCCCTTAATTCTTCGAAGGCTGATTATCCATATAGCCTTCTGTTCCCTAAATTTATGACATTTTGCCACTTCTTAGCATGCCTACCGGATATTAGGCCTGTCATGAAGAGATAACTCAAATCTATCATTCACCAGTTCTTGAAACAGGTTTTACAGGAGAGAAGGTTGGTATTTTTACATTTCCATTATTCATTCTATGACCATTCTCCATTTATATAATTTGAAATTATATGAACTGTTAAGTTAGCTCAGATTTTTACAACATGATGTTACTGAAGTCAAAGATGGTACTGATAAATCCTCACATAGGCTAGTTAGCTATACTCTGCTTTCTGGCTGCAAACTCATCCTTACCTTAGACAGTTTGCATTAGCAAATACATGTATTATATGAAGGTCCTTTGTTTAAACTATTTCTTAGCTTATAGTTTCTCTCTTCTTCCTCTCCCTCTCCTCTACCCCTTTCTGTCTCTCTTCTTCTTCCTACTCTCCCCAGTAGCTCAAAAGAAACATGAGATGCACAAATTTAGGGAATCCACTCCAAATATTCACATGCATTATTTGTGCCTGACTTATGGTACAGTATTCTGAGCTCGTATTGGTCTGATCAGCCAGCTGGACACACTGTAACTTGACTCTATTATAGAGATGTCATTTTGGTCCTCTTTGAGAACGAAGGACAACAACCAACCTTCTCCCTTCCAATCGCCACAACTGGTCTTCTGGACATTTCCCTACATGTGCATTATTCACAATAAGAGCTAAAAACAAACTTCTTTCCCATCTTACCATTCTAAAAAGGGAAAAATCAAGGTTGACAGGGTTTTAGATATAGAATTAAATGACACCTACTGTTTTACAATCCCCTTTTCAGTTTTACATTTGTAAAGATATGCAAGGTACAAGAATGTTAATATTAATTGGTCTTCGTCAAGCAGAGGATAACAAAAAAAAAATAAAAATATACTACAGAGCAGTGAGACAAATTTCAACCCACCATATTTTCAAAGGAAAACAAATCCCTATGCAAATAACTGCTAACTTTCATACCCACCCAGCTTTGTTTTTTTTTCCCCCCAAAACTCACTGTATATTCTCCCTAAATGGTGGCAAATGTCTTCAGGGAATGGGGACATTTATTTACCTTAGTCCAAACAAGATTTAAATATGGTCACAATCTATTAGATTACAAGATCTTCGAGGACAGAGATTGTCTTTTTCCTATTTTTATAGTCCCAGTGCTAAGAACAGTGCCTGAGACATAGTAAACATTTAATAAATGTTTATTGACTGACGGGTTCCCAGAACTGAAAATCAAATTCCACCTTCTTCACCCAACATATTCCCAACTTCGCAGGATTAACTCTCTTTACCCTACACCATGCTGCCATTATAAGAATGGACACCAAAATAAAGGTTGAGATGGCTTACCGTCTTCACATCATTGGTGCCAATGATTCCACCAATCTCCCCCAGGTCCTTCAGCAGTAAATTCAGGATCTCTGTAGCTCGTTTTTTCTGATGGTTACTCAGTTCCTGCAACTGATTCAGCTCTCTTTGTGTAGCAGTCAAGGTAGTCTGAAAAGAATTCACCAATAGTGTGTAAAAAAAAGACCACTTTTTGGTCCTATGCATAAAATACGTGACTTTAGAAAAGATTATAAAGCAATATACAGAAAAGAGTTCTTTTATTATTAGTGGTGGTTATAAAAAATTCAGAAAAATAGGGATTTTTAAGCCAAATATTGGTAAAAGTTATATATTCCAAAATAAAATCCTGGGTATTTCTCAACCTACTCTGTCCAATGTACCAGGGAATAATATGGGGGTGGTAGAAGAAGAGAAGAAGAGAAGAAAGAGAGAGAAAATAGAGGAGAAAGGGGAGGAAATAGAAGAGGAAAGGTAGTGAAGGTAGGAAAGAAGAAAAAAAGAGAAGGAGAGGGGCTAAATTCAGATTGTTTAGACTCAGGACATTCTAGTTGTTAAAAATGTAAAATACATATTTCTATTTCAACCCACACTTTACTTTCTAAGAATCCAATCACATCCCTAACCTTTGTCTTCTGAGTGAATCTATTCTCTAGGCAGACTCTCAGATTCCTCCCTCACCTGGGAGATGGAAGTCTTACAGACCTAATAAGTCTCTTAACAATACAGCTATTAAATTTAAATAAAAAACATTTTGCTCATGCAATACACCCATAGAAATACTAATCAGGGAAGAATTAATTTAGAAATAGTTGGTTAATTTTTTTCTATTCTTCCCAGGAAAACTAAATTGAATGCAGATCATCTTTGTCACATAACACAAAATCAAAGAAGAGATTCTTTATGTGTTAAAAAGCTCCATTTTCTTGCCAAAGTGCTAAAGCACTAAATAGACCAGTTTCTTTTCCATCCCTGATATATAACATCAGAAGGAACAAGTGCTGAAGCACATACATTAATATAAGCTTCTTGAGGGCAGAGATTTTCTCAATTTTTACATTTGTATAGAAGCTAGCACTGTGCCTGGTACATAGCAGGTGCTTAAGAATGCTTGCTGATTGACCAACTCCATGCAACAACAAAATAGCTATCTTTGGCTTCTGGGTATTTTTCTAATTAACTGAACCTACAAAGAAAGCAGTCCCTCTGTCACCAAAGACACGTAAGTTAATACAAAGAAATTTACATAATTCTTCCAAATATATCTCTTACAATATAACACATTTTACTGATTAGACTATGAAAATTACTTGAGAACTAGCTAGTAGCACTTAGCAGATGAGTGATAAGGAGTGACAAGATTGTACTATGAAAAATCATTCATTGATGCTGAGTAGAAAAAATCATTCTCAATTACTTCTCACTAGCTAAAAACCTAATGGGGCACTAAACATAAGTCTCCTCACAAAAGATACTGCTGGCTATCTCTCCAGTATTTCCAATGCTTCTCTGATTATCTATTTAATAATTCCAGGTTGAGAATACAAAAAAAAATTTCCAAAATTTATCTCCGCTATCTTGAGAAATGTTTTATTAGAAAAGTCTCTGCTATCCCAGCTGAGTTTATGAAGTCAATGACATCTCTTGCATCCCCTATGGTGAGTAGATTAAGTTTCATAGCACCATCTGTTAACACCCTTTGCCAATCAAATTTGGATGACTTCCATAAAGCAGACTGGACAAATTCTCATGATGCCAAGCCATTATGCAGAGGTTCCCAGGGAATCAGTCTGCTGCTGAACCTTGTTTCCTTCTCTCCCCTGCAAACACATTTGCCAAATGGTAAAGGGTAAAAAGCAGCAAGTTACTCCTCAGTTAGCTAGATATAATGCTTTACTGGAGCTGAGGGTAGATGGACCTCATCACAAATTCTGTTTCATGGAACTGACATCATCTTTTCCATGACAGAGTAAGAAGGAGAAAAAAAAAGGTAAGATAGAGACCAATGGAGGGGCCAGTTTAAACAAGTAAACAATAAGCCAAATCAGGCTGAGCAGAATCCTAGAGCAATCAAAATAAAGGTTAAGGCAAGATATGGGGAGCAGTAGGTTTGAGGAAGTAGAAAGACATTGGGAAGTGAAAAATAACTACAACTCCTCGACTCTGTCGTAAGACTTTAAAGCTTTGTGTCTGTCAGATTTCTGTGAGAGACAACTAACCCATAAGTGTGGGTAAAAGCCACATCTACAAGTTATTGTCATCACTGAGAGGAACTAAGAAAATAAATCAAATACTCCAGTGCACAACCATACTCATGTCTCCAACTGCATTAACTACATAAAATTAGTCAAGACACAACCCATTCTGACATTACTACAGGATGAAATGGAGGGTGTTATTTGTTGTTCAGTTGTGGATTTTCTTGGCAAAGAGAATGGAGTGGTTTGCCATTTCCTTCTCCAGCTCATTTTACAGGTGAGAAACAGAGGCAAACAGAGGTAAGTGACTTGGCCCAGGTCACACAGCTAGTAAGTGTCTGGGGTCAGATTTGAACTCAGGAAGATGAGTCTTCCTGACTCCAGGCCCGGCACTCTTAAACACTGTGTCATCTAGCTTCCCAAAATGGAGGATGATCTTCCACAAACAATGTTACAGGGGTTAATGCTGAGAAACTAACAGATATTTCAAGGAAATAGACCAGCAAGCTGAGGAACATCTAACTAACTTTGGGTGTAAGCTTAAATGTCTGTCAGGACAGCTTGTGTGAGGTTCTCAGGGAAAAAAAAAGATACATTCCAGTCTTTCTGTCAGCTGAGACTCTTATCAATGCCCAAAACTTTTAATATATTTTACTACAAATGCAGAAGAACCACCAAAGTAGGTAAGTAAGCCAGAGAACCTCCCCCCAGCCCCAGCTCAATAGAAAATGTCCAAACCGTTTTCTGGGCCAGCTCATCAGTCAGCTGCTCATTGGCTCTAGTCTTGTCCTCCACTTCCTGTGACTTCTGGTCATAATTGACAGCTAGCTCCTCCAGGGCCTGCAGAACCTCTTTCACCTCATCCTTGGCAGCCTCGTTCTCAATCTGCAGACGAGTCAGCTCCTCCTGGATCTTCTCATAATCTCTTCTTGTGGAAGCTAAAAGCTTTAAAAAAAATTTTTTTTAAGTTTTGGAGGATGTAAGGACCAGCTACAAAACAAAACAAGACTAATGTTACTATAAAGTGAGAGCAATGAATTGAGATAATACTCTTTTGCACCAGGGAAATAAATGTATTTGTACATTTGTGATTAGAAACCCTGTGCAACTACAGAAGGTTGTACAAACTTTTATAAGTGCTCATAAGATGCTGAGTGCTGAAAGCTAAAAATACATAAATACAACTGAGTGAATCAACATTAAATCCTTGCAAAGCAGATTATTCCTTTATCCCCATTTTGCAGATGGAATGATTGAGGCAAACTCCATTGGGGCAGGGACTGTGTCTTATTTAAATGTTGAATCAATGCTTTGAACACAGAAATGTTTGTTAAACTGAATGGGGGTGGGGGGAGGAAAACATTATATGGTAATCATTAATTAATGGGGGATCAGAGGTAATAGTTGAGATTAGACTGGATTGCTAAATTAGTGATAAATTCATGTTCCATCCCAAAGGTGGTTGAAAGAGACAGAGACAGAGACAGAGGAACAGAGTTAGACAAGTCACAGCTCAAGATGAATGGATGCTAAAGATGACATGATTTGATTCTTTTCTCTTGAAGCTACAGCATAGAGTTACTTCAAGATGGAATCATACATCAAAAAGCATTTCACTTTGTTGTTAACTATTCCATGTGTGAAACAAACAATTGGCAAGTAGTGTTTACGGTGCTGTCACAATATCCAAAGTTTTGTTCGTATTAGTTTGGCTCCCCAGAGTTAACAAGCCAACAGAAGGTCTACCAATCAGTGAAAGGGAATTAGGTCACCCACTGGAGAAAGTTTATCACAGGCACTTGTTCTATCAAGTGAATCCTTTCAACAACAGAGAAGCTAAGGAAGGGAGAGAGAGGAGAGAGGCAGAGTGATATCTGAGATGCTGCTGACTTTGAACACATTTCAGCCTTGGGAAAGAAACTGATTACAATATAGTTAACCCAAAGTAGCCCTTATCAAGCAAGACTAGCTAATAAAGTGATTGGGAAATTACTACAATTAATGCCTTTGAAATTGCAACAAGAAAAGCAGTGGAGCTGAAATTCGGAGGAAGAAAATGATCACATAAACATTTGTTAGGTACAAATGAGGCACTGAGGAGGACAGAACCAAAATCACACTTTGTAGGTGCAGTCTATGGAAAATATGCTCAGGTATTATCAGAAGGGGCAAAGAAAAAAGAGATTCTTTAGGCCAGGATAGAAAAATACTAATGTTCTGCATGACTCTCCTGTTTCTCAAGTTCTTTGGAAATAAACGTGTGTTTGAGAAGCACAGTCAACCATAACAGCAAAAACTATCAACTAATTCTTTCAAGACAACTTTAAAAACGTAAGCAAGTATTGTTACATCTGTGCTGGGTTTTCTTCCCTTTCTATTTTAATCCAGTCATTACCACACAGGCAGCTCCAGACTACCCAAAGTCTAGATATCCAGCTAATGTTACTATTCCCTTCTGTCATAATTTGGCTACTTCATAATTAGTAAGTCACTCCACCAGAGCAAGTGTGCAGCTTTTCGTTTTGGTGAAAAAGTTAACTGGGGGAAGAAGGTTGAAAGTAAACAGACGAAATTATTGGGTGTATTATCTTGGATTTAAAATTTACTCATATCTACCTCCATAGAGCAAAACTACAATTAATTCCTATTTGTATAAAACCATAGTTTAAGTTGGTGAGTGAATGGGAGGTACAGGAGGTGGGGACATGGCACATCTCTACCTTCTAATGAGGTCAAAACTATCTTTCCACTTTTTAGTGATCCAAAAGTATTCCAGCATGGTACCTTACCTCTTCTTTCCCCTCCTTTAATCTCTTCTCTGGATTAGTGCTAAAGCATATTGGTGATCATGATCAGTGTTGATATCTGAGAGTAGTTGTAAATGGTGCCCAAAATGATTGTGGAAGAGTAATAGAAGTACTGTCAGCTGGGAATGAAGAGACAGCCATTCTTGCCTAAAGTACTAAAATTATCTTACATGTTCCACCTTCCTCACTTCAAGGAATGACTGTATCTACCAGGGAGAGAAAAGGAAGGAAGGAAGGAAAAAGAGGAAGAAGGAAGGAAGGAAAGGGGGGGAGGAGAGGGGAGAAAGAGGAGAGAAAGAAGAAAGAAAAAAGGAAGAAAGAAAGAAAGGAGAGAAAGAAAGAGAAAAAGAAAGGAAGAAAGAAAACCCTCAAAGGGTTAAGAATGTCATAGGCTGAGTCATGCCTCATTTAGTAAATTCCACTCAGGCAGGCATCATCATACTGTCCTAAGATTTAAAAAAAAAAACAAAAAAAAACCTCAACCAGAAAGTTCCACAGGAGTCAAGCAAAGATGCTTTCTAAGTCTCTTGGAAAAGTTGCAATTTGTAGAATTAAACAAAAATTCCAATAACTTTGAGTTTTGTGTTTGTCTCTTTACCTCATCCTGATCCAACATCTGCTGCTTTAATTTTTCAGCCAGCTGGCTCTGCTGGTTAATTTCATCATCCTGAAATGAAACAGCACATTTAATTATTTTTACTAATGATTCCACTTTTGACACCTAAGTTTCCAGAAAATAGCCACTAAGACATCAGCTATAAGTTTGATAATAGATTAAAAAGAAAATTATAATTCTTCTCTTTCCTATGATTATTTCAGAAGATAAAGTAATTGGCTCCATGTTTTTATTTATTTAAAATGCCTCTAAATCCATTTTTCACAATGGATAAAACATCCTTGATGTACAATATACTACACAACTGTAATTCTACTCATCTGGAAATTGAAAAAATACCAAGATAGTAGAAATGAAAGGGACCTTAGGGACTTTCATGTGATGCATCTTACTATGGCTTATCAGTAAAAGAGAAAATACTTTTTAACCATCTACTCTATTTTGCAAAGATCCCAAATCCTGACTATTTCAATGATAGGAGCAGCTGCTGCATATTACTTATAGTGGCTCTAGCAGGATGTCTGCTAAAAACCCTTTACTTTTAAGTCAATGGAAAACCTAAGACTCACTATTTTAGAAATTGGGGGGGCGAAGCATCAATTATGAAAAAAGGGACTTCTGGATTGAAAGACTAGTCAATTTGGAAAATGCCCAACTCAGCAAAACTCTGGAAATAGGATATTTGATTGACCCGGCATGAATAATGTACAGACATCATTTGCATTTTGGCTGAGAAATGAGAAACAGCAACAATTTTATAGTTATGGGAAAGGATTTAGCTTTGGCAATGAAACATTCCAGTAGAGAAGTAAATTCCATTTACAAGTAAGGAAGAAAAAAAATTGTGAAGGAGCAGAGAGCAGAAATTAATGCTTGGCTGAGGGGGTGGAGAGAGCGATGAGGAGGAGGCAGCTATTGATTCGGTGGTAAGGAATCTTCTCCCTGAGCAAATTCATCATCTTCATTCTCATTTTCTGCCACTAGATGTTGCTGCTGTCAAAGCCTGGATGCTGGCTCCTTAAGCCCTTTGTAACTGGAGTGTAAATCTGTTCCCTAGGCTTTCACCTGGTAAGCTACCCACCCCCAGATGTGGGTGGAACAGCAGGCATGAGCTGCCTAGCAGCAGGAGATAAACTCTGCATTCTCTGCTATCATTTTCATCGTTTCAAATAAAATTTGGAAGCACAGACTTCAAAATGTTACACAAAACAACCCTTATTCACATTGGCCTTTCTCTGGGAAATAGGAAGAGTTGAGAACATAAAAATAACGTCCTAGCACCTAACTGGACACTCATCTAGTACCGGTCTACAGCAGAGGATGTTTGGGAATCTGACCTGCAGCAACATGCAGCCTTGTTCTGAAAATGCATGGGATGAGGCAGAAGGAGCTTGTTGTTCTCCTGGGGGTTCCATTTAAGATCCTGACCTTCAAAGCTGTCAACTAACATGCTATGGCTTTTGATACAGAAATTAGATTCTAAAATCAGGGTTTGGCTACCCATGCCTTCCATATCCACTATATTATTTCTAATCGCTCTTTTCTGTTAGAAGGTTGCCTTTGAATAATAATTTCTCTACAGGCTTTTTTACACCAATAAATCTTCAATTATTTCACAAACTACATAGAAGAGTTCTACTACCCCCAACTCCTACTCCAAATTAGATTTGTGGCATGGATAAGTGCACCAAAAGAAAGCCTTCAAAATGGTGCTTTTGTTATAAGGATCTGGCACTGATGATGCTTTGTTTTCTAAATTTAGAATGTGGGTAACTAGAGAAGAGGATTTTTTGTCAATGTTCTTTGGCACCTTGCAGGTGCTGCATAAACATCCAACTAAAATAAAAAAAAAGATAAGTATGCAGCGATCTGATCATCATCTCTTCTCCTGGGACCTAGAAGTGACCATGATGATTGACAAACGAGAAGACAAAAGCAGGTGGAATTAGCTCTCTTTCCCTTACTACAGAGAGGGTAAAGTCAAAGAACTGGAATTATTCCAACTACTATGGGACAAGTAATTTTGGATATCTTTGTGATTTCTGAAAATTCAATAATTAATTCAAAAAACCAGAAGTGAAATATAAACTACAATCTCAGATTAGCTCTGCACTATAATCCAGAAAAATCTCTTTTATATTTAATATGCAAAGAGAATACTTCTTTCACTCAAGTCCTATTCTGGTGCATCATCATGGTTTCCTCAAAGGCTCTCCTAGAAGAGCATAAGCTTTGGAAGAATCTATCAGACCTTAAAGTCTGTAAGTGTGGGCCCAGCAATTGACTGTCCACTGAGCACCAGCCCAGCTATGGTCACAGAGATTTATCACTAGAATGTTGACCCCCTGCTTATTTGTTCTGGCCACAGTACCACAACAAACTTTCTTTACTACGGTTGGAATCAGAGGGAAATACCCACACCAATGAAATCACAAACATTTTTAAGTATCATTTTCTTAAGGAAATCAAGACATTTACACACATGATAATAACAGTTCCTTCAGCTCTTTATGAATGGTTTTTGTACAAAGACCCTGCATAGGCAATAAAAAGCAATACCGTTTCTAGTAGTTGAAAGACCAATTAACAAAGCTCTCATGGGAATGAAAGTACATTACAGATGAACTCATAAGGGTCAGGTTACACCCAATTTAATTGCTGTAGTTATAAAATAAACTCAGAAAATAACAAACACAGAAGGATCCCTTAATACAGTAGACAATAGAAAAAAAAGATATTGGATACTAAGCATTTATCCCAAACAGAGGGCATGTAAGATTAATGGCAGTGTTCACATAACAAAGCTGCTCAATGTGAGTCTCAGGAGTCCATAGAACAATTCAGGAAGAACTTCAGTAGAATTAAATTGCACCAAAAATGTCAGTAACCTTTTAATAAGTGAATTGAAAGGATTCAGAATATACCAAGGACAAAACATCAACACAGCATAAAACATCCATTAACTATTCATTACTTCTAGGATCCCTACCCTTGTCTTCACTGGGAATGCATAGACATTATTTTCTTCAAGGTCTTTTCTATTCTCTCCCCAGTGACTACATTGAAACATGTCTATCTGAGCATCAACTGAGTACGCATAAAATATAGGTATTCCAACTCCGCATGTTCAAACATTCTCAATATAACATGCACCAAAATGAGAGTTTTCCTAGTGCCAAATGTTTTGGGCTCCCCAGGTTTTCAGACAGCATACCCAAAATGAAATGGTCAAACATCCCTTGGTTTGGGGGTTAGAGATGAGGTAGAATTTATCTGCAGATTTCAAAAACACATTTTGCCTTTGGAAAGTATTACTCTTTACCTCAAAATTAGGTCTAGTAGGAGTGTGCTTTGGCTCCCCTCCCCAATTCTCACTGTTCTATCTCCATGAAACAACCAGTAAGTACCACACTGGTCAGGCCAAACAACCCAATTAAATTTCATTCTAGCTTATAAAGCCACTGGTCTAATTTTTGTACCTCCTAGAATTATAGACTGGGAGTGATGGGTGAGAGACAAGATGGACAAAATATCAGTTCACCAACTTCTAAGAATTCTATTAAAAAGTTCTATTCAGATGTAGAGAAAGGAATCACTTAAGCCAGGTCTGAATGCTGCACTACTCATGACTGCTTTTTAAACTGAACCCCGCCCCCATAACAGGTTTCTTTGGTATAACAAAGGAACCATCTAGGATATGTTTGCATGCTGATAATCTTGGCTTCTTGCTTGCTATGACTATAAATATAGCCCTCCCCCACAAAGAAATTTTAGGTTCCAAACCTTATCATCCAACTGTCTGTACAAGCAGGTTATCTCCTCATCATACTTCTGCTTCTCCTCTGTGGAGATGCTAGAGACAACAGGGGTCATGTTATCTATGATGGGTGTATTGTCACAGGGCTCCAGATTCTTCTGGTCTTTAGCACTGATCTGTTCATCCTCAGGCACAGCTTCCCCTGTTTAAGAAATAAATCCAAAACCACAACACTAAGGAATACAGTGTGTTAAAGGAAGCTCAACACTCAAGGGAAAAAAAAGTAAAACATGTTTTTGGAAATTGTCATTTAGGGTAAAGGTGAAAAATAAACACTGATTCCCAAAAATTAGCACAAAATTGAGAACCATATCAATCAATCACCTTTATTATTAAGCTCCTATTATGTGCTAGGCACTGCTTTAGGTGCTAAAGATACACGACAAAAATGAAACAGTCCCTCCTTTCAATGAGTTATTTATAATTTCTTCCATTTGGCTAGAAAGGATGCAGCTAATTGTACAAAGCAAGTCCTGAGACAAAAAAGACTACATGACATCAATTCTGCTATATATAGATCGCTCCATCCCTAGACAAACTGACAAGCGAATTCTTTGCCTACATATTGCCTTGTGTTAAAAGGATTTCAGCAGACCCCTCCCTATTTCTCTATTCAATATGTAACAAGATTCAATGCAGACTGTGGAGAGATGCTAACTGCTACCTATGTGAGTTATTCATTAAAAGAAACACCCAAATCAAGGGCCAAACAAGATCTATGATTATCAGAAGACTATAGAATGTGAACCTCCTGATTTTCACTGTCCTAAAGCCTGAACAAACCACCTTCATTTATTCCAGATCCTAAATGCTCAGCAGTCTTTCATCACTTGATATTCAAAAATGTCCTATTTTGACTTTCTTCCCCGCCCCCCTTAGGAAATGTAGCTTTTCTGGCAGCAGAAACAAGAGCTCAGGCATGACATTTGCCTATAAACTATCTGATAGTTGCAGAGAGGTAAATATCCAACCAATTATGGTACATGAATTACAAAATACTATTCTGTCATAAGTAATGATGAAACGGCAGTTTCAGAGAAACATGGGAAGACCTTCATGAACTAATACAGAGTGAAGTGAGCAGGACCCAGAGAACAATTTATACAAAAACATCATAATGAAAAACAACTTTGAAAGACATGAAAGCTCTGAACAATGCAATAACTCATTATGATTCCAAAGGATTTATGATGAAGCATATTACCCACCTCTGGGCAGAGAAATGATGAACTTAAGATGCAATATTAGCCATATTTTCAGACACTGCCAATGTGGGAATTTGTTTTGCTGACTATGCTGATTATGCTGACTAGGTACAGGGGGGCTTTATTTTTTTTCTCCCTTCTCCATTGGTGCAGTGGAATGGGTAAGGGGGCAAAAGAAAGAAAGAAAAAGATAGGGAAGGAAAGAAGGAAGGAAGGAAAGGAAGGAAGGAAGGAAAGGAAGGAAGGGAGAGAAAGAGAAAGGAAGGAAGGGAGAGAAAAAAGAGAGAAAGAGAGGAAGGACGGGAGGGAAGAAGGGAGGGAGGAACAGGAAAAAGGAAAGAAAGTTATTTATCTCTTTTTTAGCAATGCAAAGATCTAAGACAATTCCAAAAGACTCATAATAGAAAATGCTATCCACATCCAGAAAAAGAACTATGGAGTCTGAATGCAGATCGAAGTATATTATTTGCTCTCTCTTTTTTTTGTTTGTTTGTTTCTTCTTTCTCATGCTTTCTCCCATTAGTTCTAATTCTTCTTTACGACATGACTAATGTGAAAATAGGTTTAATATGAATGTATATGTTGAGCCTATATCAATTTACATGCTGTCTTAGGGTGAGGGAGGGGGGAGATGGGAGAGAAAATTTGGAACTCAAAATCTTATGGAAGTGAATGCTGAAAGCTAAAAATATATAAATAAATTTGTTATTTTTTTAAAAAGAAAGTTCTTAAAGCATTTTTTTCTTTTTTTAATACAGAAAAGAAAGTCCAGAAAGCACAAAGAAGGATAACTTTGAAAGCTACAGGCTGCATATATAGAAGTGTGTATGTGTGTGTGTGTGTATGTACACATGTACACACACATACATATACACACACAGAGAAAGAGGAGAGAGAGAAAGCTTTACATAAAGAACTGCTTCATGTATGGTTCTCTTTTTTCCTACCCTTTTTCAGTTCTATGTATACAGAAATGAGGATCCTATTTGATATTTAAGTTCACAACAAAAATAAATTTTAAGAGAAAATAACTAGCTAATTTTATATATGCATATATATATGGAATATACAGATATAGAATATATATATATATATAGAAATTATAGAGAAAGCTTTGGTATTGCTTTCCAGAATGCTAAGAATAATATTTGTTATTTCTGTGGAGGAAGAGAAAAGATGATAACTGTTTAGGGTTTTCCAAAAAGGTAGATATATTGATATA
Source organism: Vombatus ursinus (assembly GCF_900497805.2). NCBI lineage: Eukaryota > Metazoa > Chordata > Mammalia > Diprotodontia > Vombatidae > Vombatus > Vombatus ursinus. Next base: position 8,494,959 of record NW_020954594.1, read on the forward strand.
AATTGAAGGACTTTAAAAGTGGAATTCTCAAGCTGTCCAATGGCTAACAGCAGTCACACATCGTAAAGAACACACAAAAGAAACTCTAATTAAATCACTTTGCCCAGATAAGTCCTTGAAAGATGTTTTCCTATTGGTTTGAAAAAGAATCATGCACATACACACAGAGAGACATCTATATCTGATATTTCCATTCTATGTTTTACCATTAAACGTCATTAATTATCATTCTGATAAAATGCACAAACCTCCATAATGTGCCATACCCAAGCCCACATAAACAACTATTTATGGAGAACCCCAGGTGCACTGCCCTCTTCCAGGAAGCATTTTTCAGAAAACACTGAATAAGTGATTTCCCAAGCCCAAGATCTCATTAATAATACTGTACATTATGCTTTCAGAAAAAACATTAGAATTCTACACTCATTCATTTCAATATACGCAAAACATTATGATGAGCTGACCTTGGTGTTTAATATTTCTCTCTTATTTGCTAAATTGCAAGATGGTACAATCATTACTAAGTGTTGATAAGACTTTCCAGTATTCACATTTTCTTTTTTAGTTCAATGTAATGAGTTAGTTTCTAATGAGTTAGTTTTAATTTTTAGTTCAGTGTTTGAACCCAAAACTAGAATGAACTAAAGTAATTTGCTTAACATTAAAGCCATGTTTTTCCGAAAGTATCTAGTGAGCCATCTGGAATTATAACATGTATAGATTTTCTAAAATTACTGACCTCTAATATAACCAGAAGAGTCTTTCAATCAGAACCTGGTCTGAATCAACATTTCATTTAGGTCAAATGCTTAATTTAAAGTTATCACCAGCAAACCCAGTCCACAGACTTGATATCCTGCCCATTTCATTTAGCCAGTATCTATTAGGTTCATGGCGTCATAAATATGGAGCTGGAAGGGCCATGGGGTTCAACCCCCTAATTTTACAGATGAGGAAACTAAGGCAGACAAAGGTTGACTAGTTTCCCCACAGTAACATAGGTAGTAAGTCTTCAGACTCCAACTCTAGGACCCTCTCCACTACAGCAAAGGATCCAACTTTGTATGAATCTCCATTCTCAGTGCTGGGGAGGATACAGGGATGAATAAGGTTTGGTCCATGACCTTAGAGAGCTTACTTTCTAATCCAGGCAGGAGGGAAGAGATGCAGAAGAACTACACTTTTGTTTAAAATGTCTCTCTAGAGCCAGACATACTCATGCACCAGGGGAGCAGTAGCCACAGTTTTCTCCGGAACTTCACTTCGGGTCTCCCTCATCCTTCAGTTCAAGTTCCTGGAACCTTGGGACCAGATTAGCCTAGTAGCCTAAGAATGTGGCATTATCATCTAGGATCAATGTCCATTTCTAGTTTGAGGCAAGACTACCGATCTGCACATCTGAACAAGACCACTAGACAAAAGAGACTCAAATAATCCCATGCCAGTTCACCTTAACCCTACAGATAGTACAGACGAGAAATCTGAAAGGAACATGTGACTCAACTTCTTTTCATCCCAAATAGTTCTTTCTAAGTAGGGCAGAGTAACTGCACATTCTGGAAGGAGGCCAAGGCCTGGGTGTGAGGGTACCCAGCCCAGGAGCCTGATTTCTGCAAACAAATGCACTCAAAGATGAAAGTTGTTCTTTGGCTACAACTCTTCAGTCAAGGTCTCTCAGTTTTTTACCTTGGGCCCACCTCTAAACATCTCCCATTACTCTTGATCCAAACAATCAATTCTCTTGCATTATTTTCATACCAATAATCTTTGGAATGGGTTGTACCGCTTCTGCTTAGCTTGGAGTCAGCCTCGTGTGGCTGAAAGTTATTAGTCTTTCCTTCAAAGATGAAATTCATAGAAGCCATTGTTACTTAAATAGGGAGAGAGCCGTGGACTAGATCTGTGATTTCATTCATTTAGGGAACTCTTCAGCAAAGAAATTTCCTCTTCCTCTTGGGTTCAACACCTTTGCTGCAAATGCAGTAGTGTCAAACTCAAATAGAAACTGATCCCCCTTGGCCACATATTGACTTAGAAAGTCACAAATTAACATTATCCATGTTTTACTGTATTTTTATTTATTTTGTTAAATGTTTCCCAATTATAGTTTAATCTGGTTCTGAGGGCACTAGAGAAGGTTTGTAAGGCGAGGGGCCTGCCATTTTGACACCTCTGACCCAGAGCACTGATGATTAAGTGACTTGTCCAGCCACTAAATAAATGTCAGAGGTAGGATTTGAACCCAGATCTTCACAGTTTCAAGGCTACCTCTGTACCCTCTACACCAGAGGTATCAAATACAGGGCACATGCAGCCTACAACCATCTCAAGTTTTACAATGTAACTGGGAAGTATTTAACAAAATAAATAAAAACATAATAAAACAAAGATAATGTTAATATGTGGTTTTCTTAGTCAATATGCACCCACTTACAGGGATCCCTATGTATGATCTAGTGGTCCTCCTTTCTGTTTGAGCTTGATGCTACCACTGTATACCATGCTTTCTCTCTTTTCATTTTTATACAGTCAATTTCTGGTCAGGGGGCTTGGAGGGGAGAGCATCACATCTTTGTGGTCAGAGCTGAGTAATAAAATTAATATAGGAATATTACTAAGTCTCCCTTTGGTTGCTTTGTTATGCCATAAAAACAGAATCTGAGCTCTACAGTGACTTTCTAGCTTGCTTTGAACAATACCAGCTCTGAACTAAAGCAGCAGCATCTCCCCCACAAAGCTACCTTTTAATAATGAGCTCTTTTGGAGCTGCTATTCAGAAGGTCACACAATCAGGATTATTCTTTGTTGCAGCCCATCAGGCAGGGAAGAACAAAGCTGCATCCCATAAGAACAAAAGCAACAGAGAGGATGGCCAGGGCTTGGCTATAGTGCCCAGACATCAGGAAAAAGGCTGGCTTTTCTGAGCCCTGCTGCCCTTCAGAAGAGCCAGGGGATGATTTCCAGAGTTACCCCTGGTAAATAAACTGTCCAGCTCACAAACACATTTGGGGATTGTAAATTCCCAGCACTATGCAAGAGCTGACACCAGGCAATCTGTCTCCATGGCAATCTCACCCGTTAATCGAGAAATATTCCCTGCACTGCAGTGGACCAAGTCTCTGGAGAAGGCCCCACAAGGCGATTACTGAATAACTGATTGTAACAAGGAAGACAGCTACAAACAGACCAAGAAATACAGCATTGAAAGATGGCGAGCAGGAGAGTGGGGTGGGGGAGAGGAGAGACAGATTAAGATTAATGTGCATTTCCTGACCCCCTCCTTAAAAGCAGGTTTCTCATGTCCCAGGACCTTCTACCTGCTGTCTATAGAAAAAGGAGTTATTAGACTGATAAGTATCTGGACTGGCTAGAATGAGAGGCTTTCATCTGATAGGAAATGTTCACTGCTTTAAATAAGCACCCTGTCCTTTACAGTTGTCAGGTGTAATTACCTTTACGGGCTAAAAAGACCGTGTGTGTGTGTGTGTGTGTGTGTGTGTGTGTGTGTGTGTGTGTACACGTGTGTACACAGGAGCATTCACTTACATCACACTTAAAAGGTTTGCAGGGAGGTTTTAATTATAAAATGAAAAACCCTAGAGTGAAGAAATAACAATTCTATGAACAAATAGAAAAAAAATCTATTTCATCAGATAATAATGAGAGACTAATCAGGAATTCTCAGCAGAAATATTAATTAAAATTCTAAAACATATTTTTTATAAAAAATCATTAGCCTGCCAGTAATTCATTAAAATTTCACACATGAAACAGTAACTATCTAGTTATCCCTTTCATGATTCAGGTCCCTAGGGAGCTATAGAGAAAGTAGAAGGGTAACGTCATCTCCTCTGCAACTCTAGCAGGCTAGACTTGCTGGCCACTTCGCTATTTCAACCTAAAAACCGCAACACAATAGGCAAAATAAGCATTTTCCAGACACAATGGTGGTCCTAATAGTGTACAATTTCAACATCAAAGAAGTGAAAAAGAAATATCTATATAGCCAGATGGGAGGCAGCACCTAGTCTACAAGTTACTGTATATATAAACAGAAAGCAAAAATATCTATTGCTCTATTATAATCATTTTGCACATAAATAGCATCTTTTTCCCAACGTGCTATGTGTACCTTAAGTGATTTAAAAGTCTATCATAATTTTTTTTAGAATTACTTTTCTTGTGAACTGGTCATATCCTACTTTACATTACATCTTTTTTATTCACAACCTCTTTGAAAAAGTCTGGATAGCATACAAATGTCCATTCTGAATGCCATACTTCTTAGCCATTCTCTGAACAGCGGGAAGGGATCCTGAAATACTAACAGTCGCCCACTGCAATGCTAATTTCCCAGTGTCATTTCTCAGCACGAATCAGAAGGAAGAGCTACCAATCTCCCTGGGTTTAATGTTAAAATAGCAACCCTCATTTGGATTAGGAAAGCCTACCACGTCCACAAATCCCCAGATCTGAAACTATCTAATGGATTTATCTAGCACCCAACACATAGTACAAGGGTGCTGTTCTAGCAGTTTCCAATTGACTTCTAAAACTTATAATTAGCCCATTCTAGGGGCTGCCTATTTTTGTTGGCTTTTTTGGTTAGTGATGGAATCACTTCTTTGCAAGGTAGCAACAGATGGGGCTAAATTTCTGGCTGGCCTGTTGCTCAACATAATACTTGAATTATTTATGGGGCCCTGAAGATTCACTGTATGTTATGCAGCTTCTCCTTCCCACTGGCTCCTTAATTGCTAGGCCCTTGATATATTTTGACTCAAGTGCCTGTGAATGGGGTGGGTAAAAAAAAAACAAAAATTCCAAGTCACTATCTTTACTTAGCACGCTGTTGTTTTTTTTTTTAATCCGTGATACAAAGAGGCATTGAAGAAAATGAGCCAACCAGAGGGCTTACAGGGGAATTATAACCAAAGATCACTGTAAACTATGCTCAAATGGATTTTTAGAATGATTGCTTGATACCTACAGATCTCTTAAAGCTCTCCTGTCAAGAATATGACTGAATAAAACAAGGCATAAGCTAGGAGCTGTAATTCACTTTCTCTAGGTTTGTCCAGGTCAGTTTCATGCATAAGTCATGTCTTATAAAAACTGTCTTTTAAAAAGCAACAGACACAGATGTTTAAAAAAAATTCCACTCTTCAACAAAAAGGTATTATTAAGTACCATGTGCAAGGGACTGTGCTAGGACTTCTGGAAATGCTATGGTGTTCCATCTTTATCCAGTGAATATCTTCTTTAAATATGATTTCATGTCTATATTGAGTAGACTAAGCAAATTTTCATGATTGAGGGACACTGGAAGACTCCACCTGTCCAAGAATGTCTTCTTTCATCCCACTCTAAACTGTGATGACAAAGTATTGCCATCCCACCTTCCCTGACTTAAAATTCCTATCATTAAAGACTTGAATTTAAGTTGGTTAGCAAAGACAGGACTATTGTCTGAAGAAAGCCCTATAAAATATGACCATAAGAGGAAGGACAGTCCTGAAAGCTTCCTTTTAATTTCTATCAATTTGCACAGATTAGGTTTATGGGGTTTGTCAATTTCACATTGTGAGGTAGAGAACCTGAGGTCTTCCTGCCTCAAAGTCTCTCCCAATCCAGTCCATCCTTTACTCAGCAGTCAAACTGACCTTTCCTAAGGGCATCTGGTCATGTCATTGCCCCTATTCAATCAACTCCAGTGGCCTCCTCTTCAGGATCAAATATAAAATCCTGTTTAGCTTTTAAAGCCTGCCATAACCTGGCCCCTTCTTACCTTTCCAGTCTTCTTATACCTTACACACACCCTCTCCCCAACATACCCTAGTCCCCAACATTCCAGTCTTCTTATACCTTACATACACCCTCTCCCCAACATACCCTACAATCTAGTATTTCTGGCCTCCTCGCATTTTCACTGGTTGTCCCCAAGCATGGAATGCTCTCCCTCCTCATTTCAACCTTTTAGCTTTTCCGGCTTCTTTCAAGTCTCAGCTAAAACCCCAACTTCTACAGGAAGCCTTGCCCAAGCCACCTAATGCTAGTCCCTTCCTTCAGTTGATTATCTCCAACATCTATCTTGTTTGTAAGCAGCTGTTTGCATATTGTCTCTCCCATCAAAATGTGAGTTCCTTGAGAACAAGTACTGGCTTTTACCTGTCTTTGTATCTCTATTGCAAGGCTAGTTAACTGTCTGGGTGCTACAGAGAATATAGGGATAACCATGGGTGGACATTTTAACGGGAGATAGATATCAATAGAATAGTAAGTTCTGGGTGCCCAGAGCTGACAGATGGGGACACTACACTTGGACGGGGCACACCAATACTCCAGGAGACCCCGAGCAACAGTGAGGGCACTGGACCCAAAGAATGGAACATCCAAGGCAGATACTAAAAAGAAGCATATAATGAGATTAGAGTCCAAGAAGGAAGTAAAGGACAAGAAATTATCAAAATAAACAGGCTACCTTATAGTGAGATCAAGGTAGTAGATCACTACCTCTACCACCACTACATCCAAAAAGGTACCTAGGTTGAGTCCAGAGAAGCCAATCATTGTGCTGAAACCAACAAGTTTCCAGAGGTAAAATAAAGCATTGTGTGATTCTTGTTGGCCACACCAAATGTCCTCCCATTCCCTCCTATTTCTGCCAAATCTCATCATCATCCACTCCAGGTGCTGTATTATCTCAATTATTCTAGAAACTGGCTAAAGAATGGTGCCCCGAGGGTAAAACCTCCCCAAGAGGAAGATTTGTGCTTTAAAAAGTTATGTAATCTAGAAAATTTTGAAGCACTTTCAGTTTTGAACCTTTTTTTGCTTTTATTTCCATGTAGGTTTGTTACAGTTAAACAGTAGTTTGTTTACTCTCAGCCTGCTGGCTAAAATTGGCAGCAAATATGTAGGCACACTCTAATCTGGCACTCTCTGAACAATTTTTTTTAAAGTAGCCATAAGATCTTCCACTACTCTCTATGCAATACCTCCCATGCCATCAAACTTACCTAAAATTCTAGTGTTCACTCAAGAAAACGTGATTTGTCCAGAATAACTGTGCATTCTTTTCTTTATTAGCTAAGTGAATGTGGGCAAGTTCCCAAGCTTTAGTTGCAACATCTGTGAAATGGAGGTAATATCTGTACCTCACAGGCTTATCATGAGGATAAAACAAGATAATTTAATATAAAGGGATCTATATTTTTTTTTCATTCAACAGACATTTATTAAGAAAAAAAACAAAAAGTCCCTCTGCTCAAAGAGATTATGTTCTACTGAGAGATGTGACATGTGACAAGTAGGGAGTAAGAAGGGATCCAAAAAGATGCTCTGGTAATACGTGGAGAGGGAAAGTATAATATCAGCTGAGAATGATGGGAGAAGGCCACACAGAAGGTAATTCCAACTGGGCCTTGAGGCAGCTATATGGCACAGTGGAAGAAGCGCTGGGCCTGGAAGCAACCTGAGCTCAAACTCAGCCTCAGACACTTACTGGTGTGACCTTGGGCACTTAACCACGTTTGCCTCAGTTTTCTCAACTGGAAAATGGTACTGATAATAGCACTTACCTCTCCCAGGATCAAATGAGATAACTGTTAAGTGCTTAGCACGGTACCTGGCACATAATATGTGCTATAGAAATACTAGATATAAAAATAAGCATTCCTATCATTATTATTAAAATAAGGATTTTGAAAGGCTTACAACTTCATCACTCAACTGAAACTATTCTCTCCAATGTTTTCAATGACCACTTAATTGCCAAATTCAATTGTTTTTTTCAATTCTCATTCTTTTTGAATTCTCTGAGAAACAGAATAAAGTATGATTATGGTGAAATAGAGATAATCCCAAATTGGGAAGACCTAGGCTCAAGTCTCTTTCTCTCCCCCACCACTCTACGTAATAAATAACAATAGCTAACATTTCTATACCACTTACTACGTTCTAGGCACCGTGTTTAAGTGCTTTACAATGATTAACTCATTTGATCCTCAAAACAACCTTGGGATGGAGGCGTTGTTATTTTCCCATTTTACAGATGAGGAAACTGGGCAAAACAGAGGTTAAGTGAGAACCATTCAGATAGTAAGTGTCTAGAGCTGGATTTGAACTTAGGTCTTCCTGACTCTACGTCTAGTGCTCTCTCTACTACGTCACCTCATTGCCTCCAACAAGTTGCCAAATCTTATCAATCCTATTTCCAAAACATCTCTTGTATCCATCTCCTTCTCTACACTTGGCCACTAAACTAATTCAGTCTCTCAATACCTATCATCTGGACTTTTGCAAGAGCCCCCTAATATTTTTTCCTGCATCCAGTCACTCTCTTTTTCCATAGCAACTATATTCCACACAGCTGCCAAAATGATATTCCTGAAGCACAAATTTTGACCATGTCCCTCTCCTGCTCAAGAAGCACTTTGATCCTGTTGCCTCTGAGATCAAACAAAAATCTTTTACCATTTAAAGTCCATTATGATCTGGCTCCAACCCCTTTCCAGACTCCTTCACCCACTCTATCTATGGTCCGGTGAAATTGACAGCTTTGCTATCCTTCCCACATAAAATGCAGCCCCCACATCTGTGTCTTACCATGGCTTATCCCCTATACTAGGAATGCATACTATCCTTACCTCTCCCCTTGGGATCCCTAGCCTCCCCTTCAAAGCTCAGATTGAGCATTTCCCACTCTCCATCACACCCCAATTACCTTGTGTTTGGTTTAGATTTTTTTTTTGTACAGATTTTTTTTAATCTCCATATACGAATGTACATTGTTTCCCCCAACAGAATGTAAGCTTTTTGCAGGCATTACTATTTTGTTTTGACTTTGCAGCCCTGGTCCCTAGCACAGTGCTGGGCACATCATAGACACGTGGTAATGCTTAATTATTATAGACCTGGCAAGGGAATAGGGGGAAATACAGGAAATTATTGGTTTAACTATTTATCACGTTCAGCTAAGTACATCCATTCCTTTTCTTCAGGTGTCTCTCAGGTTGGCAAAGTTCACAGGTAAGTGACTCACCGATCTCCCTCTCCCCCCAACCCCCACTCCAGCATCATTAGCTGCTGGGTCACTGTTCTTACCATTTCTCCATCTGTTCAGTTCCATTTCCAGATGCTGGATAACATTCTTCAAGCTCTTGTTTTTGTCTTTTTCTTTCTCATACTTCTTCTTCCATTCTTCAGCAGTTAGTTCTAGGTTCACAGAGACTGTATTCTTGATGGTCTTGGCTCTAAGGGGGAAAAAAGGCACAAAGTGTATGAATAATCCCTAAGCACCAGTACAATTGAGCCCAGATTTCCCATGTTTAATTTCAAAAGCTTCTAATTTGAGAACACATTTTGTTATATAAAAACTGCCCCACCATATTTCATTCAGCTTCCAAGCAAGGTCCCCTTCCCAATGAATAGCAATATAAATAACACCACTATTTTCCCAGACTTAGGTCTTTGAAGTAATCTGTGACTCCTTCTTTTCCATTGCCTCCCACATCCAAACAGTTGTCAACCCCTACCAATTCTTTCAAAATGACTCTCAGATGTTTTCTTTCCTCCACTCCCCCACATCTAGTCAAGGTCTTTATCAACCTTATGTCTGGATTACTGATCTTTCTTCTAGCCTTGAAACTTTCCTCCTTTCAACACATCCTACACACCAGTGTCAGACTAATTTAAAAAAACAACACTTTCCTCATTACACAGAGAGAGACAGACAGACAGACAGACAGACAGACAGAATTTTCCCAAAAACATTAGTGCACAGTGTACTAAGACTTTGGGGATATGACAGATGTCATATCATGTCATATCATGTTTGCTATTACACTCTCCATAAAATTACTAAAAGTTTTATTTTTTATATATTCTGTTTTAACTTACATATGTACATGTTATTTCCTGTCCCAACCCCACCCCCAAAAGAATACAGGCATCTTGCAGCGAGCGACTATTTCTTTTCTGTCAATGCATCTCCAAAATCTAATAGGCAATTAATAAATAGCTGTAGAATGCTGAATGAATAGAACTACTTAAGAATCATTTGAGAATCCAGAAGAGGATTCAAATGCTATGGGAATGACCAGTATCCAAGGGGACCACCACAGAAGAAAGCTCACTACTGCACAAATGGAAACAATCCCACATGAGAGATTTTCTTCTTGAAATGTGTATTTCCTGTAGAAAGTCGTCCCTAGGGTACAGTGAATTGGAGCAATTGCTCCTGGGCACAGACTGTGTAGCTGTAATTACTGGTAGATGGATAGTGACTGAAGGAGACAGCTGGTCAGGGAGAAGACAGTGAAGCTTGGGCTAAACAAACCAAAAGAAGAAAAAAAGACCTAAGACTGATAACACATATATGCATTTATACACATATATATTTATGGACTAATTACATATACACATGTAAAGATTAGCTTATGAATATGTGTATATATATTAATATAATTAGCCCTTGAACAGCCATAGCTTTATGTTAAAAAAGGAAAAGCCATAATTCATCAAAAAAACAACATAATTCCGTTTTTAGGATTCATGCTTTAAGGGACCTTCCTTTCAAGGAAAAGTTTTGTCTAAATTACACATGTTTGCTACAGGTTTGATCTTTTCAAACAGTGTTTCTTTGTCAGGGATGTTAAAACATGAGCTATCTGGTATGTAAGTCTGGTTAATTACTGCTGTCATCAAGTGACATTTTTGACGTGATTCTGGGTCTAGTAAAATAAACCCAGTAACATTCAGCAATGGTGTAAGCCTGTCATGCTAAAAATTAATTTCCAGTGTAGACAACTAAATAACCTAACTGGCAAGAGAAGAATTGTGAGACACAGCTTAAGAATTGGTATACCTTTCTTGAGCTCTCTGTGGCTCCAGACCATAGTCTCCCAAAGACCTTCAACTCTAATGTCTCATAATAACAGCAATTTTATTATTATTTCAAAGTTCTTTGGAATTTTATATCACTTTGTGTGCAGGAAATTCAAGCAGCTTTATAAATGCTTTGCAGACACAAATACACTGAACTAAGCGCTGCTGGTATCTTAAGTTAGAGAGTCAAAAATAACCAACAGGTAAAGGCTGGTGGATGCTGAAGGATGAGTTTTCAATATTACTCTTCAAAGCACAAGTATCCCCCTTGATGAATTTTATGACCTTAAAAGGCACCATAATAATAATAATTCTATTTATTTGGTGCTTTTTATAGTCACTTGGTACAAAGCTCTTTTGTGTATCCTCAAAGCCCTATGAAGTGAGGGCTACTATTGTACCCATTTTACAGATGAGGAAACTGAAGTTCAGAAAAGCTAGGTAAATTGCTCAAGGTCAGCCAGCTAGCAGTTATCTGAGGCAGAATTTGAATCCAGGTTTTCTGGAGTCCAAGTCTGGCACTCTATCCATTACACCACACTGCCAGGGAATTATGATCATGAGTGTGAGTAATTATTACGAACAAGCATAGGATGGAGCCCTTAAGAAAAACTATTAATTGTGTAAACTAGTCTAGCTTATTGCTATAGTAACCAGTCCCCTTCTGAATATTCTTCTAGTTATGAAGAGAATAATTAAGTCTTTCACAAGCATTTAGAATCCAACATGGTGGGAAAACGAGCCTCATTTTTCTCTCCTAGACATCTGTCAGCTCCATACAGTATACAACAGTTTCCTCTTTATCCACTAAAGGTAGGACATGGAAAAAAATGGCTTAAGTGGGATTTAAATCAGACATAAAACTTTCCTGACACTAGAATGTTGGAGTCACAAAGGGGGATTATCTAATTGCTGTGCTTAGAGTAGATTTAAAATTGAACAGATACTCTCTGTCCAAAAGTGGCCTAAAAGAGAACCCATATGTACAAAAAAATGTTTATAGCAGCTCTTTTCGTGGTGGCAAAGAATTGGAAACTGAGGGAATGCCCATCAATTGGAAAATGGCTGAATCAGTTGTGGTATATAAATGTGATGGAATACTATAGTGCTGTAAGAAATGACAAAGGGGATGGTTTCAGAAAAGCCTGTGAAGATTTATATGAGCTGATGTAAAGTGTAGTGAGTAGAGCTAAGAAAATATTGCACACATTAACAGCAGTATTGTAACAATGACCAACTGGGAAAGACTCTGATAAATATAATGATCCATAATAACTCCAAAGGACTCATAATGAAAAATATTATCCAGAGAGATAATATTCCAGAGAGAGAACAGATAAATTCTGAGTGCAAATTGAAGTGTATTTTTTTCACCTTTTTCATTTTTCTTCCTTCACCCACTCTCCCCCCAAGATGGCTAATATGGAAATGTTTTTGCATGACTTCAGGTATATAATGGGTATCATATTTCATGCCTTCTTAATTGGTGGGGAGAGGGGTGGAGGGAGGGAGAGAATTTGGAACTAAAAAAAATTTAATGGCCTAAGAGAGCCTTTAAAATAAGAAAGAAAAGTTTTATCAACCCACTTTTCCTTGGAAGATAAATAGCAATGGAACCCAAGACTCATTGTACTCTTTCTTACTTACTCAGAGTGAATCATAGACAGTCAAGAACCGAAAGGGACTTTAGAAATCATCTCAAAATATCAAGGTTAGAAGGAACCCCAATGATCATCTAGTCTAAACCTCTTATTTTATAGATGAGGAAAATGAGGCCAAGAAGGGGAAAAGGATTTACCCCAATGTCATACACAAGGCCAGGACCATTACCAATTCTTCTGCCTCTAGAAAAGCACTCTTTAGAACTCTTTTCATTGTGCCAAAATACCTGTTTGTTCTTGTGAAAGTGACAATTACAGGTGGCCCTAAGATAAGAAAACCTATCATATCAAGACAGAAAAAAAAATCCAGCATTTATAAAAGAGTAATTTTTCACTGAACAAAAAAGTTTTCTCCATAAAGTTCCTTTAAGTGAAGAGCTGCCTGGTGCAATTAAAAGGAGATTACACTTTTTAAAATTTTTCTTATCTTTCCCAGAACATGTCTATTATGAATGTTAGTTTCTTAATCTATAAAATATGAATAATGATACTTCTCTCCTCAGTTCACCCACCAGAAAAGGATTTTGGTGGTGGAATCTTCTACTTTACTACTTCTTTGACATTGAACAAGACATTTAACCTCTCTGAGTCTCAGTTCCTTAATGTGCAAAAGGAAGGGGATGTAATTGATGACCTCCAAGGTCCCTTTCAGCTCAAATCTATGATCCTATGAATAGCAACTGTAATGATAATTAAACCCACCATCCTAGAGGCCTACTATATAATATCTCACTGTGGCATGGAGATTATCCTTCGTTATGTTGGTGACATAAGATGGTGGTGATTTTTTTCAGCCACCATAATTCACAAAGACTATCTATCCACTAGGAAACAATAAGTTGCTAGAAGGAATAACCACAACTATTGGAATCATAAATCCTTGAAGTGAATAATTCAATATTAGGTGATTGCCAGTCAGAGACATTCATGATGTCAGGGCAGCACTTTAAAAATCCACCCATTCTCTCAACTCAAAACTGGTAGCCACCAAAATTTATCCAATAAGGTCCCATTCCAAGCTACACAGCCATGGCAAGCAATGAACAAAATCCTTGAGATGAACTACTTAGGGAAAGAAGTATAATTAGTTCTTAAGTTTATGGACCCTAACAGCAGGATCCTCTTAACACAAATGAGCCAAAACATGCAAGTGAAATTAGCGAGGCATCTGTTTTTTTGCATCTTTCCTTTGTTTGTGCTATGTTCAAAGGAGTTAACTACAGCTTAAATCAAATATATTCTTGCCTTGCCCCTACTATAAATCTTATTTGCCCAAAGGGGAGCAAGCTATTCTCAAGTTAAACAAAACCTCAAAACTAATGAACATTAACCACAACTGGGGAGATGAAATTAACCACAGAAGATACAGACTGTAGGGCATACATAAAAAGGAACAGATAATGGCAATGCATTTTCCAAGCAGAAGTTTATGATGATGCAAACAGACAAACTGACAAGCGGGTAATTACATTAGCTAGAAAGACAGATTCCTGGCACTGGATATATTGAACAAGACTTCCTGTGTGGTTCTGAAAGATAGGATGAAAATTTAATAATGAAGATACCCAATGCCCACAAGTCTACAGTTAAAACTATAACCACTGCTTTTCCTTTTCAGCAAAGTTATGGTCTTTCCTTTCACTGTATCAATAGCATCACATCCTTTTCCAAAGCACTTCCACTCCAAAGCTTTAAGAACTAACCATCATTTTCATTACTGTTCATCAAATGTCCAAGAGAATGCATAATCCGGTATAAGATATCCTAATCCAGCATTGTAACCACAGAAATCACTGAAGCTTAGCATTGGAAGGGACATCTAGTTCCCAGCTGACCTAACACCTGAATCCCTTCCATGACATCTAGTCTGTGCTTGGACCAGGCCAGGCATTGGACCCTAAGAATGTCTATTCACCACATTTTAGGAGGTTGTACAAATCGACAAGTTATCAAAGAAGGGCAACCATGATAGTGAAGGGCCTTGAGTTTGTGCCATAAGAGGATCAGATGAAGAGACTAGAGATATTGGAAAGGAAAAGAGAAAGCTTAGGGGGAATAGGATAGTTGTCTTCAAGTGTTCAAAGTGCTATTATACAATGAACAAGAATTTATTGAACACCTACTATGTGCCAGGTACCAATCTAAGTGCATATTATACTTGTTCTGCTTAGCTTCAGAGAACAGAATTAAGAGCCATCAATAGGTAAAAGTTGCAAAGAGATAAATTTAGGTTTGACATAAGGAAACACTCCCTAACAATTAGAGTTAACCAAATGTGGAATGGGTTGCCCTAGGAGGTAGTAGTTTTCTTCTCAGTTGTTGTTGTTTAATTGTCTCAGTCATATCTAACTCTTCATGACCCCATTTGGGGTTTTCTTGGCAAAGATACTGGAGTAGTTTGCCATTTCCTTCTCCACCTCATTTTACAGATGAGGAAACAGAGGCAAACAGGATTAAGTGACTTGCCTACAGTTACACAGAGAGTAAGTGTCTAAGGCCAGATTTAAACTTGACTTCTACACCACCTAGCTGCCCTTTCCCCCCCTCAGAAAAGGTCTTCAAACATAGGCAGGATACCATAGAAGGGGATTCTTGCTCATCACGTATTGAACAAGATGCCACTGAGGCCCCCTCCAAGGACGATATTTTCCATGACACGACTCCATACATCCTCTCCTGTCCTCTCCTCTCTTTCCCTCTGCCTATGTGGGATATCATGCCCTTACCTGACAGTGTTCTGCCCAAAGAAGATAAATTTTGATGGCTGAAACCTACCTAGTTATCTTGGGGTTTAAAGGCTAGATTTCTTTCTTAAAGACAATGCCTTAAACCCAGTTCACTCTGGCTTTCATTGATTGGACAATAGGTCCCTGCCCTAGTACCACTTAATGGTCATTTTTTGGGCCCTCCCAGCTCAGAGTAAATGTAAATAGTAATTGTTTCTCTTTTGGCCAGCAACCCTAAGGGTCTTCCCCTCCCAGTTTGATTTTTTTTAAATTATTATTATTAAACGGGCCATCCCTTGACTCACTTCTTAAACAAGCCTATTTACTGAATGGGCGTTGCCTCACTCAAAGTGAGAACTCTGGAAAGACCTAAAAAGGCCAGGGTCTCCCACTGCATCCTGGGCCATCTCCAGTCATCCTGATCTATATCTGGCCACTGGACCCAGATGACTCTGGAGGAGAAAGTGAGGCTGGTGACTTTGCACAGTCCTCCCTCACTCAAATCAAATTCAATTGCAAGTCATGTCGTTGTCTACCTTATATCACGATTTTCTTTGAGAACAAAGGATAAACCACAACCATACATTTTTAAGGCCAGCCTTATTTGTTGTCAGTAGTATGTCAGCGGATGAACTAGGGAACTCAGATAAGGGAATATTTAATTAATAAGTTCTGTCTTGCCCCTACTATAAATCTTATTTGCCCAAAGGTGAGCAAGCTATTCCCAAGTTAAATAAAGCCTTGAAACTAATGAACATTAACCATAACTGTGGAGATGAAATTAACCACAAAAGATACAGGCTGTAGGGCAGTATTTTAAGCAGCTCTAATGTTCTGGAAAAGATACTTTAAAAAAACTTATTTAAATGAAGATTCAGGGTTCTCAGAGCTTCAATCACTATGCTTACCCATCCTCCATGTGGGAATTTGATTGACTTGTGATCCATTTGGAAGCTCTTCAAAGCCGGATTGGTATTTGCTCTTGTTTTGTGTCAAATGGGTATCAAAGGTTTTTATTTCACTTACATGTGTTGAGGTTTCTTATTCATCTTCTTTAATGATAATCACACATCCATTGGGAGGTGAGTTGGCTATTGGCCAGCTGTCATTAGCCTACGTTTTCTTCAACACAGCTTTTTAAAAATGCATAGGAGGAGGAGAAAAGAAATGACTTTCTCTAAGCTATAAATCTCTTCCTATTTCTCATTTCACAGACAAAATGCAAATGATGTGTGCATCTTATTCATACTGGATCAATCAAGCTCTTTTGTTTCCAGAGATATGCTGAGTCACCCATTTCCTAAATTGATTCATCTGTCAACCCAGGATTCCCTTTTCCTTCATAAATTACCACCCAAAAAGTAAAAGAACCTTTAAAAAGCTTCTAATACAATCAGTCAATTTGGCTTATTTTTTTTTTGACTCATGAATATCTTTTTAGAGTAGTTCTAAGAAATACTTTAGAAGACTAATTTAAGATTAGGAAGTAAAAAGCTGACAGAGTAAAAACCATTTAAATGGAAATTATATCACTAAGTACTAAGTTGCCCTCAGACTTTTACAATGGTGTGTGTGTGTATGTGTGTATATTTTTCTATGTTTGTGAAGAGACAGATGTAGTCTGAACCACAAACTTAATTTGAGATTGTCTTCTCAGCAATTGTCCTCTGTTTTAGATGCATATACAAGGCAACTATTTTAAACGGAACCACATGGTACAGCCAGGAATACAAATGCCCTAAGTGATCTCATCAGTGTGCTATTTCAAAGGAAGACAGGTTGAGAGCTAGAAGGAACCTCAGATATGATCTATTCCAACTCTCTCATTCTGCTGATGAGGAAACTGAGGCAGAGAAAGGTGTCTTTACATGCTCAAGTAACTGGCAGAGCTGGAATTTGAACTCGGGTCCTCTGAATCCAAATTCAGGGCCATATCACAATTCCTCCCCATCTTTTCATGGTAACTCACATGTAAGCCTTTCCATGTGTTTTTTGTAAATCCTCCCCAGAAGATCTACTCAATTTGGTAGGGACCTTTCTTAAGGCATAAGATCACATATTTCAAGTTCAAAGTAACCTCAGAAGTCATCTAGTCTACTTCCTCATTTTACAGATAAAGAAATTGAAGCCCAGAGAGATTAAATCACTTTCCAGAGATCTTACAGATAGTAAACACCAGAGGCATCATTTGAACCCAGATGCTCTGACTCTAAACCCAATATTCAAGCCCTTCCCAGATGCTGTTGAAAGTAATTGGTTGCCAGTAACCAGATAATATTTAATGGGTAACAGTACAGCATTGGTCTGTCTGTCTGTTTTCCTGCTCTTACTACAAGATAATTTCATTTTCCAGTTACATACATTCTCAATATCTATGATACCTCTTGTCATATGCCAGTCACTACTGCCAATACATTGTAGCCTATTTTTATATCTACCATGCATCTTCACTGTGTGCATTTTTTTCAGGTGTCTTTTAGGCAAACAGAAATTTTGATTCTTTTGAGACAGTGGTGTTCCATGGTTCACAACCATATAGAATCACTGGGAAATGTAGTAGTAGTAGTAGTAGTAGTAGTAGTAGTAGTAGTAGTAGTAGTAGTAGTAGTAGTAGTAGTAGTAGTAGTCATGGTGGTGGTGGTGGTCATGGTAGTGGTGATAGAAGTAATAGTGGTAGTGGTGGTGGTGAAAGTGATGGTGGAAGTAGTAGTATTGGTGGTGGTAATAGTGTTGGAAGTGGTGGTGGTAAAAGTAGTAATGGTAGTGACAGTGGCAGTAGTGATAAAGGTGGTGGTGATAGTAGCAGTAATAGTAGTCATCATCATCATCATCCTGTAGTAGCAGTAGTGGTAGTGGTAGTGGTAGTACTGGTGGTGGCAGGAACCATGTCATTTACCTCTTAAAGGCAGCTAGGTGGCTTAGTGGTCAGAATGCTGAACATGGAGTCAGAGGGATCTGAGTTCAAATGCTACCTAAGACACTTCCTAGCTGAGTGACCATAGGCAAGTCGCTTAATTGCCATCTGCCTCAGTTTCCTTATCTGTAAATGGGGATAATAGTACCTACCTCCCAAAGCATAAAATGAGATTTTATTGGTAAAGCATGTGCAAACCCTAAAGCACTATGTAAATGCTAGCTATGATGACAATGATGATGATGGTGATGCATTCCTAACAACACACAGTAGGACAAAGGTGGCCAACAGGATTAAAAAAAATAGGATAAAATTCAGGAGAGTAATAAAAAGGGGCATCATAATTTTAAAGTAAAACAGTGTGTTATACTGAACAAAAGTAACTAACCTTCATTGTCTCTTTAATCAGGGTTTCTTAATCTTGTGTCTAAAGAACCCCAAGGAGTTAATTGATCTATTTTGGGAAATTCATGAACTTGTATAAGAAAAACTTACCTTTCTATTTTCACTAACTTCTGATTTCCTTCATGATTCTATATTATTTTACACATTTAAAAACATTATAATCAAAAGGAATCCATGGGTTTCACCAGACTGCCAAAGAGGTACCCGACACAAAATAAGTTTAAGAACCTTTCTTTAAATAAACATCATATCACTTTTAATTAAGCAACTGCAGAATTTATAATATCCCCTTTTTTCTCCACAATTGCTTCAAGGGCCACATCGGAAACTTCAAAGCTAGACCCTTGTATCACCCTTCCTGCAGACAACTTCAGATGAAGCTTTTGTTAAACCAAATCTGAAATCTTCCTGGTATCTTCCCTCCAAAATAAGAGCAATTAATTTCCTTAATCGCCAAGCACTAAATCTATTCTTTACAGTGCTTGGTACATGCTTAACCAATACCTGCTGATTTACTGGTTGATTACAGATACTCTGAAGTTACTTATCACAGC
The DNA here is from genome assembly GCF_900497805.2 of Vombatus ursinus. Classification (NCBI taxonomy): domain Eukaryota; kingdom Metazoa; phylum Chordata; class Mammalia; order Diprotodontia; family Vombatidae; genus Vombatus; species Vombatus ursinus. Next base: position 8,514,109 of record NW_020954594.1, read on the forward strand.
AGCTATTAGCTACACTTCCCATAGAGGTTAGGTAACCTTGAAGAAATCATTAGCTACAAGTGATTTCTGAATTTCCAAATCCTTTGGGTATTTCTTTTAATCCTTGCGCTTCTTGGTTTCTCTAAAGCATGTGACATTGTTGCCCACCTTTCTCCTAAGTACTCTCTTCTCTCCAGGCTTTTGCAACACTGCTCTCTCCTGGATCTCTTCCTCTTTGTCTGATTGTTCTTCAATTTCCTTTGTTGATAGTCATTCACTTCTTATTTTTTTACTATGGGTTCTGCTTTGGTCCCACTTATCTATTTTCCCCTCCCCTCCCCTCCCCTCCCAACTCCCCTTCCTTCCTCTCCTCTGCTCTCTTCTCTTCCCTCTCTCTCTCCTCATTAGCTCCCATGGTTTCAAAGATCATCCTTATTTAGATGATTCCCAGAGATATTTAGCTAGCCTTAGTCTCTCCTAAATCCTAGTCCCCACATCATCATCTGCTAGACATTTTGGACTTGATATTCCATAGGTATTTCAAATTCAACACGTCCAAAACAGAACTCATGACCTTTTCTCCACCAATACACCCATTTTTCTAATTTCTCTCTTTCCAAGGTACCTTCCCTCCTCTTTCCAAGTACCCATGTTATCAACCTTGGAGTGATCCTTGACTCCCTTACTCCACATATCCAATAAGCTGACAAGTTTTGTTGATTCTCCCTCCACAATATCTCTCACATCTAACTCCCTACCTTCAGTCACACAGCCACCACCCTAATTCAAGCCCTTATCATCTCTCGCTGAGACTAGGGCAAGTGTCCTAATTGATTTCCCTGCCTCAAGCCTTGCCCTTTTCCAACACATCCTCAACATGGTTACCAAAGTGATATTCCTAAAACAAAATTCTGACCATGTCACTTCTTTGCTCAAAAAACTCCCCTGACTCCCTATTGCATTAAATACAAAATACTATATTTGGCATTTAAAATCTTTTACAAACTGACTCCTATCTACCTTTCCAGACTTAGTACATCTTTTCACACATGCGGCCAAAAGGGTTTTTTACTATTGTTCCTTATCTATCCCATTCAATCTCTGTCTCAGTGCCTTAGCTCAGGCTATCTTTATGACTAGAAGTCATCTCCTCCCTTGCTTCTTTCAAAGCTCAGTTCGATTGCTACCTTAAGGCTTTCCTAAACCTCACTGATTGAAATTATCTTGTATTAATTTTGCATATAGATTAGGGAGCAGACTTGTGATTTTACTGGCATTTGGAACTCCCATATGATAAAATCCCTTCTACTCATGCAGGTCGGGTCCTTCTCTGCCAGTAAATAATTTGAGAAAGCTGTCTAGAGCGCTAAAGATAACCCCTGTGACTCAGGGTCACATAGTCAGGACTTGAACCCAAATCTTCCTGACTCCAAAGCCAGTTCTCTCTATCCACTCTACCACATTATATTTACTTCACAGAAAGATTCTGTCAGGCCCCATGGATAGCAAGCTGGCCTCAAAGCTAGGAAGACTTGGAATAAAATCCTGCTTCTGACATACTGGCTAGGTGACATTGGGTCAGTTTATTTCTCAGTGCTCCAAGGCATCAGACACATGGCCCACAGGCTGCTTGTTGGCCCACAACATTCCCCAGTGCAGCCTGAACCACATGAAAATGCAATTGGGAAATATTTAATAAAATACTTAACAAAATAAATAAAAATACAAGAAAACATAGACAATACTAATATGTGGTTTTCTAAGTCAATAAGCAGCCCACAGGGATGCTTGTGTATGGTTTCGCGGCCCTTATGTCGATTTGAATTTGATACCACTGCTCTAGGTAAGAGGATAAATTGCAGAGAAAACGCTGACCATTACCTACATTGTTAGAGGAAGTTTCCATACTCAGGAGTTTTCTATTATCAGAGAAAGCACAGGTCCAAGTCTCTATTCCTATATTTTGAATATATTTTCATGTAATTATGTTGTCTCCCTCAGTGTAAAATAAGTTTCTTTAGATCAGGGACGGTTTCATTTTGGTCTGACCCATAATAGGCACTAAATAGATATATGTTGGTTATTTGATCAACTGAAGAAGTAATTAACTAATTAAGGGCAAGGCTAGCATAAAAAGCCTAGATTCTCCATAATCAAAGGATATAAAATAAGCCAGACAAAAATCTAACAACAGTTCCACACAAAATTAACTACATCAATGTTCAGCAGTTAACCTAATTTTCCAAGGAGTCAGTTTCATGTCCAAGATGACATGAGTTTGTATACTGATAGACTTTCATATGACAGTGAAATAAATTATTGGTTTTATTTTCATTTCCCAGGACTTCAAATTACATCAACATTACTTCTTCAGAGGGACAAAGAGCATAATGCTTTCTTGACTTTAATCCCTCAGCTAAAACACCTGAAATACTGTCAATTAATATGACTTTTCCAAAGCCACTCTTGTCATAGAGTTCAGGGTAAAGAGAAACTTGGCACACTTGGTCACTCTTCTATGTTGTTTAAAAAGAAAAAATATGGACTAGGCATAGCAGAAAACACTTACTTGACTTTGCACCTGAATCTTACAGGACAGAACCCAGGCAGCTACAATTATGTATTTACACCACTACCAAGATAGACACAAATTCCCCAGGGCCACACTGGATTGCAGTAAGCACAGTATGTTTTTGCTTTTGCAATCAGCCCTTTAAAAAGAAAAGTGTGTTTCAAATGCAAATATGTTCTGTGCTGGTTCCATTCAGGGTACCATTAGAGAGTATCAAAGTTTTCAAGAGCCTCCCAATGATAGGCAAAGGAGAAAGGTACAAGATGGTGCCTATAACATAGCATCTTTCCCCAGGGCAGATGCAATCTTACAAGAGGCCTTTAACCCTCTAAGATTCTGTGCTGGGAACACTAGGCGCTGTCATGCCACAAACAAGCATTTGGCTAATCACCAACGTGATTCAGGAGAAAGTACAGGATGAAAATCAGGTTAAGAGGGTACATTAGATGCATGATGTTTTGATGTAATTTTTTTTTACCGGTCTATAAAGGCAGGAACTGGGTAATTTTATGTTCTGTTAAGGACTCAGGAAATGGCTGAGGCTTAATGCAATTTAAATAGATTATAATAACCTCACATTATATATAACCTATAGATTATAATAGATTATAATGCAATTTGAATAGATTATAATAACCTCACATTCTATATAGATTATAATAGATTATACTAACCATGATTATAGATTATAATAAATGGATTCTAATAACCTCACATATTATAATATAATAGATTATGATAACTTATGTTCACTACTCTTTTTCCTTGACTTCTTTCTGCTCCCTCCATCCAAACCTCCCCATTTTTCCTTTCTTCAACAATCTCTGCCATTTCACAGACACTGAACATCACGTGAATCTACAAAATATTACTGGGAGGAAAACAGAGGGGAAAGTTGTGTTGCCATTTTATAGTTGAGCCATGGAGAGAATTAGCACTTGCCTAAGATCATCCAGGAAGCTAGATGGCACAGTGAGTCAGGAAGACCAGAGTTCAAATCCAGCCTCAGACACTTAGAAGCTGTGTAAGCCCGGGCAACTCACTTAATCTCTGTCTCCTTCAGTTTCCTCATCTGTAAAATGGGATAATGATAGAACTTACCTCCCAGGGTTGTTCTGAGGATCTGATGAAATATATGTAAAGAGTTATGCAAACCTTAAAGTGCTATACAAATGCTAGTTGTTATTATTTAGCATTGTGAGTACAGGTAGGAATGATATAGTTTTCCTGACTCTCAACCCAGTACTTTTCACATTAGACATTGATTACATTCAGCTTATATTTAAACTGGTAGCCCCCCAAGAATTTTGGCACCCAAGGCTTCTATAGCAGATATAAAGGGAAGGGGAAAGCACACTGAACAATCTAGATTAGGGGTTGACAAACTATGGCCTGAATGGACCAAATCCAGTCCACCACCTGTTCTTGTATGGTCTGTGAGCTAAGAATGGTTTTTACATTTTAAAATAAAGTTTTATTGTATTTATTATACATACAGTGTTGAGATGTGGTAGACTAGTTAGTAGTACCCCTGGAAATTCATGATGGAATCTGACATCAGCGTTAAATATTCAGTCAATAAATATTTATCAAATGCCTAGTAAGTGCCCGGAAAAGCAAAAGAGAGTCCCTGCCCTCGAGGAGTGTGGTGAGCTAATAGTGGCATTAATCTATAAAAACAAACAAACAAGAAGGTGTCAATGTGGACATGTTTGGGGGTGAGGAGGCAGATTCCCGTATTGCTGTTCCTGTTTTAGGGTTGGGCCCAAGTTACTGTTCATTTCACTACTAGGAATAGTGGAGCAAGAAGAGTGAAGATCAGTAGCCCTGGCTGCCATCCCATCTGGACCATTTCCAAACATTCTTTCTATTAACATCTTTGCAAAGAGTCCAAGAATCTGAAGATAAGTAGTCACAAAGTTTAAGAAAACTTAGCTCCCATGCTCTGACCAGTCAAAACTCAATTCCCTGATAAAAAAGACAAATGATATGCTCCTAAAACATGAGCAGAGACACAGTCTCAGTGATTAGTTAAAAAATCCAAATCTTTGGCTACTACTACCCATCATTCCAATTTGAGTCTCCCAAACAAAACAAACACTCTAGGAAAAGTTATTGATTGATAGCTATACCCCCAAGGAGGTCAAAGAGAGAAAGAAGGGTTCTTTATGTACCAAAATATCCACATAAGCACTTTTTGTAGTAGTAAAAGACTGAAAAACAGACAAGTGCCCATCGACTGGGGCTAAACAAGCTAACCAAATCGTGGCACATGGATGTAATGAAATATCATTGCACTCTAAGAAATGGTAAATGGAAGATTTATGGATGCAGCATAAAGCAAGGAGAGCCAAGAAAACAATATACATGATGATTATAACAATGTAAATGGAAAGAACAATAACAACAAAAGAAACTAAATGCTATGTTAATTGATAAGGACCATTGATCTCCCAAAAAGAGATGAAAAAAATGTATGTCACTTGATTCTTTGCAGAGGTGAGATATCATGAGGGTCACAGTCAGATTTTGTTGATGTGCTTGTGAATTTCACTGAACTGCTTTTATTTCTTCTTTAAAAAATTTTTTTAAAGGGATGGCTCATCGAGCATGGGAGGGATGAGAATGAAGGTAATGTAAAAATCCCTAAAACACAGCAATAAAAATGTTTAAAGAATTGGATCAGTCAAACCAAGATGGAAAATTGCTGTAGATGACATAGTAGCAGGAAGTTTGCCAGCACTTTTAAAAACCTAATTTTTTTTTCATTTCTCTTATTCTCTCCTCATCTCAACCCAGTTTCTAAAACCGAAAGCAGACTCAGAACCAGAAGAGTTTGGTCAAAAGAGACCACCAAAGGAGTACATGTCCAGCGCTCTTCCATGCTGGACTAAATAGTATGACCCACCTTTGTCCAAACATCAGTGTGGACTTGGTTTCAGCTTCGTTGAAAATAGAAGGAGAACAGCAAATTACAATGGTGGTTCTGCAATTCCCTCCGAGAGAATCCTGAAGGATCCGGGTCATCTTACTGTCTCGGTATGGTACATGAGTTTTCTAGGAAAGAAAGTGGGAAAGGGATTGTTAGTTTGTATGGTTTTTCAGGGGGGGGGCAGTATTCTCCCCAAAACTTCTAATTCTATGAAATCTACAAAGGTAAGAGGGGCAGTGATAGGATATAATGAGTTTGAAACTCATTTGAAACAATTAGCATAGTGTAGTGGATAGGGCACTGGACTTGGAGCCAAAAGAACCTGGATTCAATCACTAGTCATATGCCCTAGGTAAGTCAGCTTAACCTCTTTATGCCTCACCTGTTTTTGGGGGTTGGGGGGGAGTATTGGACTCAGTGGCTTCTCAGGTCCCTCCTAGTTCTAAATCTGTGATCTATGACCCGGTCTTTGGTCCCTGCTAAGTCTCACCAGATCATTCTATTACTGTGGTCATAAGCAATTAACATTCACCATTCACAGATGCTAAAATATGGTGCAATAATGGCAGAGAGTTCACAGCCAATATCCCCTTTGTTTCCTCCTAGCACAGAAAAACAAATTCATCTCTTAGGTGTGTGGCCAACTACCATGAGGCCTTTCTTGTATTACCATTTAATAGCATGTGGAAGGATTACTTACTGTTCCCTCTGCCAAGGCAGAGATCACGTTGCCCAGAGCAGACAAAGACTTATTGATATTTTTAGCTTCATCAAGAACTGCTCCCTCTGCTCCAGTTTTGCTGACCTACCAGAAAGAAGAAAAACCAATGAGCCTCATCTGACAACAAAGACTTGAGAGGAGGGAAAGAAAGCAAATTAGCATAAAGGCCAAGAGGCATCCTCCTGGAGCGTGAGTCAAAATAAAAGGAATTCATTTCTTTCCATAGGAAAATAAAGGCCATTTCAAAAGACCATACTTCTTCAGTGTGACTAGGGATTTGTTGCAGCTTGTTTTCATTTTCCCCTCAATTAGTTTTAAAGGAAACTGCTGAAATGCTTCAAGTTGTAGCCATGTGGATACATCCCCTGGTACTCTCTCCATCCAGGGAGAGGCTGGCTCTTGAGGGACTGGGCATCACATACTTAGTGCACTTCAGACTCCCCAACAGCTCGGAAGGCAGCAACCCTCAGGGCCCAAAGCATCCAGATTGAAGGATTTTTTTCATCACTCTCTGCTGTAAATAAAGAGGTTAAGAAAACTGGGCAATTGATAAGGACAAAAATTCCAGCTGTAAGACGATCTTAGAGCGTTCAAGGTTTTCCCTCCCCTTCTCCATTTCTTCTCACGGCAAACAACAAAGAATGAATAGAAAAAAATGTCTAAGGCAGGGGGAAAAAGCCTTGAGAGAGAAAGGAATTTCAAGTTCAGCAGAATTACACTGTATGGGTTTTTTTTTCTTTTAGTAAGCTTTTAGAGAGGAAAGTCCAGTTCTCCCTCAATGCTGAATACACTCATTGCCACACAACGGTTACTAGACAATTTCTATTCCTGGAGCACATACTAAGTATGCTGCGTTTTAATGAGTATTTCAGAAAAGATAACCTGTAGTTCACATAAGATGGCTTATTATTCCAGAGACTGTGACCAGCTGGGATCTTAGTGACAAACCATCAACTCCCCAAATATGATGGCAATTAAAAAAACTTGATCAAGAAGAACTTCTTTTTATTATAAGGGGAAGGATGGGAAATGTGGATGACGAAAAGACAAAAGATAGCAATAAAATTTTATGTAAAAAAATAGTGGGCTCCCAGGGAAGATCTTCAAAAACGAGGTCATTAAAACTTGGAAAGAGTTAAATGACCTGATACAGACTGTACAACGTACGATGATCAATTCTGAATGACTTAGCTATTCTCAGCAATACAATGATCAAAGACAAGTCCAAAAGACTCAGGATGAAAAATGTTATCTACCTCCAGAGAAAAAACTGATGATATCTGAATACAGACTGAAGTATACTATTTTTCCACTTTCTTTCTCTTTTTTGGTTCGAGTTTTCTTCCACAAAATGACTAATATAGAATGTTTTACATGATTGTATATGTACAATCTATATCAGATTGCTTACCCATCTCAGAAAGAGGGCAGGGGAGGAAGGAAAGATAGAATTTGAAACTCAAAACTTAAAAAATGATTATTAAAAACTGTTTTACATGGAATTGGGGAAAAACAAAATATTACTTGAAAAATAAAAATGAGGTCATTGTTTGGAATGGTTTCATTGTAGTTTTGCATGAAGATAGAGGGGAGCAGAGTAGCTGATGCTCCTAAGAAAGAAAGTTCTTGCCACTAATGATATCTTGTAACATTTACACAGTTCTTTCCCAAGTTCTTTCAAATACATCCTCTCATTAGATTTTCACACGTGCCTGGCCACTTTTAGAGGCAAAGGGGGATAAAGGAGTGAAGCTCTGGGGCGAAGCACTTATTTCAAATGCATCATAAATGTTTATTATTAGCAGTAATCATTATCAGCACCATGCAAAGGAGCAGCATCTCTCATCAGAGCTGTTAATGTGAGAAAGAAGCCATCTGTATGGCTCCTCAATTAGACTGTCAGAAAATAGCTGTGCTTAACGTACAAGTGGGGGCAATGAGAGGTAGGACAATAGGGTCCCTACATGATATCCCCAAGGCATGCTAGCCCACAGGTAGATGGGATCATACCGCAGGAAGAGTCTACTGAGTATCCATGCCCTTTTCCTTGGCTAATCATTATAGTGGAATAAAGTAGTACTGATCCATTATTTCTACAACCCATCTAATTAAAATCAATAAGTCCCTGCCCAGTAACTTTTTTCTTCATTACTAATAAGGAAAAGCCCACTCTTTTCATGCTTGCTTCTGTACAAACATTGCCTTGCAATACTAAATCAGCAAACAAACAAGAAGGTTTCAAGCTATTAAGTTTTTAAAAGCGAAATGTAAATGTACTTCTTCTCCTCCCCCTCTGTGGATATGGAAGACTATGGGTCTTGAACACAGCACACAGTGTCACCCGTGGTCCATGTCTTAGTTGGTTTTGCCCAACAGCTTTCTTTTTCTGTTTGTTCTTCATTACGAAGGGTAGCTCATTTGGTAGGTTAAGGGATGTATGAAGAAATAAATGTCATCTTAAAATGAAAGATAGCAACAATTTTTTTGTATTGCTTTTAAAGCAAAATGCTCCCATGCACTGTTCTGGTAGTCAGCTTCCATTTGCTCTTCAGTTCACGTTTGCTTTTCCCTTATTCCTATTGCTTCCTTCTCCAGGTTTATTTCAGACTGAGGGTTTTCTAATGTTCTCATTAGATCCTATTAAGCTTAAATCAGTGTAGGCCATCAAGTACTTTTTCTGTAAAGATTGAAAGGAGGGCTTTGCACCAGAAAATGGCACAAGAAAATAAAGGTTAAATTGAGTTACTTCTTGGATTAACTTCTGTGACTGAGGAAACTTTTTAAAATCAGGAATTAGGATGGCACTGAGTCCAAACCATTTTGTACATGGAAGCAAATAAATTAAAAATAGAAACAACCAATTACCTTTTCACTCCCAGCCAAGTCAACCAGATAAAGCTTTCCACTGAGTTTTTTTTCAGTCTCTACATTTTCTTGTTTAATATTGATCAGGAAGATGCTGTGACTCCTAGAGCTGTGCTCATTCATGTCTAAAAGGAAAAAAAAATATTTCATCGCACTGCAAAAAGCCCAAAGATAATCATATGTCCATTTGCTAGTTTAATACTCAATGGATGTCATCTTCATGGATGAGTGAGGCAGGATTGAATATGATTTCATAGGAATATAGAGATTCCCTGATTAGAAAACTCCCTCTACTAAGGCAGATGGGCATCGCTCTGAAGCTTCTAGTCTCAGAGAATTGTGTGGAGCACTGAGAGCTTAAATGACCTGCTTAGGGCACACAGCCAGTGAATGTCAGAGATGGGACTTGAACTCAGGTTTTCCTTAGAGACTAGCTCCATCCATGAGGTAATGCTACCTCTCTCAGCCACAAATCAGAACAGAAGTTAAGTTTTCCCTTATATTACAGTCTGCATCTGCTTGTCTACTGCTCCCATCAATAAAGTCCAGTTCAATAAACTCCGATAGCTCCCTAATACCTTGAGGATCAAATATAAAATCTCCCCTTTGAATACTCTTGTACCTTTTAAAGCCCTTCATAACCTCACCCCTTTCTATCTTTCCAGTCTTCCCCTCCATGTATGCTTCAATCCAGTGACACTGACCTCTTTCTTGTTCCTTGCATTAGACACCCCAATCTCCCAACTCCAGAGCATTTTCACTGGCCTAGAACTCCCTCCCTCCTCATCTGTACCTCCCAGCTTCCGTCAAGTGTCTGCTAAAGTCTTACCTTCTGCAAGAAGCCTTTTCCAGCCCTCCTTCAACAATACCTGGCCTCTGCAGATTATTTCCAGTTTACTCCGTTTTATCTTGTTTGTATATGGTTGTTTACACATTGTCTCCTTCATTACACTGTCAGCTCCTTGAGAGCAGGGACAGGTTTTGGCTTTTCTTTGTATCCCCAGAGCTTAGCACAGTGCATGGAACACAGCAGATATTTCATTGAGGCTAGCTGACTGCCTGACTGTTCCGAGATCTACCTTCTAAGGCAAAGCAAAATAAGTCTAATCTCTCTTCTACATGATAACCTTTCAAATACTTGGAGACATCTATGATACTTCACTATCTTCTCTTTAGATTAAAACCCCATTTTCTTTGCTCAGACCTTATACGGAATGTTTTCCAGTCTTTCCACCAGTCTGGTTGCCTTCTACTAGACACTCTCTTGCTTACTATAAACGGCATTCTTAAAACATGACATCCATCACTAAGAGATGACCTTGCAGTTATGACTGCTAGACAGGAGGTCGGAAGTCACCTTCATCCCAGGGAATTACTTTATGGTTGTCAGACTTTGAGACAGTTAATTTAACAGTAGTTAACTGTTAACATGGTCTTCTTTTTTCTCCCCAATTGTACCTGACTTCATTATTGGTACTGATATTTTAGACAAGTGATACAATGCTTATATCCTCAGTTCCATAGTCAAGGGTGTATGGAGTTGCCTGAAACAAGCTAGATGAGAAAAGTGGAGTTATATCATAGATGAATCATTGGATGTTTTTTCAAAGTGCTTTTCTAGCTGTGGTGACAGTTTGGCTCTACTAGAGAAAATATTGGAGTCAGAAGGCCTGGGTGTGAGTCCTAATCCTGTTACTAACTCCAAGTCATTCAATAAGGAATGGCACTTGACTGATCTATCTCACTGGATTGTCACAGTAACCAAAGAAATAATGCATGCAAAGCCTTTGTAAACTGTCAAGCACAGTGTAAATGTGGGCCACCATCATTTTGACCTCATTTGAATCTGGAAACAACTTTGTCAGTCAGGGAGGAACTCCTACCCTGGCTACATGAGGAAATTGAGGGACACTTTTAAAATAGAATCCTTACTACTTACTTGTCACAGCCACATGGCGATTTGCTTTTCCTTCATCGATGACATCCATGACTTCTTCAGGGCTTGAGACAAATCGTTCTGTGCACCCCTAGAAGAGAGTTGATCCAGGTTTGACAAGGTTTTTATCTAAAATGTCCAAATACTTTCCCATATCATCTTCTTGAGGACAGGTAATTCAGTAAGGCAACACTATGGTTCACACAACTTCCTCTCCTTGCCTAGTGCCAACTTTCTACATTAAGAGAGAAGTCTGAGCAATCCTTCAGCAAAGAATAAACCATCATAGAAACATCTATATTTACTAGATGTTTGGGTACAACTAACTCAAAGGCAGAGGGACAGGAAATCAAAAGAAGAAAATTAAATAGGTAGGGTGCATAAAAGCAGCAGGTTTTTCTTTTTCATCTATCACACGGAAACTTTTTAACTACCAACTCAAATTTAACCAGACAAACTCAAGTTATGGGATACATTCATTGTTGATATTACTGCAATATAGAAATTCTTCTGGTCTGCAATAGCCACGCCTGCATTGCATTCCAAGGACATTGATCCCTTCAATATTCTCTTAAACGATCCCTTCAATGTTCTCTTAAATGTCATTATTAGATATTCGACCAAATTTACAGCTTTTAACTATATGCAAAGCCCATTGCTAAAGAAGAGATAAAATTTAGAAAATTAATATTTTTAAAAAATAATATTAATTATAAAGAGCATAATTTAAAATCCATATATATTTTAAAGATGTTTAGGGAGCTTTAAATAGTGCATAAACAGTTTTAGCAGTGACCAGAAAAATAGACTGCATCACCAATCAAATGTGTGACTTTGAGAAAGCCACTGAGCTGTTCTGGACCTCAGTTTCTTTATCCGTAAAATGAAGGCTTCGCACTAATTAGGATCTGAGGTCCCTTCCAGATCTAGATCTATGAAGTCTTCCTCATACCTTTACATATGGGACTCTGTTTTTGTCTTCATGTACAGCCAGGTTTGTCTTGGATACTACCAGGAGGAGAATGACAGCATGCAATGCAAAGAAGAAAAGAAGAATTAAAGAACCATCATTTGGGGCTGGAAAGAGGTGGAGAATTGGAAGCAAGTACAGCAGAACACTAAACAAATTCAATCTCTTTTTAACATCATACCTTTGATGTGATAAAATTGCTAAAAGGTTCATGAAGAGTAACAAGCCAGAGTAGCTTGCCTTGAGGAACACATGTGAGGTTTGTTCTTTAATAAAATCAAAGACCTCTGGTTTTGGCGTCTCCAAGTTTCTTTCAGACATCACTCACAGTAACTTAAGGCAGAAAGAAACAAAGTAACCTTAAAAAAAACCCACAGTACCTAAATTCCTAAATGAGATATTTGGCTGCAAATTTGAATTATTCCGCTTAATATCTCCAGACTGTTTTACCTTCCTTCTTCTCTAGTTACAATGCAAGTAAAGGATATTCATTCAGATTACTCACCATCAAGTAAGTCTCTTATTTTGTCCAAGTAGATCTCAAAATAGGAAACCTATTTCAAAACAAATGGAGTTTGGTATGGAAATAAAACTTCACATCTCAAAAATGCCATTAGCTTACTTTTTAAAAGACTGTTATCTAAAGAATGGTAGGGGTACTAGAGAAAAGGATCTTAACCAGATTGAACTAGTTCTCTTTTTTCTAAACCTACCCATTTTCTCCATTGATCCATTACCTGATTATATACTGACCCTTTTATTACCTTCAGCATCACAACTCCCCTAAACGTTTGTATTTCATATTTGTATTCCATGTTAGCAAAATGCATGCTAATGGAACCAAACTTTGTATACTTGAGAACGTATTTCTGGGCATAGACATAGACATAATATAAAACATTCTTGCAAATAGTTTTTAGAAATCAGTAGAACCTGCTAAAAATTCAGTTTGGGAAATGAAGTAGATTGATCTCATGTTAAATGTTGATTATCTTACCAATCTTGGGCACTCGTGGTTAAGACAGTACTTTCAATACCCTTTCCTTTCTGGTTTTCATGACACTGCTCCTCTATTGTTTCTCTTGTGACTAGTCTGACCACTCCTCTTCAAACTTATTTACTGGACCTTAATCTGTGTCACAGCCACACTAATTGTGGGCATCCTTTTATAAGCTCTGTCCTGGACCCTTTTTTCTCTTCTCTCTATATTCTATCACTTGGAGTATTATCATCACCTCTCATCGGTTCAATTGTCATGTCTATGCTAATGATTCTCAGATCTATGTATTCAGCCCTATCTCTTTAACTCCAATCCTATTAGAAATTTCCAACTAAATGTCCCACAGGCAGTTCAAACTCATCAAGTCTAAAATGGAACCCTTTTATCTTTTCTTCCAAACCTGGTCCTCTTCTGAACTTTTCTATTACTGTGACAAGGACTAAAACTGTTCCAGTCACTCAAATTTAAAAGTTCTATATAATCCTCAACTCCTCATGCTCATTCGACATACATATATCCAATAAATTTCCAAATTTTATCATTTTTACCTCCACAGCTTCTCTTCATTCCTTTCCCTTCATTCACACAACAATCACCCCATCTCTGGTCCTCCATATCACTCAACTGGATTACTGTAATAGTCTTCCACTAGGTCTCCCTGCCTCAAGAATCTCCTCACCTAGTCTAGCCTCCAAACCACTGTACACTTTTTTCCTAAGGTATATGTTTGACTATGTTAACCCTCTACTCAATAAATTCCAAGGGTTCCCTGTTACCTTTAGGATCAAATATAAACAAATTTGTTGCACTTAAAGCTCTTCACAATTTGGTCTCATCCTACCTTCCAAGTCTTTTTTTGCTTTCTTCTCTAAAGTTACTTTCCATTTACTCTATACTTATCTTTTATATACTTATTGATATTCAAGTTGTCTACCACTCTAGAACATAACTTTCTTGAGGGCAGAACTGTTTGTTTTGTTTTGTTTTTCCGAAACACCAGGGCTTAACACAATGTCTGGCACATAGTAAACATTTAATAAATGCTTGCTTGCTTAATTTATCAATGCTCTTTGCCCCAGATCACAATGCCAAGAGACCAGTAGTAGTCCTAAAAGATTAGTCACTGAGTATCTACGTGAAGTGATCAATGTTAGTTTGGGGAAGGTATAGGGAGTGAAATGAAAGAGACTTGGCATAGGTTGTGGTGACTAGACTTGGAAGATCCAGCTGGGGTTAGAAGGTAATATGTTCTATTGGAAAGAACATGTGACTAGGTATCAGAAGACAAGGGTTGTCATCCTGGTTCTGCATCAACCATCTGTGTGACCTTGGACTAATCACTGGGCCTTAGATTCTGTATCTGTCAAATAAGGGAGTCAGACTAGAGATCTTAATGGATCCTCTTTCTACCTACAATAATTTCTCTCTTCCCCAGAATATTTATCTCTCTTTTCTCTTTCCTCTCTCTATCACTCACATTCAGTCAAAGATTCCCATGAAAGTCAAACAATGGAGTAATGAGGAGAGGTTGAATATGTTCTTTTTAATTCAGACGTTTTGCCAACTCCATTAGGCTTTTTCTGGTGTGTCTTTAGCATTCTGGGTATATGGCCTTATTTTCATGGTTAACACAGAAAATGTATTCTAGATTAAGATCAAACTAGAGATAACTAACAACTTCATTAATTGGGATTGTGTTTAGATTTCTAAGTTCAAGTCTACTCATTTGTTAGTTTTAATTAACTTCTCCGAGTTTCATTAAAGTCATTTCATCTGTCCACAAATTATAATGGGTTGGAATTTTCATAGCTATGTTTAATTTCATGTCTTCCATTTTATCTCAGGAACCCAAGTTTAGCTAATGTTTTCACAGACCAGTGGATATAAAGCAAGGTACGAGACTCTCACTAGAGCTGGCAAATGATTATCCTTTACAATGCATATAGAGAGGATTGTTATTCATTAAGAGTTTTTATTGTGGACACTAGCTATTTTTAGGAATTAGCTGGAACATACAAAACCAATATCAAAACTCTCATTTTAAGAGGAAAACTGTCAACAACACATTAATCAAACTTCCATTTCTGCTCTAAGAAATTGCTAACATGTAATCAACCTTTAATACTTGTATACTCCGAATAAAGCTCCAATAGCTAATTTATCCACTTTTAGCCATCTGTAATTCTAGTCAGTTTCAAGACTAATGAATACAACATTTGTCAAGGCAAAAAAAAAATCCTAAATCTAAAACTTCAGTCCTTGGTGCTTAAAACAAATTCTTCACTTCCTGTCATGGCTGGTTTTACCTTAATAAGATTCTTAAGGGCAATAATTGGTTCAACATCTCACTCAGAATTAATAAGGAAGGACTGTGTCAGTGTTTTGAAAAATGTAAGTAATAAAAAAAGGGGGGGAGAAAAAAATGTAAGTAAAACTGCCATGGAGATATACTAAACACCTAAATCTCAATCCCTTCAAACAAAGTTACAGGCTTCTACTTCCTTCTGTCATCAGGAACCCCAGAAAGGCATGAATCAAATACTTATCAGGATTCTGGTCAAAGGGAGGTATAGAAGAACAATACTTTTATTCCAGGTATAAGACACAATTGAGAATCAACTACCACTGTATTTTAGTGAAACATGGTAAAGTGAGCAGGATAAAAACAAGTATGATTTTATAAAGGGATCTAGAAGTTCTTCTTCAATTTGATTTCACAATTACATAGTTAAGATAAAAAAAGTGGCAGCCTAAGTCAAACACAAATTCTAGGCACACATTTATACAGGGTGAAAAGCCAAATTAAGGGGGCTATCCAGATGACTCTAGTGAGAACATACAGAAAATGTCACTACTACTGATTTTGTTTTTAATTGGTAGCTCCAGCTAAGTTACATATTTTAACCCTAAATATGCAAATGTCTATTTCTTTCTCTACTTTGTACATAACAAGACAACTAAAGAGTTTGCTCCGATAATAATTTTTAATGACTTTGGTCCAGTCACTTGACATGATTTATATTTATGTTTCTTGCACTGAAAATATAAAAGGCAGATTCATGATCTTTAATCACTAGATCAGTCTCAGAACTCAGCTAAAGGTCAAAGCCCTGGCATGGCTTTCCTTCTCAGAACCCAACTAAGAGAACTTCTATCCGCACTTACCTTGATATGAAACTCCAGGTTTTCATCCATAGAGTAAATATGATCAAAGATATCATGTGCAATTCTTGGGATGATTCCCATAAGTTGATGGTCATGCAGCTTCCCCTAATGATATGAAAGCAAAATGGAACAGGTAAATTTAGAAATGTATATAGAAGTTAGGGGGGAGAGGTAGGGGGTGGGGTGGCTGTGTGTGTGCACATGTGCAAGTGTGCGCCTGGGTTTCTTCAAACATACCTTCCCTACATTGTAGCACTTGAAGGACTGGCTATAATAGCCTAGTGTATCTGTTTGACACTGAATATGAACAAAAGATGACATCGAATAACTGAGTGAATTATTAGTAATTTCCACCAAAAATTGGCATGTTTGTCAGTTTCTGAAACATAAGGATAAGAATCATTGGGGAAGCTTAAGTTTTGATATTTTTATTTAAAAAAAATTTAAAAAAAAGAAAAATAATAAGATTCATTACTTTAAAGACACATCTCCTATATACAAATATAAGTCTGGGAAAGGCAGCAGGAAAGAATATTTTAAGAGTTTCAGAAATTGACAGGATTTGTGCACTCCTGGAATAAATATCTTATTCTAAGACTGCAATAATCAGAAACGATAACCACTGACATATTTATACACACCAACATTCTGTATTGTCTGAAATAAATACTATAGTTTCAAAGATTTTCAAATCCTTTACAAAGCAACTTGAGGTGGTCTATGTCTCCCCTCCCACAGAGTGAACAGCTTTGTTTGGAGAGAAGGCATGACTCTAATCTTCTTTAGCTACTCTTCCCCCTCCTCCTCATCCTGTGGGGACCACGAGTGTAATCAGGAGCCACTGGCCATGTGTCCTTTAGCAAAGGGGTAGAACTAGATAAACTCGGCCCAGAAAAGGACCAGAACACAGGTGCATCTCCACACATGTGGCATTGGATGGACCCTGTCACACCAACAAGACTGGGAAG
This sequence comes from Vombatus ursinus, assembly GCF_900497805.2. Taxonomy (NCBI): domain Eukaryota; kingdom Metazoa; phylum Chordata; class Mammalia; order Diprotodontia; family Vombatidae; genus Vombatus; species Vombatus ursinus. Next base: position 8,531,217 of record NW_020954594.1, read on the forward strand.
ACTGTCATACCATGTGTGGGTACTGAACAATCCTTGAAATTTTTTGCTCCCAACTGCTCTAGTAAACAAAGGATTATTTTCACTGGGTGACCCAATACCTAGAACTCTCTCCCTCCTCCTCTCCTCTTCCTCATTTCCCTGGATTCCTTCAAGTCTCAGCCAAAGGCTCACCTTCAGCAATAAGCTTTTGCCAGTCTTCCTTAATCTTAGAGCCTTCCCTCCTCCCAAGTTATCACGTGTGTATCTTGTTTGTGCATAGCAGTCAGCATGCTGTCTCCCCCATTAGACTGTGAACTCCTTGAGAGCAGGAAATGCTTTTTGTTTGTCTGTCTGTCTTTCTTCGTATCTGCAGCACTTAGCCCAGCATCCGCTTGCCCCACAGTAATTCACTGTAGGCAGTGAGAGCCACAATTCCTCTTGTAACATTCAAGACTCAGACAGCAACCACCAAACCAAGACCAGCATTAATTCAATGTCTGATGCCCTCTCTCTCAAGCTCCTTTGTCTTTAACTACTTTGAATTTTATTCTCTTTTTGCTTATTCCTCCTATACTTATATATTTCCTTGCTGTCTCTCTCATTAGAATGTAAGCTCCTTTCCAGTAGGGACTATTTATGTCATTGTATTTGTATCGCCAGTACAAAGCACAGTGTCTGGCACATAGCAGGCACTTAATAAATGCTTGACGTTTGATCAAATGATTGATGTTATTAACCCATTTCCTCAACAAGCGTTTGCTGGCTTGATTTGATTAGGATAATTTGAAGTTCAGGAAACATGAAAGTACTTTCAGGGGATAATGAGAAAAAGACTTCTCCTGGACCACAGAAAAATTAACCAACTGATTTAAACCAACAAAAAATAGTGCACAACATCTTAGCGTCTGATTTCCCCCCAAAGATGAAGAGAGCTGACAGTGTATATTTTCCTTAAGCTTTTCCCATATTTTCCCAAAGTGACCTGAGAGTCTAGTAGTGTATAAAGAAAAGTAAACCCAATATCTATTCCCATTACCACAGAATAAAACTTCCTTCGTTCCAACTTGACTCCCATCCCACAATCTCTCAGGCAGGAGAAAATGTTTCAAATCATCAAAGAAGAGAAGATAAGGCAGCCAGTCAACTCATCCAGGAATCAATGTACCTCACTAAAAGCATTTGACAAGTAGAGGTTCACAGCCTAATAGTGTGACAAGCAAAGAAGACTAACGAAAGTGGATATATTTGGAAATTTGCTAATTTTAATTCTCTGGGCAGAATTATTATGTCCCTGCAATGCCATGCTGAAAGTAAAGGACACCATAGCAATGTGTCTATCTGTCTAGAGCAGGGATGCTTCTTAAAACTTCTTCCAGGGGGCAGCAGTGGATAGAGCACCGGCCCTGGATTCAGGAGGACCTGAGTTCAAATCCGACCTTAGATATAACACTTACTAGATGTGTGAGCCTGGGCAAGTCACTTAACCCCCACTGCCCAACCAAAAACAAAACAAAAACAAAAACAAAAAAAACAAAAAACAAAACAAAACAAAAAAAAAACTTCCATTCAAGACCCCTTCAGCGCTTCTTGAACTGTGGGTTACAAGACCACATGGGGTCGCAACCCACAGTTTAAGACGCTCCAGTCTACAGGACTCCTTAATAAAGTAAGATCTAGGCTGGAATTGGGGTTGTGGGGGAGGTAGGTGGGAAATTTTATCCAGAGCCATACCCTGAAAAAGAATGACACTACTTATTTCTTCCCTTCGGCAGAAGCACGTCAGACTGCCTCTTCGTGAGCGCAAGCTATAAAGACGTGAATCTCCACGTACTACTGTGTCCTATTAGGCCTAATACTAATATCATGGGTTTAATGCTTTTACTGAAAATCTTCCTTAAATGCTTTGCCTTAAGGAGCTAATCTCTCTAATTTTATGTAGGCTTATACATTTCCCCCTTCAATGGAAGTAATGGAATTATTACGGGATGTTAGCCCAAAAGAGGGTAGGAATTAAAACTGAATATTGCCTTGATTTGCATGTGACAATTCTGACCACTTTTGGGGAATTAACATGCCTCCCTAAAGTCTTTTTAAAAATAAGTATTTCTAATACTGAATATAAGTGATTTTTTAAAAATCCTACTCATAAAATGGTATAAACCCTGCAGATATTTTGATTTAATTACATTCCAAGTTAGTGGATTACTCCACTATTCTACCATCTGTGTGGGCTGAGCCTGTAGCTTCCCAGGAGGCAGAGAATACTTAATTAGAGAACACCACCAGTGATTAACCCCTCAGAAAGGGGGTAGGTTAGACCATACCCAGGAAGGGAACTGAAGAGGAACAGCAGCACATCATTACATGAAACCCCTTCGAGCTATCCAATAAGCACTCTATTTTTCACAAGCCACACTTGAAATAAATGTTGTTCTAATTCAAACCTTCAACCCACAGGGACAACCGTGGGATGGAATGAGCAACCTGCAGTCCAGATTTTTAAACTCAGAGGTAGAATAGAATCCAACTCCTCCTTTTCATTCTTGACAGGCAAACGGTACTGCTTTAGACATTCTTTAGCTTTCTGTGGATTACAAAGGGATTCTACCCTCAGAGAACTTAAGGTCTTTTAATGCTATTTGACTCTCTAGACCAAAAGCAGAATCTGAATTTAGGCTATACCTACAGTCAGTTATTTTTTTTAAATTAATGAGTAAAGGAAAAATTACTAGAGTTAGACATCAAAAGATGTAGGTTTAAGTAAACTCCACAGTTCAACAGCAGTTCAAGTAACAATTTCTCTGAGCCTCAGTTCTCTCATTTGTATAATGGAGTATAGTTAGACTTGTATTATGTACAAGGATAGATAGTTCAATCTATGTACTAATCTATCTAATATCTACTATAGTACTACTTATATTTAATGCTACCTACTTAATATAACCACTGTAAAGATGAAATGACAAAACGAAAATGACAAAAAAACACCATGATCTCACTGAGGTAGGGATATCCCCTCCTCTAATACAGATTAAAATCCTTCCATACCTTAGTAGATTATTTCATGAGTTGCTATGGACAAAAAAATTCATCATCTGGTGGTCAGTCTTTCAATGATATGACTTTCCAAATTCAGCTGGGTTGGTCGTCTGGCAGTAAACAAATAATCTTCTATCTCTTGGACTAGATATTCTCTAGGGTTCGTTTCAACTCTAATGATCCAAGATTATCCCATGATGAAGTCTTCCCAGATTGGTAGACCTACCAGAGCTTATATTCTACTGGCATAGCTTTCAAGAATCCAGAGTCATGCCTCAAGGAAGTATTATGATAGGACTATAGTGGAAGGAAACACTATATTGTTGTTCAGTCATTTCAGTTGTGTCCAACTCTTTGTGACCCCATTCAGGGTATCTTGGCAAAGATATGGAAGTGGTTTGCCATCTCCTTCTCCAGCTCATTTTACAGATGAAGAAACTAAGGCAAATAGGGTTAAATGACTTGTCCAGGGTCACACAGCTAGTAAGTGTTTGAGGCCATATTTGAACTCAGGAAGATGAGTCTTCCTGACTTCATGCCACCTAAGATGCCCCTTCACACTATATAAATATTATGATTATTTTTTTCTAAAACAAGTTTCTAGCTTGGGTAGGGGTCTCTGAATTAGTCAATTACAGTTTAAATATTCTATTAGATTATATCACAATTAAAAAATAGAAAAGTCAAAAGTGCTCTATCAAATAATAATCAGGAAGATCATGAGGATGATAGCTAACATCTACACTTAAAGGTTTGTAAAATGATTTCCATACATTGTTTTATTTGATTTTCATAATTCATAGGAGTAGGGTTATCTTCTTACACTCCATATTCTAAGTGAAACATTTATGGGTAACTAAACATTTAAGGACTGTGAAATCACCATCTCACAAGCTAAAACACTTCTGGAGCAGCCTGGCCTAGCTCAGCAATATTTTCAGGAGATGACTATAAATGAGAAGACCTAGGCACAAAAGATGAATCTGACACTACTCCTTGTGAGCTGAATTCCCTCAAATTTTGTTAGTATTGGAGTTTTAAAACACAGGACTGAAAACTGTCCAATGACATCCCTCCCAATTCCCACCCTAAGCAACTAGTAAGAAGTGTCTGAAATTTAGGATTCAAATGGGGAAATACCATCTAAACACTGACCACCACCCTGCAAAGAGAATCACACAAGTTAATCACAGAACTGACAATGTACCTGAAAATGTCACAATATACCATGCTGTCTCTCTACTGCTGTGGTGTGGCATTTTTTAGGTCATTTTCTTAAAGCCAATCTTATTATGCAGATGAAAAAACTGAGGTTCAGAGAAATTAAATGACTTGCCCAAAGTTAGGTGCTAAGTGGTGGAGTTGACTTACACCCACATTTTCTGACATTGAAATCTAGTATTCATTCCTTAAAACGAGGAAACTGACTACAGCTATATCCTAAAATCAGATCCTGCCTTTGGTTCGGAAAGCCAAAGGCTGTGTTTATTTAAAATCCAGAGAAGAAATCTGCACTTCAGGATTCAATGAAAGTTTCAATTCCATTCCTTTATCTAAATAAGTGAAATGTTCTTCCCTCTCATCCCTGCTCTCAACATCAATGCTATGGTCTTACCTCCATGGTATGGGTTTTTCCTGAAGAGGTCTGTCCATATGCAAAAATAGTCCCATTGTAACCTTCCAGTACATCTGCAAGAAAGGAAAATAAATGTACAATCCAGTTGTTTCTTTACTTGGTGTAGATTGTTAAATTTTATGTCATATTCAGCATACATTAGATTCTCAAACTTTTCAAGACAACAGAATATTTAAGAACCAAGTAAGAAATATTAGTACCTGCCTTCTCCTTCTATTCTGAAGACCAAAATGAGAGGGGAAATGGATTCAGGTTCTAACCTGATGAACCAAGGAATGAGGAGTTCATGAGAATGAACCGAGAAGTATTTTCTAAGTAAAGCTCTAAGATCAAGAGCTTGGAAGACACTCTGAAAGACCTTTTGAGGCCCCTTCTACAACCAAGTGTGCATGTGTATGTATGTAAGTCATAATATATTTATCATATATGATAAGAATATATATACTAATATAATAAAACTATATATATTTATTATATATGATAAGGATATGTATACTAATATAATAAAGCTATATATACAAATAGGATAAGGCTATATATATTTATTATATATGATAAGGATATGTATACTAATTTAGTAATTAGTATATATTTATTATTTATATAATTAATATTTAATCATTAATTAAATTAAAATTATATTAATTAAATATTTATATATATTTATTATATATGATGAGATATGCATACTAATTTAATAAAGCTGTATATATACACAAATAGGATAAGGCTATATATAGTTATTATATATGATAAGGATATATATACTAATGCAATATATATTAACGCAATAAAGCTGTATATGTATTCTTATTAGATCAGCCAAAATAAAGTCACAGGTGCTTTGAGTTTCTGGAGGACCACGCAGAATAAGATTTCATTCCTGGGATTTGATCTGTTTAGAATATTGGCTCCCAGTTAGATCCTTAGGGAATTCTCCTGTGAAAGTCCACACAAGAGCTTCCAAAGAATGGAATTCTTTCTGGGGCGAGGTAACAAGAGGTTTCAGTCTGTATAACAAGAAGCATGGCAACCACTGGCTGAGAGACCAAAAGGAGCTCTGACTTACATGTGAAAACCTCCTGTCTCCTCCGTGACAGTACTAGCAAGCTAGCCGGGCACATTAGCATCAGGATTTTTTTAAAAAATTATACAATGAGGGTGCTCACTGTGCAAACCCACACACACTGCAGGCCCTCTTCCATTTCACACAGGGAAAAGGAAAGGCACATGGAAGGAGGATGTTTTTCCTGAAAGAACTGAGCTTATCTGCAGGAAATGTTTCAAAGCAGCAGAGGTGATTAAAATATATTAGTAGTCCTTTTCCCCAGTTACTCTCAAATGCATACAAATATCTCAGAAAGTAAAAAGAAACATAATTATTCTCTCCAATGCCAGCTAACTTCACCTATGGAGAGGAAGTCTTAATTTGCCAAAGGGAGGGGGTAGGGGCAATGAAAGAAATCAATCAGGCAGGAAATCAACTCAATCCATTTAGATGACCAAATAGCTTTTAAGCCTCTGAGAGCTTGATATTATTTCATGATGCTGATTCAGATTTCCTATTCTGAAAGAGTCATCTTATTGATCCCAGGTTGATGGGCTTTGGGCTAAGACAGGAAAGAAAACAAGAGTTTTCGATTGGAATGACAGGGTGAGAGGGGAGAGAAGGTAATGGAGGAAATTATGTACAGAAGAGAAAGGAGAGGGGAGAATGGACAGGGGAGAGGAAAGGAGAGAGAACAAATGCTTGCTAGTTACAGGTAATAAATAGATCTAACAATCATGTGGTTTGGGGACAAGGGAAATTTTAAAACCTAATTGTCCACAAGAGCTTACGGCAGGCTATAACATTTTCACGCTTCTCAATCCTTAAGAGAGTTCATCTGATGATTGGGAGCATCAGGAGCCTATAAAAACACAGTATTAGGGCCATGGGCCCTATCTTCTATTTTCCTTACAATTTTAACTTATTTATGAGTAAATTTCTTTCATGCTCCTTAATTCAATTAACCAATCAGCAAGCACTGGTGTACCTGCAATGTACCAGGAACTAAACTGGTGGATTCATGTTAGTTTGTTTGGCCACTTTAAAATCATAACAAATACAGGAACTTCAGGGGGCAGAGCCAAGATGGTGGAGTAAAAGCAGTGACTTGCTTGAGCTCTCCCCCAAACCCCTCCAAATACCTATAAAAAATGGTTCTAAACAAACTCTAAAGCAGCAGAATCCACCAAAAGACAGAGTGAAACAAATTTCCAGTCAAAGATAGCCTGGATGATTGATCAGAAAGGTATATCGCGCCGGGCAGAGAGAGAAGTGCAGCTTGGCGTGGGCGCGCAGGCCTCAGAGGACTGAATGGCGGGCAGCTGTGGTGGTTTCCAGACTTCTCAACCCATGAACGCCAAAGACAACTTAGAAGGTCAGTGGGAAAAGTCTGTGACTGTGGTGGTGAGAGAAGAGCACAGGATCCCACCCCCATTCCTTGGGGCAGCGGCTGCTTCCTGAGCTTCGGGCCCACAGAATGAGGGGGAATCGAGTGGCTGATCAGAGGGGGATTGCAGGGATCTCTTTACTGGTGCAGGATTCTCTTGCTTTGCCCGTGCTTTGATCTGGGTCACAGTTCCGGGTGGCGGTCCTGGGGCGAGGAGAGGCACTGGCATGGTGGAGCTTGTAGTGGCTGTGGAGAGGAAACCCTCCTCACAGTTCCAAGGCAGAAAAGAGTGCTCATAGACCAGAGCACAGGCCAGGAAAGGAGTAAACACCTTGACCCTGATCATAGAACCTTGGAAGAACTGAAAATTTACAGGTCCCTAGAGGTGTCTCTGAAAACAGCTGCACAAAACCCCTGAAGCTTGGGACAGTACATTCTCCACACTGGAAACAGACTCCTACCTTAACAAAGAGTCTATAACTCAAGTAATCGGCTGAGATCATGAGCAAGCAGCGCAAAAAGAGTCAGACTATATTATCTTACTTTGATGATAAATAAGATCAAAATATACAACCAGAAGAAGACAACGAAGCCAAAGTTCCTATATCCAAAGCCTCCAAGAAAAATATGAATTGGTCCCAGGCCATGGAAGAGCTCAAAAAGGATTTTGAGAAGCAAGTAAGAGAAGTAGAGGAAAAACTGAGAATGATGCTAAAGGAGACCCCAAAAAATACTGATGAAAATAACACCTTAAAAAATAGCCTAACCCAAATGGCAAAACAGGTCCAAAAAGCCAATGAGGAGAAGAATGCCCTAAAAAGCAAAATTGGCCAAATGGAAAAGGAAGTCCAAAAGCTTACTGAAGAAAATACTTCCTTAAAAATTAGAATGGAGAAATTGGAAACTAGGGACAATTTGATAAATCAAAGCACTGTAACACTAATCCAAAGGAGTGAAAAAATAGACGAGAATGTGAAACATCTCACTGGATAAACAACTGACCTGGAAAACAGATCCAGGAGAGAGAACTTGAAAATTATTGGACTATCTGAAAGACATGATCAAAAAAAGAGCCTAGACATCATCTTTCAAGAAATTATCAAGGAAAACTGCCCTGATATTTTAGAACCAGAGGGCAAAATAGAAATTGAAAGAATCCACCGATCACCTCCTGAAAGAGATCCCCAAAGGAAAACTCCTAGGAATGTTGTAGCCAAATTCCAGAATTCCCAGGTCAAGGAGAAGATCTTGCAAGCAAGCCAGAAGGAAACAATTCAAGTACTGTGGAAACACAATCAGGATAACACAAGATTTAGCAGCTTCTACATTAAGGGTCCGGAGGGCATGGAGTATGATATTCTGGAGGGCAAAGGAGTTAGGACTACAACCTAGAATCACCTATCCAGCAAAACTGAGTATAATCCTTTAGGGTAAAAATGGTCATTCAATGAAATAGGGGAATTCCAAGCATTCCTGTAGAAAAGACCAGAGCTGAATAGAAAATTTGACCTTCAAATACAAGACTCAAGTGAAACATGGAAGAGGTATACAGGAAAGAGAATTCATAAGAGACTTATTAAGGTTGAACTGTTCATACTCCTGCAGGGAAAGATGATATTTATAACTCATGAGTCCTTTGTCAGTATTAGGGAAGTGGGAGGCAAAAAAATTATATGTACGTATAGATAGATAGAGGGCACAGGGTGAGTTGAAGATGAAGGGGTGATATCTGGAAAATAAAATTAAGGAGTGACAGAGGATTATACTGGGAGAAGGAGAAAGGGAGAAGTAGAATGAGGTAAAATATCTCACATGAAACAGACAAGAAAAGGCTTTTACAGTGGAGGGGAAATGGGGGAAGGTGAGAGGGAATGAGTGAATCTCATTCTCATAGGATTTGGCTTAAGGAGAGAATAACATACACAATGGGGTATGGAAATCTATCTTACCCTACAGGAAAATAAGGAGGAAAGGGGACAAGAGAGCAGAGGGTTGATAGAGGGGAGGGCAGATTGGGGGAGGGGATAATCAGAAGTAAACACTTCTAAGGAGGGACAGGGTTAAAAGAGAGAGTAGAATAAATGGGGGGGTAGGATAGGATGAAGGGAAATATACTTAGTTTTTCACAACAGGACTACTATGGAAGTGTTTTGCATGACTACACATCTATAACCTGTACCAAGATGCTTGCCTTTTCAAAGAGGGTGGGTGGGGAGGGAGGAAGGGAGAAAATTTGTAAAACCATATGTTAAAAATAAAATTTTTTTTTTAAAAATCATAACAAATACAGATGTATTTGTAAAAATGCTCTAGAAAATTGCAAGCAAAACATAGATTTAGAACTCAAAGGGGCTTAGAGGTCACCTCATCCAACCTTTTCATTTTGTTTGTAAGGAGAGGGGGCCAATGAGTCACCTCATTCCACTTAACTGTAATCTCAATCAGGTGAGAACATATAGCCACTCATCAGTCAAAAGTGTGAACAAGGCTGGGGCATCTTCATTGACTCAATGAAAGACATTTCAAGGGCAGCGACAGGAAGTCTGGTTTGACTGACAGACTTCTCCATGGCCTGTGGGTTGTGGGTAAAATCATCAAGAAGAGGGTTCAAGCACCTAGAAGTTTTGTGATGGTAGCCTTCTAGCCAAGCCCCTGAGAAGGAATTGATTGGTGGTGAGGTGGAGAGAACCTGGACCTTTTCCCCACTTCCCCACCCACTAAAGGACAACCTTCTACATTTCTGAGGGTTAGAGGATTTTTGGACTTCCTATAAATGCCTCAGGATTCCAGAATCTCTGGAAGAGCTGACTCAGTGTCGGTAATGTGAGCCAAAAACAAAAGATATAGAGGAATAACAACTTTAAGACTCTGCAAAGAGACCAAGAGAAAAACTACGCTACGTGTAAGGGGAGCTTCAGGGATACCTCATGAAGAGAAGAAAAGCATTCCTAGCAATCAAAAACTGTGAGTTATCACTTGGCCACATGTGCTCTCTTATGCCCACATTTCCAATGTGTTAGAAAGAGAGTATATCAAAGTTTTCTGGGGGGATGCTTCCCAGCAATTATTTTTACTATACCATCTTAGTAAATGTTCTTTTCTAAAAAACTAAATCTGGGGGCAGCTAGGTGGCCCAGTGAATAGAGCTCTGATCTTGGAGTCAGGAGGACCTGAGTTCAAATCCAGCCTCAGACACTTACAACTTAACTAGCTGTGTGACCTTGGGCAAGTCACTTTACCCCCGATCGCCTCACCAAGAAAAAAAAGGGGGGGACCCAAAAAACTAAAAAACTAAATCTGTCTGACTAATAACAACTGGTTAACTATGGGGGAAGCACACTAGCAGGGATTTAAGAGATACAGTACTAGAAAACCACCACTCCCTCCATGCTTTCTGGGTCCTTTAGAACCCTGAGGGGAAAAGTAGTAGCAACTTGAGCTCGGGACATCCATCTGACCAGTCAGTGCCGGCGTGGGTGGGGAGTGTAAGCCCAGAGTATGCACAACAGATGGAGCAAATTAGTGTCCTCCTAACTCTAAATTCAGGGCTCTTTCTATACTGTATTTTAAGTCCCATTTCATTGTTTTCAGGAAACACTGATTTCAGAGATGGGCATAAGCTACACTGCTACAGTAAACATGACACAATTTGAGTTCAGTGTCAGACATCTTGGTTGCTGAACTGATTTCTGAATTAAAGCTGTTTAATCTACAAAATCAAACCTTTCCACCAAAGTGAAATAGGATCTCTTCAACTTGAATTACTCCTAAATAAAGTAGAAAGAAATCACAAACACATCTTCACTGTAGTCCATTAGCTCAGTTGACTGGGGCATTGGAGGAGGAGTCAGCATGTCCCCTCCTTCCCACGGCCACTTCCAGTCCTCTTGCTCTACCCTCACCGATCACAACTCTGCTCCTGTGACGTTCACCCATACAGATTATGTGGCTATCATTCATTCATTCAATCAATCAAACAACAAGCATTTGTGCTCATTTGCTTCTAGATTACTCGCCCTCTTTCCTTCCTCAGTGACTTCAGCACCTGGAATACAGGCTTCCTATCTACCCCATTCCTCAGATTTGGTGATGAGATTTTAATATTCACAATGATAACACCTTAAACAACCTGGCCTGCCAGTTCGCCTCAGTTCTCACAATCTCCAACACCACTTTACCGCGGACTGCCACATACAGAAAGAAGCATTCAAACTTTAGACATCACCATCACCAGAAACAGCCCTATCTCCAAGACCGTGGACCCTGAAGTTTTCCTTTCTGATCATACTCTGTCCTTCTACCTTTTCCTGAGGTACCGTTCTACAGTAAAAGCGCTTAGCTTTGGAATTGAGGGACCTGGGTTCATATGCTGGCTCTGCCACTTCCTCCTGGTGACCTTGGGCAAATCATATAACCTCTCTGATCCTGGATGACCTCTAAGCTTCACTTATAGTTCTAAATCTGTGATCTTGACCAATTCTTTGCCTTGACTCTGATGGTAAGAGTCTTATAATTCTAAGTATTTTACTTTAGGCATTTAACAACATTATTCAAAGAAGGGATCCATATACTTTCCCAGACTGCCAAAGCAGTCCATGGCACAGAAAAGAACCTCTATGCCGGAGGAAGTTACAAAATTTGGCTCACTAGATTCCCTGGTTTCATGTTACCAAACACCAACCTTTATGCTTATATGGAGATGCCTTTTTATTCATCTCTCATTGACTCCCTACCATATTCTCCAATGGCTTGTCCTAAATCTTCTCTTCCCTCAAATCCTCAATGTTAGACACATCCCTTATCTCTCACAACAAAGAACCTCATTTCTAACTTTACCCAAAAGAATAAGGGCATTCATTCACTGTGAGTTCCCTCATCTCCCTTCCTCCACACTTAAAATATTCTCTTTATTTTCACACATGTCTTCCTTTTATTCCAGTCTCAGAGGTTGAGCTGACCTGCCTTGCCAAAGCTATCCTGTCCTGGACTCTGAACCTGGATTACCATTACCTCTTGAACTCTGCCCTACCTACATCAATCCCTTCCCTTTCCTTCCCCCTCTCTCAAATTTTTAATAAATTCCTCTTTACTGGCTCTTTCCTTGAGGATTAAAACATACCCAAATCCCCCCTAGCCTCAAGACAAAACAAAAACAAAAACCCTTGACCATTTATGCTATTGTCCCATGTCTCTTCTCCCTCTGGAAGGCACATTCCGCATTTGCTGTCATCATTTCCTCACCACCCACTCCTCAGCCCCTGCAGTTGACTTCCACCCTACGACTCTTATTAACATTGTTCTCTCCTCAGGCCATTACTTAACTGCCAAATCGAAAGGCCTTTATTCTCACTCAACATCCTTCTTGACCACTGTGCAACGTTTGACACTGCTGACCACTCCGTAACTCTTGGTGCTTTCTCTTAGCTTCTTTGACATGTTTTTTGTCCTGGTTCTGTTCTAATCTTTCTGACTGTTTCTTTTCCTTTATTAGTACATCCTCCTCATGCCACCTCTTAAGTGTGAATGTCCCAAAAGCTTCTGCCCTAGACTTCCTTGTCTTCACCGTCTCTGTTGGGGATGTCATTCATTCACAGGATTTCAATGATCACCTTTATGAAGATGGTGCCCCAAAGTCACTTAACCCCTCTGGTCCTCAGTTTCCTCACTGAGGAACTGGAGATAATGATCATTGTTACACATGTATCAGAAGGTAGATAAGAAAGTTAAATGAGATAATGGATACAGAGCGTTCTGTAAACCTTAATGTGCTGTATAAATGCCAGCTATTATTATTAATTTCATTCTCATATTTTTTGTGGAGTTCCATTAGAAAAAAAATCCTAGGCTCTGCAGTCATTCTTTTACATTCAATGTTCTATATACTGTTGCACAAGTAAATAAAATAATATCTTTTTGTAATTAAATCAAGTATTGAGATGTAATATCACTCTTTTAAAAAAACTAATTAATTTATTTTTAGTTTTCAACATTCACTTCCATAAGCTTTTGAGTTTTAAATTTTCTCTATCTCCCTCAGCGTCTCCCTCCCCAAGACAGTGTGCAATCTGATATAGGCTCTATATATACATTCCTATTAAACAGATTTTCACATTAGTCATGTTGAAAAGAAGAATTAGAACCAGTAGGAGGAATCACAAGAAAGAAGAAACAAAACAAAACAAAATAAAACAAAACAGAAGGAAAAAAAGAGCAAATAGTATGCTCCGATCTGCAGTCAAACTCCATAGTCCTTTCTCCGGATGTGGATAGCTTTTTCCATCATGAGACTTTTGGAGATGTCTTAGATCCTTGCATTGCTGAGAAAGCTAAGTCTATCAAAGTTAATCAATCATATAACATGGCTGTTACTGTGTACAGCATTCTCCTGGTTCTGCTCACTTCACTCATCATCAGTCCATATGAGTCGTCCCAGGTTTTTCTGAAGTCTATTTGCTCATCATTTCTTATAGCACAATAGTATTCCGTTACATTCATATACCACAACTTGTTCAGCCATGGGCATCCCCTCGACGTCCAATTCTTTGCCACCACAGAAAGAGCTATTATAAATATTTTTGTACATGTGGGTCCTTTTCCCATTTTTATGATCTCTTTGGGATACAGCCCTAGAAGTGCTATTGCTAGGTCAAAGGGTGTGCACATTTTTATACCCCTTTAGGCATAGTTCCAAATTGCTTTCCAAAATGGTTGGAATAGGGCAGCTAGGTGGCGCAGTGGATAGAGCACCAGCCCTGAAGTCAGGAGGACCTGAGTTCAAATCCAGCCTCAGACCAAACACTTGACACTTGCTAGCTGTGTGACCCTGGGCAAATCACTTAACCCCAATTGCCTTACCAAAAAAAAAAAAATGGTTGGAATAATCTCACTTTTAAGGGCTCACCAAAAGCATCTTCAGGACAAATTCTTCTTTTTTTAAATTTTTTTATTATTTTTTCTTTTTAGGTAATTGGGGTTAAGTGACTTGCCCAGGGTCACACAGCTAATAAATGTTAAGTGTTTGGTCTGAGGCTGGATTTGAACTCAGGTCTTCCTAACTTCAGGGCCAGTGCTCTATCCACTGTACCACCTAGCTGCCCCCAGGACAAATTCTTAAGGTCCTAGCTATAAAATATTTTTTTAAGGCAATCAGGGTTAAGTGACTTGCCCAGGGTCACACAGCTAGGAAGTGTCTGAGGCCAGATTTGAACTCAGGTCCTCCTGACTATAGGGCCAGTGCTCTTTCCACTGCACCAACTAGCTACCTGTATAAAATATTTTTTTAATCCTACTCAGATGGTCAAAATAAAATCACACATGCAACAAGTTAGGGTAGCAAGGAAGACCTTAAAGCATGGTGGTTCTGTTTAGCACCATAATATAATGGAAAGAAAACTTGGTTTGAAGTAAAAAACAAAAACAAAAACAAACAAAAAAAAAAAAACCCTAGCTTTGGAATAAGAAAAACTGAGCTGACTCACTTCTTGACTCTGCTACCTGTGTGACCTGGGGCTAGTCACTTAAACTCCCTGGGGTTGGGATTTTTTATCTATAAAATTCTGCCCCCAGGGCTTCTCCCTCCCTCTGATTGGAGAGCATGGAGGGTGGATATCAGGAGAGCTCCTCCCAGATCCTCCCCATTGAAGGAGGACTCCCAGGGTAGCCATCTCGTAATTTCTCACTGGATGCAGGACTTCATCTTCCCGTTCCCATCTCCTCTGCTTTCCAGATTCTTTTTATGTCTTATAAGCTCTTTGAGGGCAGAGACTATCTTTTGTCCTCCTTCTTACTTTTAAGGAAGTCTTTTCTTCAGTAAGCTTTTGGACTTCCTTTTCCATTTGGACAATTTTGCTTTCTAAGGCATTCTTCTCTTCATTGGCTTTTTGGACCTCTTTTGCCATTTGAGTTAGGCTATTTTTTAAGGTGTTATGTCTTCCTTCTTACCCCTAACACTTAGCTCAGTGCCTGGCACATAGTAGGTACTTAATAAGAATTTACTGACTGAGTGACTGATTATAAAATGTAGGGATCAAACTATTAATGTCCTTTCCAGCTCTAAATCTTAAAAACTGAGGGATACAATTTCAATTTAAAACATCTTTTCATGAACAAAATCAATGCAGCTAGAATATGAAAAGAATAAACCAACTAGGGATTTTCTGCTGAAAATCCAATATCTGAGATATGTTAAAAGTATATTTTTAAGAGCTAAGAGTATTGTGTTAAGAACTGGCATAACTAACTTCATGTTGTTCCAACATGAACTGTAATTACTCCCTAATTACTACAAAAGACTTAACTGTTACAAAGGATTTCAATATACATCCATCCACTTCTCTTCTTTTTCTTGTCTTACAAGTATGGTACAAGTCTTACATGGTACTCCTTGATTAATGTGAATAGCTGCACCAACAAGGACACATTCCTTTCTCTGTCTCCTACAACTAGTGATGCACATTCTCTTGCACAAGTACATTTTTTTCTCTGTATAAGCAGCTGTTCCGTAACAAGCAGTCATTTTTAAATCTTTGTCTCACATAACGTATGAATATTATGAGCTGAATTGTAAGACACACACATGTCCATCAACTACTGGTGAAGTATGTCTCACTGAGTAAATAAACTTCAGTCTCTGTATGATGACTGGTTTTTAGGCAGTAGCCAGTCAGTGGACTCAAGGAGAACTTGAACAACAGATATAGGGAATTAATACTGAAAACATAAGATCAAGATCCATTTCCTAGTATATAAGAAGTCAAATAACATAAAACAATCTTCAGAAGATGAAACGCAAATAATGGACATCCAAATTTTTTTTAACATTACAAGTTACTAACAAGAGAAATGCAAATTCAAACAATTTTTAAAATGTTTTGCCTCACACCCATTAAACTGGCAAAGATGAAAGTATATTGGGCAATGGTAAGAAAAAAGACTTAATGATGTACTAGTGGAAGAATTGTAAATCAGTCCAAGCAGTATTCTGAAATACCGCTTGGAATTACATAAGAAAAGTTACTAAACTATTCATACCCTTTGAGTTATTTCACTCTTGGATATATACTCAAGGAAGCCAAAGACATAAAGTCAGTCCTATGTATAACACAATATTCAAGTAATTACTCTTTGCAGCAGCAAAAACAAACTAACCCTGATAATGTGGGTGCTCAGTGACTGAGCAAGCTGTGGTGGTATGAATGTAATGAATAATAATGTGGTGTAAGAAATGATGCATAGGAGGAATTCTGCAAAACACTAGAAGATCTGAATGAATTGATGCTATATAAAGAAAGCAGAACCAGGTAAACAATGTGCACACTGACTACAATGTAAATGAAAATAAAGGCAGCTGAACTCAAATTGCAATGACCAATCTCAGTCTGGGGAAGAGACAATGAAACTCATTTTCTTCCTAAGCATAGAGATGAGGGACTAGAGGGCCAAAAGGTTGCCTACAATATCAGGCAAGTTCATTTCATCAGTTGATTTTGCAGAATAGTTTTTGCTACATAGGAAGTCTCATGGGAAGAATGATATATAGTGGGAATTTGTTGTGAATAGATATGAAGAGATATATAGATACAGATATATAGATATGATAGAGATTGGAGCTGTGATTTCATTGGTATAGATAATTACCTATACCAAGGAAACTCCTACCAATACAGTTCAATAATTTCTCAGGACCTTAAAATCTTGGAGGTCACGTACAGCACTAAGAGGTTAAGTGACTTGCCAGTAACGTACAGAATTGAGACTTCAACTTGGATTCTCCTGGCTCTGAAGTCAAGCTCTTATCAATCTAACTACACTACCTTTATTTAAAACCTAACAGAGAGGGGCAGCTGGGTGGCACAGTGGATAGAGCACCAGCCTTGAAGTCAGGAGGACCTGAGTTCAAATCCAGCCTCAGACCAAACACTTGACACTTACTAGCTGTGTGACCCTGGGCAAGTCACTTAACCCCAACTACCAAAAAAAAAGATTTTTGGGGTAGGTAGGTGGCACAGTAGATAGAGCACCAGCCCTAGAGTCAGGAGGACCTGAGTTCAAATCTGGCCTCAGACACATAATACTTCCTAGCTGTGTGCCTCTGGGCAAGTCACTTAACCCCAATTGCCTCACTAAAAAAACAAACAAACAAAAAACCCAATAAAACCTAACAGAGGTGGATGATTAATAAAAAGCCAAAATCTAAATCATATCTAAATAAAAAAATCTACAAATGAGTACAATTAAGCTGGAACATAGAATATATTTAGGAGTTTAGGAAAAGGAAATATCTAATTTCTCTATAAAAAGTGTCCCAAAAGTTTGTGTGCAGTTTTAAGCTTTAATAGCTTTAACACTGCGGAGGAATATAAATGTATTCATTAAAAACCCAAAGGTTTTAAAAAGCAAGGGCAATCCATTGCTCCCAAGAGGAAAGAAGAGAGGAAGAAAATAAAAGGGAGACCAAGACCTTGGTTCTTGTGTTCTGTTTCCAAGCCTTCCCTCTTAGGAAAAGAATGTACACTGTCTGAAAACCCAGGGAGAAGATAGTCATGCCCACCCAGCATTGTCCTCAGGGTCAGCTGCCTCCTCTCTCACCAGCTTCCATGGCTAAACAATCACTATGTTAAATGACCTGACGATCTAGGATGTCCTGCCAACATCGTCCTTGGAAAGGGACTTGTCAAGGCTGGAGCCCTTGGTAGTTTACAAAACCAGTTCACTTGGCTGGCTCAGGAGTCAGTTATAGAACAGAAAAGAATGGCTCTACCAAAACAAATAAAAAAGCATTGGGCTTTCATAAAAGAGTGTAACTAAAATATAGCAACACGATCAAAGGAGCAGCCCTATTAAGAAAGAACCTTTTTTTTTTTCACAAGGTGAAAATAACTACAATGCTGTAGGATCTCTGACCTTATGACTGGCATTGTCACACTTTTTGCAAAGAGAAAGAGAACTACTTTTTCCTTTCTTTTCTCTACCTTTACTATCATCCCTGGCCTCCCCACATTCAATGCTATCTTTCCACAGTACTTAACTTCTCTATTTGGTCAAAGGAACAATCTCCCACAAAAAAAACAAGTCAAGTATGTAGTTGTCAAAGACTGAAGACTTAGGTTACCATTAATACATTAGGTCAACAGCAGGGCTCATCCAACTCAACCATTTTTGGGGCCCAGGGCTCCAAAAGTAGATGGCACCAGGCACAGAAGCAGTCCATTGATTATCCATCAATTAGACAATTACCTAATATCATGTTGATTACACATTTTACATATTCAGAGAAAAATGCTGGGCTCAACCCCCAGGACTCTTTGTAATAAAAATCAGTTCTATTCCATCCAACTACTCTCCATTTTTCAGAGTATTTACACAACATACAGCATGAGCAAAAATCAGGTGTCAAACAAAGATTTGCAGTCATAAGACCTGGGTTGAAATCCCCACTCTGATACTTAATATCTGTGTGACCTTGGGTGAGTCTCTCCACCTCTGTAGGGCATAATTTCCCAATCTTTAAAATGAGGGGGAAGGATTAGATCATCACTATTTCCTTCCAATCATAAATTCTATGAAACAGAAGAGTACTATACTCATAGTACTTTTTTCACAAAAAAAGATTTTAAAATCTCCATTTATTATATATGTTTTCAAAAATGTCAGATGAGTTGTTAAAATAGAAAATTAAGAATTAATTGAAGAAATAATCCCGTGACTTGAGATGAATTTCCATAGCCTTTCTCATCTCTGATTCTGGCTATTAAATACTGCAGAGAATTTAGTCCCCAGCTATTCCAGTCACCAGGTATGCAGAGTAAATATGCAGGGTAAAAAATATGCAGAGTAAAAAAATCGTTACTTGAATGAATAAGCCATTTTAAAAAGGATTAGGGAAAAAAGAACATGTAAATAAGAAACCATCACCAATGGTCCTCTGGGTACTTTGCCTATAACCCATCTGCATGATAGGAAAGGCAAATACCCTAAGTAATCAACCTATATTAGCTGTTACATATTTATAGTACTTCATGGTATTTAATTCCCTGTAGCCAGTATTCAGGGAGGGAGGGAGAAAGAGAAAGGGGGAGAGGGAGAAGGTGAGAGAGAGAGAGAGAGAGAGAGAGAGATAGGAGGAAAGAGAGTTCTTCCTTAGATTTAAACCTATATTTCTTATGCCAAGATATATAGCTACTTCCTCTCACTGTCTTAATGGGAAGAATAAAAAGAATATGAGAATCTTTCATAAAGATGCCCCATGATTAGGAAATCTCCCTTTGGTAACAAGGTAGAATAGAGCAAAGTTTGGTGCTAGTAAAGAGGCAAGCTAATGGATAGGATTCTGATATCTTAAAAGATTTCTTTCAGTACTTTACTTGCATGCAAAAGGAAAATGTTCTATTACTTCATGATTATTAGGCCTGTAATTATAATCAGGGCCATGTCTAATGATATTTGAAGGGACCAAGCACACAAAGGGGCCCTAAATATCTTCCATGAATGGAGGCTATAAAATTTTTTATTATTGTTTTTGCTGCTTTTGCAAATATAATTCAGAGGGCTTTCCAATGGAGGCCATCCAACCCAAATCAGAATGTCGGCTCCTAGAGGACAAAGAAGGTGCTCACACTACTGTAAGAGCAAACACATAAGTTAAGAAAACATTAATGAATCCTGCCTGAGATACTCACCAGCTGTGTGACCTTGGGCAAATCACATAAACTATTTGAACCTCCCTTTCCTCTTGGAATAAGTGGGGGTAATTGCACATTTTAAATGAGGATAAATATAGCATTTATTATACAATGTTAATGTGAAGGCAAGATGAGTTAAAATAGGTAAGGTTCTTTGCAAACCTTAAGCCTACATAAATGTGAGTAATGATGAAGATAATAGAGGAAGAGTGAAAAAAAAAAAAAGAAAACCCTAGTTCATCTATGATCCCTCACTTTAATAAAAAGGAAATTATATATTGACAACAGTGAGACAAAGACAACTAAAGAAAAACAAAGAATAAAAAAAATACACACACACATACCCATTCAGAAACAAAAAAAGATGAACATCAGAGAGGAAAAACAAAAACCTTTTTTTCAGTCCATACTCTTCACCAGATCAAGTAAAAGCCTAAAACTTCTCTTGGCAGGCTCCATGGGCTGCCCAGTTGAGCAACCTTGGGGCCATCTCCTCTTCCTCTGCTCTTCTGGTAAAGCCTATGGATCCTTTTTCAGAACAATATTTTAAAATAATTGAAGAATATGCTAAATTTCAGTTAGATGTCCATAAAAATATAATTTTCCCCCATCCAACGTCATGGAACCCCTAAAATCTATCCAAATAAGAACACCTATAATAGACAGAGACAAGGAGACCAAAGAAAACTCAGAACTTGACACAGATTCATGCTACTTTATTCAGAGTAAGCCCAGATTCACTCATCATTTTCTCTGCAATTTTCCACAATAATCATGCCACTCAGACCATCACAATAATAGCTAGCAGAGGGAAGAACCACTTAGCTACTACAGCTTGAATTAGAAAGAATCATAGCCAATTACAGGACTAAATCTAGTTATCTGCACAGCTACCAAAGAACTGGAGCACACTGTTCAGAGAAATACCTGCTGCTGATTTTCATGAATTTCAATGTACTTAAAACTATTAATGTCTTGTTTTATTTTTTTAAGAACTAAATCTAGCATTGGGCGAGTCAGGGGTGGGAACCCTCCAAAACTGTTCATAGAGGTGGTGATATCCGTGATCGTGAAGTAGCAGTTTCCACAGTGTTCAAATATATGTTAAAATGGAAACTCTGAGGGGGAAAAATTCATCATGAAAAGCAAAGGATCAGGAGATGGCTCCAAGGCTGCTCATCTGTACAGTCTGTGGAGCCTGCCAAGAGAAGCTTTAATCTTTTCCCTGATCTGAGATGACAGCTAGAGTAATTTTTAAATGACTGCATCTTCCTGATGATTATTCTGCCACAAACCCATCATAGTCAAGGACAGGCCCAGAGAAAAGGATACATTTCCAAATTGTGAATGTAAGGCTGGGGGCCACTAAATTTACCAGGCAAATGTGGGGAGAGAGCTGGATGGGGAGGATGAAAGCACTACGGAGACCTTGCTAAGCAGTTCCAAGAGTAAGCCAGTCACCTAGCATTTATGAAGCACCTACTATATGCCAGGCATGGTGCTTAGTGCTAGGGATACCAAAAAAAGAGCAAAAAAAACCCCAACATGCTCTCTGCTCTTAAGGATCTCACAAACTAACAAGGGAGACAACATATAAACAATGATGCCCATGCAAGATAAGTAGAGGATGTTGTCGCAGAGGTTCCCAAAGTGGGCAATACTGCCTCCTAAGGGGCACTGAAATGATGAGGGGGCAGTAGTGGCCTCTGGTGCAATTGCAGGTGTTGAATAAAAATAAGGGTGCAGTGGAAGCACAAGGAAAGAAGAGAAGAAAAATTTTGAAAAACCATTCGTACATGTTCCATCTGTTGTATAACAGACTTAAAGTTAAAGTGATTACATTATTTTCCAAATAAATACACAAAATGCAAGGTATAACCAGTCAGTGGTCAAGTCCACCAACGGGTCTTAACAAGCAAGTGTTGGCAGGCGAGTGTGTTCACACATTGGGAAGTCAAGCAAGAATCGGCAGGAATATGTGTATGTAACGACTTATTTACAATACTTTATGGCTACATGATACAATATTGCATAATCAAAATTTCAATGCAGGAAAAAACACAAATTTACAATAAGTTGTTAAATTTAAAATGCATCAATTTTTAAAAAAAAAAATTTCTATTTTCTTGAAATGACACAAATTAAAAAAAAACTTAAAGGATTAAAAGAAAGATTTCCAGAGGGGTGCTGAGTAAGTTTTTTTTTAAAAGAGGACAGTAGGCCAACTAAGTTTGGGAACCTTTGATGTAAGAATAAATTTAAGGTAATCTCATTTGGAAAGCACTAAAATTAAGGAGGACTGAAAAAAGCTTCTTGAAGGTGAGCTTTTAGTTGAGTCTGGAAGGAAGTCAGGGAAGCAAGGAGCCAGGAGTCAGGGGATGAGGAAGGAGAGTGTTCCAGGCATGAGGAACAGTCAGTGAAAATGTTCTGAATCCAGAAATGGAACGGCTAATGCCAGGAACAGCCCGAAGACAGTCTAACAACTTCAAGCAACAAGAAAATGTAAGATGATTACATTCTAGGTGAGCGCCCTGGCTGCACAGCTGCAATGGATACTTAAAGGACCCTGAATGACACTTTTTAGAGTAAGATCCAGGGTCAGAAAAAGTAAACCAATTGAAAATGTACCACAGGAATAATATTTGGCATCCAGAGCTATAAACTTCATTCTTTCCCTTGAAGGAGACAAGAAAAACAATAGTTGAGATGGTATGTTGGGTGCATTTTCATGAGTACTTGAAGCAGAATGGACCACAGCTGGAATACTCTCCTGCTGTCCTCTCCTCACACTTACCTTTTAGAATATCTGACTTCTTTCAGGACTTAGTTCAAATACCACCTTCTGCAAGAAGTCTTTCCCAGGTGCCCCCGCTGCTACTATTTTCAACTCTAAGGTAACCTTCCACCTCTCATATATATACATGTATCCAGTATGTATTTTTATAAGTACATGTTTTTTTTTCCCCTCATTAAATGTAAACTCCCTGAAGGCAGATCCTGTTTTACTTATGCCCTTGTATGCCCAGTGCTAACTACAGTGCCTGGCATACAGTACATAAGCACTTATTAAAATACTTATTGATTGATCAATGTTGTGAGGCGACAGAACACTGAAGGAGACTCAGGAGATCTGGATTCTTCCACTTGTATGACCTTGGGCAAGTCGTTTCACCTAAGTTGGCTTCAAGTTTCCTCACCTATAAAATGGGGCTGACAAAGTTTTGGTAAGCTTATAGATATTTCAGCTCTAAAACTCTAGGCTAATATATAGATTTCACTTCTACACTTCTGTCTGACAGGGTCCCTCTATCAAGAGGGAGATCACCAACAAAAGAAATAAAGCGGCTTCCAAATGAGTCAGAGAGATATTAAGTAATTTACTCAACATTAGGCACAAAGTAAGTGACTGTCAGAGCCAGGACTAAAATTCAGAATTTCTCAGCAAGTCTTTGCTTGTAGGCAAGCCATATCCGTTACTAAGCTGAAAAGTAACTAAGTGCTCTCAATGTCCTGGAGCTTACGGAAATAAAGAAATCACACTTACCTTTAACGATTTGCTTGGCACAAGCATTGTAAACCTGTTCTTGGCTTGTGTTGGGTGGTAGTACTCTGTCAAAGACATAAGGCTTGCCTTGCTAAAATGAGAAAAGGAGAGAGAAGAGAGAATAGGAGAGACACATATTAGAAGATAAGAAAATACAAGGGGTAAAACCATCAATGCTGATTCAGCAGAATCTAATCTTCTAATTTGTCCATTGAGAACAAATCTACCATAGGTGCCAACCTGAAAGACTCTACTTGAGTCTTTTACTCACTTTTGTGAGTCACTTTTATTCACATTCAAAATACACAAAATAGTTATCCCATCTGTTCATGAAAATCCATGCTTTTCTATTCCCAAATCTCATTCTCCTTTAAGGCAGGTATACCCGAGATGTATTCAAAGGCATGACTCCAAAGAGTGTATTTCTTTGTAGATGAGTACCCCTCCAGAGTAATGACAACTCTACCCTTTACCTCTCAATGCTCTGAATGACCATATCCCAACTCCCACACAAAACAAAAATAAAACAAAATAAAATTTATTCTTAATGTAGAGTGAATAGGGCAACTATCCAGGGCATGAAGTTTTTTTTTTAGGCCAAATGGAGAGTAACTACTCAGAAAAGCACTTTTTATAAAGAAAAAGAAAATATTTGAGGTGTCTAGCTGTAAAATCAGTCCATAAACCATGCCTCTTCTCCTCATCACCAAGGCAAAGCCAATATAATTACTCTTCTTTTCAACATACAATCCTACAAGCTGCCATTTTGTATTTTCTTTTTCCCATTCAAGGTTGCCCATATTTTTCACTTTAATCTGATTTTACCCCTATAAAATTACATGTTTATCTATTTGGAGGTGGGTTTAGGGGTGGGGGTGGGAAGTGGAAGAGAAGAAAACACTATGACTTATCCATCTCTTCAATCCTAGGAATGGTCCTGGGCTGAAAATTTCCCTGGAGACAACGCTATCTCTACATCAGGGCAACAGTTCAGAACAGAATTAAATGAGAGGGCATGTTAATTCTTGTAAACCACTTACTCAGGTGTCTAGCTCTATTAGTGTCATAACATTTTGAGTTTTATGATTCTGTCAGTGGCACAGAACTGCCAAGGAGTACCCAGCAAGTTTCTCACCATTGAATCATGTATTGACTCCACAAGACTCCATTCATTTAGCCAGTGTGACTGAGTTTTAGTTGTGAAAAAAATAAGCTGGGTCATGTCTGTGAGGTCCTTTCCAATATTTCATACATTAGTATTCCCAGTATTCCTAAAGAACTATAGATTCATGTCTCTGTGGAATGGTCAGGACCAAAGTCATGCCACTAAAAATGAGCAATATGACTTAAAATTTTATTGAGGGAAAGAACAATTTATCCTGTTCAAATGCCAATCAGCAGTAAAACTCCAATTTTTCTGCTCCCCTTTACTAGGATACTAAAAAAAATCCCTCAATATTAAAATATTGTAAAAAGATCATAAGCACTGTTTAACTCTTTTATTCCCTCATTACATCATATTGATTTTGTGAAATTAGGTTCTCTCTTCAAAAGGCATTATGTATATGCTATTCTCATAGCCAAGACTCAAGGTCAGTCTTCTAGTCTCCTACTTAAGAGTGTTTTTAGGGACTCTGGGAAGGTCCTACTCTGCCCCCTCCCATTGGCTGATGCCAGGAATTGCAACAGAGATTTAGGACTTTAGCTTAAGGCTTTGTTTCCTGTTTAAAACGCAGATATCTCTGGAGGAGACAGTACTTGAACTACTATCTCTAATTATAATTCAAGGTGGATTTTTTTTTCAGATCCTTGACTGACCAAAATTACTGCAGGTTAGGGAGCCATTGGTTATGTTGTGTTTTGCAGGAAAAATGGGGTTAGAATACAGAAAGGCATACATAACTGAGGTTCTAAGAAACTTTGCCTACTTCACAGTTATGTCTAGAACCAGCCCAGTTCACAACTCAGCTAAAAGTTTGATTTTCTGTGATTTGTACAACTAAATGAATAGTCTCAAGCAAAAATTTTAGCCTGGATCTGAGATTTCTTTAGTATAGGAATGCCTGGTGAAGAAACTTTCTTTAAGAATGCATATTAACAATGGTTTTTGCAGCACATAGTCTTAGAGAGTTTCCTGGAACAAAGAGAGCTAATCTGACTTGCCCCAGAGTGACCCAAACAGTGTATGTTAGTAGTGGGTCCTGAATCCAGGTGTTCTTGACTTGAAGGTGCTCTCTATCTGCTATACCACATTAACTTTCTCAGCCATAAATTATCTTAATTTATCAACATTCCATATTCTTACTGACTTCACCTATTTGCCAATTTAATAACAGTCAAATGAGGCAGGGGGTGGAGTGAACAAATAGGAATTTAACTATCCACTGAACACTTTGGAAAGAAACAGAAATGCAGCTTATGGCTCATTTAAAACAAATCCAACATGTTTACAAATCCAATTGTAATCACCAAGATAAATCATCTTGACCACAATGGTATTCTGGGTTGGTGGACAGGATCAGGGCAAAAATGCTAACCTAATGAATATTGTACACAGGAAGAAAAAGATGTTCCTATCAGGCTCCCTAATCTTTTTTCAGCATTTACATTAGTAAGAGAGTGGGGAAAGAAGAAAGGAAGTCCAAATATATTCCCTGTGCTTCAGTCAAATGGTAGGTACCATTTGTCAGGTGCCAAAGAAGTAATACGGCAATTTCCTATAACCTGTTATTAACTGCCAAAAAGGAAACTGCCTAAGAATCATTACAACTGCATATTGAAAAAAGACAGAAATTAGAAAATGAACACTTACAAAATCTATCTTGTCAGTACTAAACATTAACAGAATAACAATGGAGCCAAAAATTAAAACACCGTTGTTACATTTCCTTTCTTGTCTTGAATTGGTAAGTAGGGGTTCATTTTAAGTGAATGTGAAAGTCTTACTGACAGAATCCATTCAGGTATTTAATTTTGGTTTTGGAAGAACTGAGGGAAAGTGTAATATAAATGAGAGAAAGCTAGCCAGGAAGATCTGGATTCAAATTCAACCTTTGACACATTCTGTGTCATTATGTGTCACTTGACACATTCTGACTGTGTGACTCTGGGCAAGTCATTTAACATTTTAGTGCTCTTAGTAACTCTCTTTAAGATGGAGTTATAGAAACAGGGTCAAACTGTATTGGTAGAGTGAATTTCCTGACTTAGATGAACCAATGAAAACACAGATCTAATGCTGATTTCTTTTGAAGGGGGTGTGCTTGTTCAAGATCTAGTCAATAGCTGCCACAAATGACACTTCATTGGGGTAATATTATGAAAAACTTCATTGTCTAGATGCAGTCAGCTCCAAAGGATTCTCTCTCATCTTGAATATGATGGGTTTCCCCTTATCACAGATCCAGCTTGAAAGTTCACACTTTCCACAAATAATAAAAAGAAAGAAGTTAGTGAAGAAAAAAAAGAAAAGTGTGTCAGTCCTAGAAAATTCTGGGGTGGGAGGAAAGGGAAGTGTGACTGCTTCTTGAAGATAGTCGATCTTATGTAACTAAAAATAAAGGACAATGAATTTTCCCCAAGACAGCTAAATTCCATAAAAGAAAAGGAAGAAATGTTTCTATTTGCCAAGCAAAAATTAATGCTGTAGTCAGCATTCCTGAAATGTGCATCTGGATCAGATTTCTTCTATTGGTTACTGTTTATCTGAAGAAAAGCCAGCTCATCTTTTTTGATCAGCTCCTAGAAGCAAATGCTTTTATTTTCAGCACCAGCACCCACACATACTTTGAGGACAGCTCCACAGCAACATTGTTGCACGTTAGGTGGCACTAACTAGCATCTTTCAGGATTTTAAATCAGGTCAATGGTTTCTTTTCTTAAGGATTCCTGAAGTGATCCTGTCATCTAACAAGATGACATTTCATTGAGTAAGACTTCTTATTCTGATCTAGTACAGGAACAAAACAAAGTTGCTCAATATCTAATAGAGTTTATTTTAACCAACTTGATTGAAATATCAAATGTCTGACTTAAGTTTATTTTATTCCAACAAAAATAATTTTGTTGTTGTTGTTGTTTGATATAGGACCATAGGATATAGAGCTGGAAAGCATCATAGAAATTATCTATGACCAATCCCTTCATTTTACATCTTGATGCATATTCTTCGAAACTCAAAATTTGACGTAGATGTTATTTTTTAAGAAGTATGTTGAACATCTAGAATTAGAAGCTTTAAAATTTTTCTCAGATTTTGCATCTGTACTCAGAAAGCTATAGAATAACTTAGTTATTTCATTTACCCAAGTTAATTGAAGCAGACACCTGTATGTCACTAAAAGGAAAGTTAATGGGGGGGCATTTTTGGCATATCAGAAAGAATTAATTACCAAGAGTCATTTAAATGGCTTTGTTTAATTTTTTAAATGCTTATTTATCTTTTAAATCATACATGAAGCATATTAAGATTTCTGACATTATTTTTATAGAACTATGAAATATTTGAAGATACAAACAATTTTATTTTTGTCTTCAGATCCCAAGTGCCTAGTATGGTGTTTTACATACAGAAGGTACTTAAATATTTTTCTTAAACTGAAATGCTTGTTGAATGCTTACATTTAAAATTAGACCTTTCAATTTGACACAAGAAACTTAAGATAATTAAAAAGCTTCAACTTTATTCTTCCTGCTTATTCATAAAGGGGGCAAAGAAAGAGAAGCTTTCCTACTTTGTAAGGCTCCCATAAAACTCCTTGCTTTGGAATGTATTAATTAATTCAAATAAAAAAAATTCTTTCTTAAGCTGAAGAAGCGATTGCTGTCAAAGCTGGATTAGCACTAGTCTCTCAAAACTTCACACGCATTAAGTCATTAGTATAATTTTTTTTTAACTTTATGAGTAAACATGTGTTTCTTGAACGAGTCACTTTGGGTCTGGAAGTACATTAAAATGGATATTGTAGCGGATGGTTGTTAAATGACCGTTATAACCAACTCTTCTATACAGAAGATAAGAACTGACCCTAGTCCTGAATATTGATAATATTGGTAAGAAAATGAATTTGAGTTTTTTGTATACCTGTTGTAACCTATTTATAAAACGTGTCTTGAAAGCTACAAGAAAATATTGTTTCAAATAATGATGCATCATGGTGTAATAGAAAGAGTGTAGGATTTGGAATCAGAGAACCTGTGTTCAAACCCAGGAACTTGCTACCTCTGTGACTTTGCACAAATCATGCAAGTAATCTTAGCATCTGTTTCCCAGTATGTAAAATGAAGGGGTTGCACTAGATGACTTGTAAAGGCCCTTAGAATTCCACTAGATATTTAGATATTGTAATCACTATTCCATGATTATATTTTTTATGTTTTGTCGTTCAGTCATTTTTCAGTCATGTTTGACTCTTTGTGACCCCATTTGAGGTTTTCTTGCCAAAGATACAGGAATGGTTCACTACTTCCTTCTCCAGCTCATTTTACTGATGAAGAAACTGAGGCAAAAAAGGGTTAAGTGACTGGCCCAGAGTCATAAAGTGTCAAATAACTCAAGAAGATAAGTTTTTCTGACTTTCTGACACTCTATCCACTGTGCCACCTAGCTACATGTCCATTTAGATGCCACGTGGCATAATGGATAGGGCCGCTGTTGTTAAACATTTTCCACACTTATTCTAATAAACATGATATTTAAATAACTATTTTCTGGTTTTT
Organism: Vombatus ursinus; assembly: GCF_900497805.2. Lineage (NCBI taxonomy): Eukaryota > Metazoa > Chordata > Mammalia > Diprotodontia > Vombatidae > Vombatus > Vombatus ursinus. The sequence continues at coordinate 8,560,248 of NW_020954594.1, forward strand.
CTCTCCAACCACCTTTAACCATGGAAATAGAAGTTCTGTGTATGATACTGTAGGAAAAGAGTGCTGGGTATGGAGTCAGAGTACCTGGCTCTAAATCCCAAGTTTGTTGCTTACTTTTTATGTGACTTTAAGCAAGTCATTTAGCCTCTCTGACCTGTTTCCTCATTTGTAAAAGGAGGGGGCTGCTTAAATGACCTCTGAGCTCCCTTTAACTTCTAAATCTATGAATTTGTAAGCAGGAAGATCTGGATTGAAATCCAGCTTGACACTTTTGAGCTGTGTAGACATTTTCTCCACTGACAAAAATCACAGATCTTTCACATATTTGCATTTCTTCAGTTTAAAGTAACATTTACATAGGTTTGTTTATTTTATTTTCCCTTAAAAATTTTAAGCAAAACAAATCCTTAAAAACAATTAAAATTGTTTTAATCCAATTTTAAAATATTAAATCCAATTTTATACATGCTGGCTTCAAATACACAAATTTCCAACCATCTAGCAAATTGGTAAGTACCCCCAAATATCTCAAGATAATGATTTTTAAACTTCCATGGCTATTATGCTGATGTGTCTAGCTAGCATTGTCCACTTTGGAAGAAAGGTATATCACCACAATGGATGCACAAATGCAGCTCTACTCAGATAATAATGTGGATTACTAAGTGTCAAATCCTCTGAGATTAAGCATTAAATCATTCCTCAAGGGACACAGCTGGGTATAGTAAACAAAGGTTGTGAGATCACCAAAGCAGCTAAATAATTAGGGAAAGCAATGTGTCCATAAAATCGAGAGTTGTAGGGGATAAATGATACAAAGAAGATAATGTCTTCAAGAAAGATAATCTACTTTCTGTTAATTAGGAATTACTGAAGTGGGTAAACTCCTCAAACAAAAGGCTAAAATACAAAATCCAGACTGCCTCGTTAAGATTTGCACAGCTGATGAAAGGGAAATTTTGATTACTACAGTCCTACAAATTGATTAGTCTTGAAGATGGGAGAAACCCGAGAAGTCATCTAGTTCAAACCTCTGATTTTTAAAATGAGGATTCTGAGGCCCTAGGGAGTGGGGTTAAGTGACTTGCTTACAGGTCACAAGTGGTATAGTCAGGATTTGGACCTACAGCCTCTTGAATTCAAGCACAGTGCTTTTCCACCACATCATCTTGTCCCCCATTTGTGCATATCCTTCTCTTGATGAAAATGAAGTCTGTCTACTTATACAGCAGTGCCCTGATTTACAGTAATCCTTATCAGTGCATAGCTAAGATTAGTAATAATAACATTGGTATGGTGCTTTAAGGTTTGCAAAGTGCTTTACAGTAATTATCTCATTTGAGCTTCACAACAACCCCACTAGGCCAACCTAGCTGCCTCTAACTTACTAGGAATCCAACACAAACAACAAATGGTTCCTGTGCTTCTCCACACCTTTAGCCACATTTCTGAATAAAAGATTCTGAACATGCAATTCAGATTAATCTCAGAACAGAGGGAAAAGTAAAGAAACATGTGGATGACCCTACCAAGATGATTAAAACCATTCAGACCCTTGATTCAAATGCAACTCCAAAACTTGAAAGAGATATTTTTTTTCAAACTGTAGAGCACAAGGGAGATGAAACATTTGAAGGGTTAGAATACAGAAACTATGAAGAAAAAATGACACTCGTTACAGGGGATTCCACTGTTTACGGCTCCTGAATGTATGGAAAGGATCAAAAGAAACTTCACCTTTTTAGTCCCATACATTTAGATACCAGGTTGCCATGGAAATTTTCTTTCCGTTAACATCAAAATTAATTTGTCCTGAGGAAATTTGTATCATTTCATCTTTTAACGTTCATGAAACATCTTAAACAAACTTGAGAGGTTTTTAATTCCATATTAGTCTAGACTCCAAAGTGTTTCTTTGGTGCCTTATGTTTTTAAAGCTCTGGAAGACAATGCATTGATGTCTTCAACATTAAGGCCAGCAGCCATGTTTTCAATATATATTGATGCAACTAAACTCCAGGGTACTTTGAAGACTACAGAGAATTCCTTTGAATTTAGACAAAAGATTCCAAGGACATTTACAGGAAAGAATAAAGGAAGTCAAGCCCAGTTGTCATTATACAGAAGGCTCACATTTTGTGCCCTAGGTTCCAATTATGAAATTGGAATTCTTGTTCGAATGTGGATTAGACTAGATGGCCTCCAGGGTCATCGTGATGCTGTGAATTGAGATTAATTATTTCTCAGGAGGGAAGGTTGAGAATCAACATAGTAGTCTCCCTGGGCAATGTAGTGTTGCTACAAAGAAATCAGTCATTTGATCAAAGTTGTTCTTTCATCTAATAAGGACTAAAAATCCTAAAACTGCAATGAAAAGGATTTAGACTACTACTATGGCTAAGCCTGGGATCTAGGGCACACAGCGTCATCCAATTCAGTTGGAATGGGGAGGAGCAGGAGGATGGGGGAGAACCGCCACCAGCCATGAAATAATCTGCCTCCAGCTGATCCTTTGTGTGAAGTAAATAGTCAGTATGGAAGCATCAGCTTCCCTCTTCTCTATTGTTTTCCTTCTCCTGACCCCCATATAACTTCCTCCTTCTTACTTTCCACTAATAAATTCAGATAGTGATAGCCCCTAGATCTGGCATTTCTTGGCTCTTTTGAATCCCAGGCTTTGAATTTTCAATAGCGTTTGTACCTTTGATCCATTTATGACCCAAACTTGGACTGTTCCTGAGGGTATCCTCCCAAGGTTTGTAGATTTTCTTAGATTGTTTGCCTACTAATCTCTTGTGCTAAACATAGCATAGGTTGGTCCTTCCTCAAGGGTTGGCTAGATACAACACAACATTTAAGGAATATTTTTTCCTGTCAAGTAACAAGATCCATCTGCAGTGCTAAAATACTGTATTTCCTGAAGGAGAGGACTGAACTAATTACTTTCCTTCTTGAGACCATCAGTATTACCATCATCAAGTACTAAAGTGCCCATCCGTAACCCCTTCACATAATTCCTCCAATTCCTAACCATACCACGGATATGACCTTGAACTCTTCAAGATTATGCCAAAATAGAATTGTCCTGGCAAATTCTTCCAAATTGTGAAAGTGCTCATCAACAAAGTCTTACGCACTGTCAAATGATGCAGTGTCAGAAATAGATATGGTTTTAATCTGTAGAAATTATATTAAAGAAGATCTGCAATTTCAATCTATGTGTTTTCTCATCCTGTTAGAATGTGAGCACCTTCAGGGCAAGGACTGTCTTGCTTTTCTAAATCAGTGATTTGCACATTACATTTAATAATTTTTAAAATTCATGTCCAGACTAACTCTGCTTAGTTCCTTTAGTTGTTCCTCACTAGTTTCTAGACCCTTTAAGATCCAGGTTGCCTTCCTCTGGTTGTATTCCAGGGACACTTGTCAATGACTTTTTAAAATGTGGCACAGTACTGGCAAAAGATTGTATGTCTGTCATGAAGTTCAAAGAGGTTTATCCACTAGAGGGTCAAGTACCAGGTAATAAAGTTTTCATCTTATGAGGATAATCTACTAAAATGTGGAAAGTTGCAATCTCATCCATTGAGGGAGTACCACCTACAACAAAGCTCTCTGAGGAACTGAAATATGTGCTATGCACTCAAGATAAAAAGAGATAAGGTCCCTGGACTCAACTGAGAAGATTATGATCTAGGTAAAGGGGAAAGACTTATACATAAAGAGATAAAGAAGTAACAATAAAAAGCAGTATATATAATAAAACCTTATCGGCACCGTGATGGATCTGTGATCTCATCTGCTTCAATGTATAGATGAGAACTCATCTATTACTTCACATTTGATGCAAAGTTTGCCCATCTAGGCCCATAAATCTTTTTCTGAGCTGCTATCCAATATGCTGGTATCCTTCCTCTACATCTCTTGACACTGCATGGATATCAATGAAATGTGTAGGCTATGCAGTGGTCATCCCCTGCTCCTGCCACATGAGCAGTCCACCTCCTTTTTCAGTCACAGTTCTCTCACACAAATGATAAATGCCATAGGAATTCAGAAAAGACAGATCTCACTATAGGGTAGAGCAATGAGGAAGGGCTCCATTGAGACAATGAGATCTGAATGAAGGGTAGGACTTAGGGATGTAGGAAAGTCATGGCTGTTGTCCAGATCAAATTTTGGTGCAATGAGTTGAAATTTTTTAATGAAAATCATAGAATCAGAATTTTAGAACTGGAAATGATAATCACGAAGATGATGTTAGAGACCAATTCTTTTATAGTCAAAGAAAACAGGCTTAGGAAATGAAGACACTTGGCCAAGATAACATGCCCCAATTAGAGAGAAAGCTCAGGATAGATAAAACCCAGGTTTCATGAACTTGTCTAGTACTCCGTATTTTAAAATATAAATTTAGTTTAGCTGAACATCAGGAAAGTTCATTGAGGACTGGGAGGATGTCTTCTTTATCTTTATGCTGAGGACTGGGATGCTGTCGTTTGTACCTTTATGCTTCTCCACATACTAATCACATTATATCCCATAGAGTAGGCACTTAATGACTAAATAACTGAAGAAATGAACAAAAAAACACTCCAAAATTTTATCTTCCTCAATTCAACACCGGACTATCATCATTTTCCTAGAGTTTTCCCCCCCAATCCCAAATGATTTCTCAATCTATAATTTTAGACCAAAGAAAGAAATAAAATGGACTTTCTACTTAAAACAGTAACTATTCCACTTTCAAATTCAACTTGCAGAGAATGTAAAAATTGGAAAGGACCCTAAATATCATTTAGTTAATCTTCAAGCTGATGCATTAATCCTTTCTCTAACATTTCTGTCAAGTGTTCAACCAGACTTTACCTGCTTCTATGATGGGGTAATGAATTCTGTGATGAAGTACTGAATTAACACTTCACAAGGAAACAATTCCATTTTAACAGCTCTGTTACAGAATCCTTCCTTCCTAAATTTCCCTGAAATTTGCCTTCCTACAATGTGCAATTTAGAAAACTCTTCCCTCACATCCTTGTGAGAAAGTGAAAGTATTATTCCTTTAAACATCAAACTTTTACTAAGCTCTTACTACACATGTGTGACATAGATTGAGAAAACTGATTTTCACAGAAGGTACAATAATGCCATCAATATTCACCATAGTGTGTGAATGAATGTAAGAGGAAGAACTCAGAAGAACCCAGGTCTTGGCAGCCAGGTGGTGTTGTAGATAGATCACTGGATTTTGAAGTCAGGAAGCCCTGTCTCAGCCATTTACTAGCTGGGTGACCCTAGCTTCAGTTTCCTCATCTGTAAAATGAGAGAGTTGGGCTCAGCGGCCTCCAATGTGCCTCGAGCTCGAAATCTATGATCCTGTGATCTAATTCCAGATGCAATGCTCTTTCCACTACGTTACCCTGTTTCTTAGAGTGTGCCCAATTCCTCTTCCTTGTGGCAGACACACAGATATTTGAAGGCAGCTACTCTATCACCATTGAGTCTTTTCTCTAGCTGAATCATTACAGTGGGGAACAACCCCTGGGCAGAAGGAAACTGCACCACTATCACCAATGACTGCTACTAACATGGCATACAGACCAGCCTTGCTGAAGAAGCAAGATATCCTGTGAGAGGAAGCAGCATGTGCCAGGCATGTCAAAGCACTGTCACCACCCCCCTCCAGGCCCTGCTGGAAAAAGCCCAGGACCCTGAGCTTACATAAGATCCCTTAGAATAGCAGTCCCTCCCACATCACTGGTACTATTTCCACACCACCCTCCCGAAAGCCCTGCAGCCATCATCCAGGGAAACCACCCTTATGGACATGTAATCTGGCGATTCCCTCTCCCACATAACTGAAGCCTCCACCTCCTCAGAAACCACATCTTGAGGCAGCTAGGTGCTGCAGTGGATAGAGCACTGACCCTGGAGCCAGGAGGACCTGAGTTCAAATCCAGCCTCAGACACTTACTAGCTGTGTGACCCTGGGCAGAGACAGAAAAAGAGAGAGAGAGAGAAAATGCTCATCAACAAAGTCTTAGGCACTTGCAAATGATGCAGTGTCAGAAATAGATATGGTTTTAATCTGTAGAAATTACATTAAAGAAGATCGGCAATTTCAATCTATGTGTTTTCTCACCCTGTTAGAATGTGAGCACCTTCAGGGCAAGGACTGTCTTGCTTTTCTAAATCAGTGATTTGCACATTACATTTAATAATTTATAAAATTCATTTCCAGACTACCTCTGCTTAGTTCCTTTAGCTGTTCCTCACTGGTTTCTAGACCCTTTAAGATCCAGGTTGCCTTCCTCTGGTTGTATTCCAGGGACACTTGTCAATGACTTTTTAAAATGTGGCACCTATAACTAAACAAAACACTCCAGATGAGGTCGGAGTGCAGTGTAGAGTGCAGTAAGTCCTTTCGGCCCTTTAGACTTAACATTATACTTTTGTTAATGCAGCCTAAGAATGCAATAGCTTGTTTTGGCAATGTCACTTCACGATACAGTACGGCTTCCACTGCACTGCTTCAAAGCCATATCTCCTAATGAGAGCCATGGAAAGAAATCACTGCAATATATAGCTATCCTCAGGGCACAGGCACAGGGGCTGATAGTTTAAGCCTGGTGCTTTGGAGCCCCATGGAGCTGAGAGTGGGGGAGTGAAGAGTTGCCTAGGGCAACTTAGAACAGCAGCAGGAAAGAAAAGGAGTGTAGAGACATTGCTAACTGGCAGTAAAAAAAAATACCTAAGGCACTCATACACAATCAATAAGTTAACTTTGTACCCCTCTACCTCTTACTGTCTACATCATAAGGAGGTTGTGAGGAATGTGACCTATAAACATTTAAAGCCTCATGTGTTTTAGGGTATATTTGGCGGAGAGGCAGGATTGAATCTAGACCTGGGATGAAGAGTATCAGGTATTACTATTACTTCTGTGCTAAAATCCTATTCCAGAGTTTCATGATGGTTGCAGGATCTAGATCATAATTCTAGAACCTGAAGGGACCTCAAAGGCCAACTATTCCAACCTTTTCATTTTACAGATGAGGAGACTAAGTCCTATGAACTTGTCCAAGGTCACATAGATAGCAAGCATCAAAGGTGGGATTTGCACTGGGATGGTATGAAAGTAATGCAGGTTCTCAAAGTGTAGGACAGTAAGACAGAAGACTCTGGCAGACTGTCCCAATTTAGAAGGTCTTTGAGAATGGTTCCGGTGATCAAATCTATATCTATCATGGGAGGATCAGCCTAGCTAAATTCAGAGAGCTGCATTACTAGAAGAATGGCCAACAGATGGTTCATGTCTTTTGGCCACAGAACCTCATTAAACTCTGTTGGATTCTAATTTGCCTCAGCAGAGGAAATACCAAGACCAATGAAATCACAGATCCTTGACATATTAAAACATAATGATATCATTAACATTACTATTAAAAGTTAAAATATGAACTGGGCATAGTTAGTTTGGAAATTAATGAATTTAATAAAAAGCATTTATCAAATACAATTGTGCAAAGCACTGTGCTAGGAATATATTTAGAAAAGCAAACCATCCTTGTTCTGAAGGAGCATACATTCTAATAGGGAGAGAAAACACATATAGATTTCAGCTGCAAGTCAGATGGAAAAGTCATGTGATCCTTAGGTATGGAGGCAAAGCAGATGGTAATGCATCTTTTTTAATGTAATTTCCACAAATAAAACATATCCATTTCTGACATTGCGTCATTTGACAGCGCCCAAGACTTTGTTGGTGAAAGCTTTCGTTTCCATTCTGAATCTTCACTAGATGTGGTTTCTGAGGAGGCAGAAACTACAGAAGTGACGGAGGAAGGGGAGAGAGACAGAGAAAGAAAGAGACAGAAAAGAAAGACAGAGAGAGAGACAGAAAGGGAATGAGAATGAGACAGAGTTAAAGAAGTTGTTTCAATCTTGGAGAAGGGTACTTGTTGCCAGGCAGTCAGTCCCACTCTCACATGTTGCTTTATTAGTACAAGTAATAGTAATATTACTTTAAATAATGATATGGTGGTATTTACTTTTAATATAAATTACTTTTAACTGGCTGTCCCTTGTGGCTGCAATGATATCCCTCCTCACCAACACATCTTAGTTTTTCTGACTTTGTACAAGATTCAACTCAAACCCCACCTTCTACAGGAAAACTTCCCTGGACCTCTCCACCTTCCCACCCAAGTCAACATCTGGCTGCTAATGTCTTCTCTTCTTACATTTCCTTCCATTTACTTGGCATAAAGTTTATTATCTAATCTAAATGTATACACAGTCTCCCCCATTAGAACATAAACTCCTAGGGGCAGCTTGGTGGTATAGTGGATAGAGCACCAGCCTTGAAGTCAGGAGGATCTGAGTTCAAGTCCAGCCTCAGACCAAACACTTGACACTTACTAGCTGTGTGACCCTGGGCAAAGTCACTTAACCCCAATTGCCTCAAAAAAAAAGAAAAAGAACATAAGCTCCTTGTGGGCAGGATCTGTTTTTGCCTGATTGTTTTGTTGATCCCATTTGCTTAGCACAGTGCCTGGTACATGCTAAGTGTTTAATAAATGCTTATTGACCTACTGAATAGAAGCTCAGTCTCATCTAATTTTGTTAAAAACTGTTCCTCCATGTTGGATTTTGGTATTCCTTTTTGATATATAGTGATCAAAAATACATGCTGTTTCCACAAGGTTGTAGATTTGCAATGGCAAATTTACTTTTAAAAAAAAATCCTAAGAGTAGGCAATCTATAAACCTTATATGGAGGTGAACTAGAGGGAAACAATTAAGCTCAATTTAGAGATTATGAAGGTTTTGACAGTCTGAAATAAATATCTAAAATATTAATAACAAAGCAGCGATTTCTTAGATGAATGTGGAAGTCCATTTACAAAATAACTTACCTAACATGATGTATTTTATTGAACCTACAAAATACTTTGCAAGAGAACTCTTACTACTTAGGGGAACAGATGAGAGAGAGAAGAGCCAAAGGGCTGCAGCAAAAGGCTTTGATAGATTCCCTCCATATTGTCTCTTATATTAAATGACTCCAGCAGAACAACAGTGCCTGACTGATTATACACGGCACTACTAGGCATTGCTGGTGAACTGTGAAAAAAGCATGAGACTTGGAATCAAAAGACCTGTGGTTCAATTTTTTTTCTCCCACCCCCAACCCCAACCCCAGCACTTACTAGCTGTGGTACTGCCTAACATCTCCAAACTTCAGTTTGCTCAATCTGTAAAATGATGATGATAATTGCACTTTGCATTATTTACTCACAAAGCAATAGTGAAGAAGGAACTTTTTTAGTCTTACAGTTAGTCTGGTATAATATAAGATATTTTCACTATTTATTTTTAATAATATAAAGAATGATGAGTTACATTGGGGGGCTAACAAGATCACTTCTAGCTTTGTTAGAATTTCTCTCTTCCATAGCCATGGATTGCATGCACCTTTCTAGCTAGAACCTAAAAATTCAAGCTTAAAGTGTTATGGGTAACATAATTAGAATCATGGGTTCATAGATGAGCAAGAAGGGGCCTTAGAGATCAATCTTCTCATTTTTTCAGATAAGAGAACAAAGATACAGAAAGTATATGTTACTTGCCCAAGGTCGGACAGATAGAACATAGCATAGCTGGGATTTCAAATCAGTTCCTCTGACTCCAAATCCTGAAGTCTTTCCTCTAAGCCATGATCTATGTGTCTGATTATGATGTCATTACGCTTCCAACTTTTCCAGATTTGAATTTTCCTATAATATTCTGTGATGCTGCTAATGCCCAGAGATGGATTTTTTTTTCTCCCAAAATATCTTAAGTTGAATGACAGACTTAAGAAATAACCTGTTGACTGGTTGATTGTTGGCCCAGTACCCTGAAGGCCATAATAGATACACAGTAAAGATTTGTCAGTGATGATTCAAAGCAGCAAGTACAGCAGGAATCCAGAGAACCTGGCTGATAGGAAACAGAGACCAGGAATATAAGGACTGGAATGGTTAACCGTCTTCTCCCACCACTATCACTAAGAGTAATAGAGTAGCATAAACACAATATCCTTTCTACCACTACATGGCTACCTCTATGTTCTTCCTTTCAAACTTAAAATTATAGCATAGTTGCTAAGCAAAAGACAACTTGGTATTCAACATGGCAGCCTCCCACAATACAACTCATTATATAGTTATCCCTTTCACATCATGGGAGTTAGGGGCACAGTGCCCCTTGTGATCTAGAAAACCTGTGTAAAAAAAAAATTGGCCTTCCCTGTGTACCAGAAAAGAAGTCTGAATTTTTTTTTCTTATGAGGTGTTTATAGTACCTTATAATAAAGTTTGTGTTAAGTATTTGGTCATAGGCTATATTAGACAATATTACACATCTATGTTATGCATTTTTGAGTTTCTAAACCTTTTCTCTGTCATCTGCTGGCCTTGATGTGTCCTCTGTAGCTTCTGCAAAATTTCTCAAAAATTCCCATTTAATTTCTTATGACAACCCATGATATAGCAAAACTACAATAGGTAAAATCATGATGTGGAAGGGATAACTATATAGATCAGGTTCCTAGTTAAAAGTCTCTGCTTAATCACCATTATAATTGTACCCCAGGTTGGCAAACCCTTGCACAAATGTCACATTTTGCTATTCTTAAACCATTTGGCCTGGTAAATGCCAATAATCCAGCTACCAATTCAAAAAGCACAGACTATCTACAAGGCCACTGGCCACACTAACCCTAAAGGGTGTCCACTATCATTCTGAGCTTCCCAACTGCTTTTCCATGTTCCAACCCCTCTTTTTCATCTTCCCCTACCTATGCTAGTGTCAAGGGTTCTGGATATATGTGAGATCCCCTAAACCTGGTTAGATATTAGAAAGTTCACCTCCTTTCCTCACACTGCATAGCACCCTTAGGAATTCCTGTTATCTTCTGTAAGCAAAGTTGAAAATTACCAAAGTACAGTATCCAATGAAATATGTCCATAAAGTAACAATTAGGTTCTACCAAAGTTAGCAGGCTGACCTGACCCTAACAGTTTATAATATAAAAGGAAAGAAAAGGATTATGAAGAAGTTGACCATGTTTTTGCCTTTCTTTTTATACCTAGTGCTTAGCACATAAGTGGAAGTTTAATAAATGCTTGTTGAGTAACTGACTGACCTTATAAGACTCATTCCTAAAAGAATACCAGGCTAAAATGGTCTTTTTCCTACCAAAGGAAAAAATAAAAACAAAACCCTACTGGGGAGGTTAGTTACACAGACCAAGCATAATTGACTAGCCAACTATGGTCAAAATTTAGACAGTTAAGAAAAAATACCCAAGAGTGAGGCAAATGGTAACGATTCAAAAGTGATAATAAAGGAAAAGACTGTTGTAGGTCTAACAGGCACTTAATAAAGACTATTTGCAGTCTTGTTCCAAAGAACGAAATATTTCCCTCAAAAATGTGATGCTGATTTCCGTATGTCCTATATGTTTTTCATTCATGGCAAAATAAATGGAAATCCTAGCCAATAATCTTTCACCTCTTAAATCCCTAGCACTTCTAAGCCATAGTAAATTTGCTACTGCAGTAATTATAGGCTGGCTCCATCGGATTAAGTTCTGATTAAGTTCACGTGTCCAGCCTCAGCGGCAATGCTAGAGAAAACAAACTTTAAGATGATAGGGGCTGTTTCTGTGTTCCATTTGCCAACCTAGGGTACAATTATAATGGTGATTAAGCAGATTAAAACAGATGCATGAAGAAGTGCTGCTCTACTTACTTCAGCAGCCCTGGTTTTTTGCCAAGTGAGGCCCCAAGAGCAAACATTCCACACCTAAGAGGGGGGAAAAAGCACTTCCACAGAAGATAGTTTGTAGGTTTTGTTTGGCAAAATGGAAAACACCTAAGAAAATTCTAAATACTCTTGCTAGGACAGAGTGACCTGATCTCCACATTGCCAAGAAGTTATTCAACCAATTTACCAAAGGAAAAATCTCCCAGCTGTGATCACGCTCACAGAGCCTCCAGGGAGCAGAAAACTGGTTCAGTACCACCTGTTTTGTTCACTGATGACACATACTTAATTTTCTTCTTTATGAAGAAAAAGAAACCTTTTTGTCCAGTTTTAGGGGAGGAAGAAGTATGTATACCTAACTAAAAATGAAACATGAATAGCACTTTCTGGATATTGCTGTATTATGAGTAATGACCACTCTGTAGAAATACTTCAATGAAGATCGTTTCGATAATAACCCTATCTACTTGGATAATACTTGGTATTTTTCATAGGGATTGCACACAAGCACTTTGTATTTTTCATGATCTCACATGATCTCATTTGATACCACAACCTGTAATTAGGTAGAGCTGAAATTATTTTCCTCTTTTCATAATATGAAAACTGATAAAGATTAGTAAAGTGGTTTGTCTAACACCATACAGTACATCCTTCTTGACTCTAAGCCAAGATACCAAATCTCCTGCTGTGGCATTTAAAGCTTTTTTTTTTAATTTATAGGATAAAACAAGCATTTCCATAACGTAGTATAATTAAAAAAAAAGATTGCACATGAAACTACAAATCTGTTATGTACAACTTACTATTCCTTTTAAATATATAATAAAGTTATCATGTAAATATCTTTTTTTTTCTTTTTTTCCCTTCCTTCCCCACATCCTACAGATGGCTACCGTTAGACACAATTAAGCAAATATGTGTAAAATAATTCTATATATACTTCTATTTATCAGTTCTTTCTCTGTATGTAGACAGCATCTTCCTTCATATGTCCTTTACAGTTAATTTGGGTATTTATAATAGTTAAAATAATTTATTTGCTCTATTTACAGTGTGAATCTTGTCAACCTTAATTGCATATTTTTTCCTTATTTATTTTTCTTATTACTCTATGTCCCAGTCCAACTTACCAACTTACTGTTCCTCATGTGTAACATTCCATCTTCAGTCTGTCTCATGCCTGGAATGCACTCCCTCTTCAACCTAGAATCCCTAGCTTCCTCAGCTCATGGGCTCATGCCCATCCCCTTAAAAAATTATTTCACAAATATTTTTTATTTACTTATCTGTGGGAGCAGTTAATAAATGCTTATTGACTGACCATACAAGTTGTTTTCTCCCAAATAGAGTATAAACTCTATGAAGGCAGGAACTATTTTTTTTTTTAGTCTATGAATCCTAAGCATCTGGAAATTAGTAGTTGTATACAAGATCTTGTTTTCCTGAAATTATCCATTTTTTCACATCACATCTCTCTTTTAACTGTTCCTTTCAGAACATGTTTAGAATAACTGAATTTATGTTTTATATTACTGTCCACTGGAGAGTTTGAGCGCACATCTGCAATTAATATATGCAACTTGCTTTATCACAAAGAAAATATCTATAAACTATGAAAAAATGAATTTTTGTCATTAAAAACTACTTGTATTTTTAAAGTGACTCTCATGAAAAGGACTCACATGTGCAAAAATATTTATAGTATCTCTTTTTGTGGTGGCACAGAATTGGAAACTGAGAGGGTACCCATCAAGTGGGAAATGGCTAAGGGTCAGGTCAGCCTGCTAACTTTAGAAGAACCTAATTGTTACTTTATAGATATGTTTTATTGGATACCGTACTTTGGTCATTTTTAACTTTGTCTACAGAAGATAACAGGAAATGTCCTAAGGGTGCTATGTAGGTATGAGGTAAGGAGGTGAACCTTTCTAATATCCAACCTGATTTACGGATCTCACATATATCCAGATCCCTTGACACTAGCATAGGAAGGGGAAGATGAAAAAGAGGGGTTTTTGGGGCAATGAGACCCATAAAAAGGAAAAGCCCTTGAACTTTCCCACAAATTTCAGGAACCTAGATCCCTGGCATTTGCCTGAGGCATCCAGCCAAACCCAATAGCCCTTTTAACTGCCCTGTCACTGTGGCTTTCCCAGCCGCTTAACTCCTTCCATTGTCTGCACCTGTCCCACCCCAGACTACTTGCTACTCCTATGTCATATCCAGATCTTCCCACAATCTTTCTGTATAAAAATATCAACCTTACCTCCATTAAGTTGTGCAGATTCTTAGAATCTGGCCCACTTGTATTGGCATCACAAATACCGCAGACTCACTAGGAATCGCCCACCCAATTAATGTCATAGTAAACTCTCTACTTAGACTGAAAGGAGGCTTAAGTGGTCGAATTTTTTCAAGGCAGATTCACTCTGTACCTTTGTATTTCGGGGTTCCTAGCACCCCTGGACCACATCACATTTTGGTTCCCTCACTGGGAATCAAACCCAGGGCCACAGTCGTGAAAGCACCAAAACCTAGCCACTTGTCCCACCCTGTACCCTTGCATTTTGGGGTTCCTCGTACCCCTAGACCTCATCAGGAACATGGAAAAGCAGTGAGAAGCTCAGAATGACAGTGGACACCCTTCAGAGTTAGTGTGGCCAGTAGCCTTGCAGATAGTCTGTATTTTTTTAATTGGTAGCTGGATTATTCACCCCCGGAAAAATATAACTTCTATCTAGAGTTGCTTCCAGAACTCCCACCATCCATTACTGAAGCCTGAGATTTCTTAGGCAATAAGAAACTTGGCCACATATGTACCTGCCATAGGGTAAGAGGTTCCAATGACGTCCTTAAAATAATAACAACATGGGCAGCTAGGTAGTGCAGTGATAAGAGCACCAGCCTTGAAGTCAGAAGGACCTGAGTTCAAATCCGGCCTCAGACACATAACACTTACTAGCTGTGTGACCCTGGGCAAGTCACTTAACCCTATTGCCTAACCACCCCCCCCCAAAAAAATGAAGGAAAAAAAATAACAACAACAATACACATTTAAATAGGACTTTCAAGTTTACAAAATGCTGTTCTTACAACCACCTTGTAACAGATATCACGCCAGTTTTGTTATCCTCCTTATATCAATGAGGGAAATAAGTACACGGCTTGAACAAAGTCCCACAACTTCAGAGGGTTAGGGCCAAGTTGGGAGCAAGAGCTCTCAGTTCTTCATTTAAGACCAGTCTCTTTCCATGGCCCCACTATACTCAGTACTCAAAGCACAAAATCACTCTTTGAATACTTCTTTTTTGCCCCACCTTTCAAATACACATTTGATGGGGACTTAAATATAAGACAGTAATCTTCTATTTTTATTATTCATTTCCTTGTTGAGGAAAAGTACTGTGGTTCTGTGGGGAAAGAGCTGGGTTCAAATTCTGACTTTACTTGCTGCCTGTGCTATCCTTGGCAAGTCATTTCATTTCTCTAGATCTATCTTCTCATTTGTAAAATGAAAGATACAAGATCTTTAAGGTCCATTCCAGTTTGATTATGTAATAGAGTCGCTACCATACTTATGGACCACACTAGAGAATGTCTCCCCTCCCAATAAAAATGGTCCTGAGGGCAAGATATTCCTTCTTTTATCTTCTTAAAGCTTCAGTCAGAAGTGCTTCCTTCTTCAATCAACAAACGAGCACTTATTGCCTACTATGTGCAGCCAGTGTGCTAAGTGTTGGGGATACAAATTCAAAGGATAAAATAATTGCCTCTCCAGGAACTCAACATTTTAATAGAGGAGATAAATAAATGTGGGTTTGCATATACAGAATAAAAATAAAGATAATAAATGCAAGTAAATACAGGGTTGTAGTACAAGGGTTCTAGACCTGGGGTCTGTGAACCTGGCTTTTAAAAGTATTTGATTAAAAAAAGTTCAGGCTCAGATTCTTGAGATCTGGCCTGCTTGCACTGCAATACAAATGTTTAGATTCCTTCAGAGTCTGGCCAATACGGCGGATTCTTTCAATCTCACCCACCCCTGATTAATGTTCTAATAAACCTTGTCTTTGGCTGAAAGAAGGCTTAGATCGAATTCATTCAGGCAGGACCTGCATGTCGTGATTTTGGGGTCCCAGCACACCTAAACCTCTAAACCTCAACATTTTGGTGGCCCGTACAGGGAAGCTGCCTAACCCCAACCTCTTCTCCAGCCAAGACTAGAAGGTATGTAAGCCTCCCCACCTCTTTCTTGCCCTGCAATTGGGGTTGCTCTCCAAGTACCTAAGAAGGTTTGGAGGTGCTTTTTGCACAGACAGTTACAAGGCTGTCTCATACTCAGCCTAATGCTCTCAGGCTCTCTGTACACTGGTTTGGTCAAGGCCATGGACCTGGGTACACCTTCCACAGCATAGCAGACAAGGACAGGTGCCCTATCTGGAAGTGTATGCCCAATTCTGTCAATTCTCTTGGTGCTAGGGAATTGGGAAAACTGCAGGTGCTTTCTGGTTCCCTGAGGGTTACTTACTCCATTCCCTCTACACCCCTGGATCCTCCTTCAAAGAGGCTACAGGGAAAAGTTACAACAGCTAAAATCATCTTAGCAGATTCTGGAAGTTTTGTGATCAATCATTAAGGAGTTTTGAAACATCTCCTTTTAACCCTGGTCACTCCCTTCTCCCACTCCCTTCCCTTGAGTCAAGAGAGTATCTTTGTTAACCCCTCTCACAGGAGAACAGAGTTTCACTCTTCCCCCTTCACCTTCGAATTCACCCTCCCACATCAGGTGAAAGGAATGAGGGGGGAGGGGCAGCAGCTACAGAATACGGGCCCACTGGCAATGGCCCCGAGCCCTGGGGCAACCTTTGCCTGGAAGCATCACCTAGGTTCAGCACATACTGCTCACCGCCCCCCACCCCACCTCAACCCCCAGCAACTATGGGGAGAGAGGGAAGGGAGACGGGTCAAGGTAAAGAAGCTAGCCAGCCTCCCAAACTTGGGTAAGCCTGGTCTTTTAAAATTGTAGTTGTAACTATTAATGAAGAGATGTTGATTCTCTGTGTAAAGTAACTTGGAAATGCGTTTAACAAAACTGAAGTCACCTGATTGGTAATGGGTTTGTTTCAAGTTTCAAATTGGTAAATTTTTTGTATCAGTTATGTCATGCAACTTTCCATAATTTGGCTACAGTTAAAACAATTTGGCTTACCCAAGTTGGTTATTGTTTTAATGTGTAAACTTGCCCAAAAAAGCTTGTTTGCTGAGAATTTGCAAGTCCAGGAAAAGTTTTCCTAAGCTATGATTAATGAAACTTGCTATTTTGAGGTAAAAGCTCATGGGAACGTAAATGATTTTATTTTGAGTTGTCTGATGGATCATAATAACCCATCAATAATCAATAATCCACCATCTGAGAGAAATGCCACTCGCTATTCAGAGAGAATGTAATACTGGTGAAAACTCAGCATTGGGAAAAACTGAGAGGACAAATTTAGCGTCAGTCCTAAGATGGGAATCCTCCTGGCTCAGTTTCCCCATTATGTTCCTTTGAAAAGGAAGGATACCCGCTTGGCTATTCCTGAGTTTGGTTATGAGATAGATTTGATACTGCATAGTTGGAAAACTGTGAATTATCTGAATTCAAGCAGAAATAAGGATGTTTTATCCTGAAATATTTGGGCCCTAAATCTTTTACAGCAAATTTCTACAATTAGGGCAAACAGACAGCAAAAGATATAAGCACAACGCAAGTGTGTGAGATCTTGCTGTTTTGACCTGAATGGGTAGTCATTCAATACCCCCAAAAAACTGAAATTAAGTCAGAAACATCTTCAGTTTGGTTTGGGGAGGAAAATTTCAGTGATAACTGGAGTGAAAGTCAGTCTCTTGGAAAATTTATTTGTATAACTATTGAACCTGCAAAAGTGTTACTTAAACTTTTGAAAAAGTAACAAGATCAGATAATCCTGCAAGCTAAATGTAAATTATTTTAATGGAGCTCTCACACTTTTACTTCTCCCTATATCTGGGCCATGCAGTCTTTTGTCAGACTTGTGTCTTCCAGACTACAGGCCATTCACCTACAATTGGTAGCAAACAATGGGTACCAGCCTATGTTCCCCCCATTGTCCCTGGGATGTAGCCTGTGCTCAGTTCCAGTAAACGTCTTTGAGACCCCCTTGAGGCAGGGACAGCTCTAAGCCAAGACCTTCACCCCTTACCCCAAAAGAATTTGGGTCCCATTTGTTTGAAGAGGGAATGATAAGGATGGGATCTGAACCCCTAAAAGGAAAACACCATGTCTTTGGGATCTGGACCCCAAAAAGGAAAAGCCCTGGATTTTCCCACATGGCCAAATCTCTGGGGTTCACCTGAGGCTATATCAACTGACCTTTCATTATTGCCTACTTCCAATCTCCCAATTCTCTGTTACCCTTAACCTAGCCTAGCCCTCTACTGTCTTACCTCTCTATGCCCCCTCCACACTTCCCACCCTTAATCCTATCTAGGCTCCATTCCCACGTGCTCCAGGTCCCTGGTGTTCACCCCAGACTACTTGGCCACTCCTAGATCCCTCCCACAGACCATCTTTCTGTATATAAGGTCCATCTAGGCTCCATTAAGGTACTCAGATTCTTAAGATCTAGCCCACTTGCATTAGTGATACAAATGCTTCAGATTCCTTAAGAGTCTGGCCAATATGGTGGATTCTGTAAATCTCACCAATCTCCCATCAATGTTCTAATAAACCTTGGCTTTGGCTGAAAAAAAAAGAAAAGTTCAGAGACCCCAGGTTAAGAACCTTTGTGCTAGTGCCCTCCCTAACTACCTTGGTTCCATAATTACCTTATTTCCATTTAATTAATTTATTTTGTTATCTTATATATGTTATTGCATGAATTTAAAAATATTCTGAAAAAAAATAATAAGATTCCCCAGACTTCCAAATGAATCCATGGTACAAAAAAATGTCAAGAACTTTTGGAACAGCAGTTGGGCTTTGGGGAAGGAGGGCACAAACCCTCCTTGGTTCTTAAGAGATTCTACTGACCAGGAATTGTTAAAAAAAAAAAAAAAAAGAAAAAAAGAAAAAATAGTTTGTGATCATCAAGATTTCCTCAGCCTCAACTATTCATACACTGTAGGCTTATCGGCAAAACACTTGAGTTCTGTCTCAACACATTTCTATTCTGAGACATCAACTGGGAGGCAAGAATACAACAAGAAAAGTCAATTGGCACAGAAGAGTGCCTTTTTTTAGGAAAAAAAATGTCATCTCAAATCAATTGAAAACAGCCCAAGTAAGTGTTGGTTTAAAATGGGTTTCACTCCAGTTTGCTTTCATGGATATTTGAAACTAATTTCTGAAATTCTGCAAACTTTCCAGCCAAACCCCCGAGTCTACTTTAAAGACCTATTTCATACCATCAAAAAATTACCAAGAATTTTGGAAGCAAATTGAGTCTGAATCCCCAGCTACACCCCACCATCTTTCACAGCACAATGTCATTGGTGGTACAGATGTAATTCCCTTGTTTATCAGCTTAGAGAATGCATGTTTGTCCTCTTCCTCAGCCATCTTCTAGTCTCATTAAATATTTACATACCTTCATGAACACTGACATAATCACCCTATCAGATCCCTCTCTCTCTCACACACACACACACACACACATACACAAAATACATGTTTTCCCCTATATCTTCTTATACGTCCATAGCTACTCTTCCAGTACCTAAATATTACTCCACACATAGAATCTCTTGAATTTACAAGTCTCTCAGATAGTTGCCACTAGCTTAGAGTCACAAATAAGACATTAATAAAGGAATTTTCACATTCCACTTATTAGCTAGCTTTTATTGCATCACATGGGAAATTGACAATATTCTAAAACTGTAATTTACAGAAGAACTGTCAATATGCAATAGAAAAGGGAATCTCCCACTTAGAGTTCCCTATGTATATGAAAATGTATGTAATAAATAGCTCACATTTACATAGCATTTCTGTACAAAATATTTTTGAAGTTAGCAGTGCATGATTGTCTCTATTTTTACAAATAAGGATCCCACGGGTTGGGTGACTTGCTTAGGGTCACAAACCTAATAAGGGGCAGAACTAATACTCAAAGCCAGGTCTTCTGGCAATTCTTTCATTCTCTACATGATGCCACACAATCTTACATGGGGGACAATCTGTAAGACCACAAATGTATATTTCCCAATTCTCTTCAGAACCTACCTCAACTAACTTTGGCCACTTGAAAAATGTGGATCTGTTAAGGATTCACCTTAACAGCCTATAAATCCAGAAGTCAAGATAGAGTTCATCAACATTTTGGGAAGAAGTAGCTTTTCAGAGGAGAATATAAGGTGGATGTGGGGCTTCTTGTGCTACGACTACTGATTCAACCATGTTATCCCTTGTCCCACTCATTAATTTCCTGTCTCATCTGAAACCAAAATACCTGAGCATCCTGGGACAGAAACAGGAAGTAGAGGGCAGAAGGGCAAGGAGAGAGAGACTGTACTTCAACAGTACAACAATGACAAAGGGTGACAACCCTAACCTATCTCTCCAGGAAAGTCTCTTTTGGAAGTTAAAAGCTTCCAGATTTTGCCTTGCAGTGGATTCATTAAATTATTAAATGATTTACAGATGAAGAAGTATTGAATACTGTTCTAGATTGGCATTTGAGTTCCAAATTACAAAAATGCACCACAGCCCTACCACTCCTGTGTCATGAAACTCCCTCCCACCCCCCTGAATATCTGGGTTCAAATCTTGGCTCTTCCACTTACAGTATGACCTTGAGCAATTTACCTAATATGTCTGGCCCTCAGTTTTCTTATCAATAACATAAGGAGGTTGGACTAGACTATCTCTAAGGTCTTTCCCAATTCTAAATTTTATGGTCCCATGACCTTCTATTTAAAAAAGCATTCTTCCACTATATTTATTCATCCTTATATGCAACACATATCATATGCTTTAAGTCAATGGACAAAATCAGTTTATGTCAATAAGGCACTGTTTTAGTTGGATGGCACTGAAAGCCTAGTAGATATCTCCCACCTTTATTGGGACTCCTAAGATCATTACCGGGAATATCTAAGAGCTGTGACTCATAAACAGAGCCTAGAAAGTAGCTATTTAATCATAATGAGCCAAGGCAGAAAACCCAAAGTTTCAGAAAACACCAAAAGGAAAATTCTCCCACTGCTCACACCCAAGAACATAGCAGTAGAAGGGCACAGGGGCAAACTCATTAAGTCCACAAAAATGACAATTCCAATGTGATTGGCTCTCTCCAAGATGTCCACTAGATATGGCCAACAGAACAGAGAGCAAGGTCTAGGTGAATGCTGAGGAAGAAGTCCAAATTGGATCCTGATAATGCTGTTTCTATTAGTCCTAAATGAATCACAGACCTGAAACAATTACTAAAGTGAGCTAGCAGTTTGCTCCACACTTAGTAAATTGATGCACAAAACCATCTTAAAAAAAAAAGCTAAACAAGACACTGTCTTCCTGTTTCATGAGGCCATATATTTGACGGGTAAATAAAAGAGAAAGTGTAGCCTGCTGGATAAGAGTTAGCTGTGGAAGCAAGAAGACTTCAGTTCAGGTCATATCTTTCACATATATTGGCTGTGTAATCCTAGATAAGTAAGTCATTTCACTTCTCAGTGTTGTGTACCAGAGGCACGAAGCTAGCCATATTGAGGTAGAAAACCACAAATTAACATTATTGATGTTCTAATTTTTTTTAATATATTTTGGTAAACATTTTGCAATCACATTTTAATCTGGTTCAGACCACACTTGGAAGTTTTGCCCTTGGTATATGTCCCCTGGCTCTGAGTTTTACACTAAAGTATACCGATAACTTTCTAAGAATGTAAGTTGCAGAGGACGTGTTCACTTTCATTGGTAGATGGAGTCACTTCACTAGAGAGGAGTTCCTTATATCAGTGAAATCACAGGGTCAGTCCCTAGCCTTAAAAACAACAACAACAACAAAAACAGTCAGAGGGAATTAGCAAAAACATTATCACCACAAAATAAGTCCCAACACTCAGCACTTACTTAGCAGATGCCACCTTGTGCTATGTTAAGCATCTTTAATAGAGCTACTCTGACTCCCTTTCTAGCCCATTAAGGGAAAGAGTCATGTCTTATTTTGTTGGATTATCATTCTTTAGCATAGTACTGTGCACCTGATGGACCTTCAATAAATGTGTTGATGAAGAAAATATCTTCATCTATCTTTTGCTGTTGTTCAGTTGGTTTGGTTGTGTCCTACTCTGTGTGACTCCATTTGGGGGTTTTCTTAGCAGAGATACCGGAGTGGTTTGTCATTTCCTTTTCCAGTTCAATTTACAGATGAAGAAACTGAGGTAAACAGAATTAAGTGACTTGCCCAGGTCACACTGCTAGTAAGTGTCTGAGGCTTGATTTGAACTCAGGAAGATGAGTCTTCTGACTTTAGGCCCAGCTCTCATCTAAAAATGTTTAATCACATGACTCTAGATGTTGGGTGTGCTGGTCATTTCAAGCTCCTTGCTGTTCTGATGATCATCACCCTGACATTAAAATAAAACCAACAGGGGCAGCGAGATGGCTGTCAGGATGATGTCAGTGCTAGACAGCACTGGGAGTACTGGCCCTGAAGTCAGGAGGACCTGAGTTCAGATCTGGTCTCAGACCAGACACTTGACACTTACTAGCTGTGTGGCCCTGGGCAAGTCATTTAACCCCATTACCTAACCAAAAAAAAAAAAAGATAATAAATTAAATAAAATAAACCTAACAGTTCCAGTCTAAAAAATCTGCCCACGTAAGTTACAGCACATATGTGACCATGAAATATGTAATGGCATTAAAAGACCTAAAACTTCTTATCAGAGCAACAACCATCTGTGACTTCAGAAGCCAAACAGGGAAGCATGCCTCCCACCAGAGAGACAAGGAACTATAGGCGCAGAAGGAGGTATAAGTTGTTAGACATGCCTGACACGTTCATTTGTTTTGTTCATTTGTATTTTGTTGCATGGGAGGGTTTTACTGGGGCAATATGGTTGTTGAGAAGTATCAGTGTAAAAAGGGGCACCCATAAGACATTTTTAAAAAGGAAATACAAGAGGTAGTTTGGAGGAAGGTGGATTGACTAAAGGAATTGAAGAGGGTGATTTCTAGCTAGGTGGTGCAACGAATATATTATGGGGACTAAAGACAGGAAGGCCTGAATTCAAATCCAACTTCAGACACCCACTGGACCTGAAGTGAAGTCCAGTCTCAGATACCTCCTAGCTGTGTGATCCCAGGCAAGTTATTTAACCTCTGTCCAGCTCAGTTTCCTCAATTGTAAAATGGGGATCACAATAGCATCTACCTCCCATTGTTGTCATGAGGAACAAATGAGATCCTATTTGTAAAGTGTCTAAATACAGTGCCTAGCACATTGTAAATGCTCAATAAATGCTTGATCCTATCCCTTCCCCTAGTGATTATAGGATAAGTTACCAGGCAAAACCAGTGGAAAGTAGACCTGCCATAGCCATAGACACTACTGAATCCTGCTGAGATAGCACAATTCAAAGACAGGGGCTGGGGCAGCTACATGGCGCAGTAGATAGAGCTCTGCCTTTGGAGTCAGGAGGACCTGAGTTCAAATCCAGCTTCAGACACTTGAAACTTACTAGCTGTGTGACCCTGGGCAAGTCACTTAACCCCAATTGCCTCACCTAAATAAACGAATGAATGAATGAATGAAAGAAATAAAAAAACAAAGACAGGGGCCAGTTTAAGTGCCTCTAACTTGTAGAGGCTAGGTCAGAAGCTCCCTCAGCCTCAGGGAGCTCAGAGATATGAGATGGGTATATCCTCCCTTTCCTCTACCCTTTTCTCCCCTCACATAAGAATTCTCTTGACCATGACTCCGAGGAAACCAGAGGCCCCAGAGCCCACCCTTCTGCTACTGCTGCTGGTGCTCTGATTTAAGAAGTAGTGGGCTAGGAAGTTACAAACATATAGAAAGCAGCAGGTGACTTTCTCCTTCCTTCCCCAATCCAATTCCCATCCCCCATCCAATTCCCATCCCCCAAACTGTGCAAGTGATTTAAAGGCACAACTAGCTTATGTCCCAGAACAGGATCAACACTCATTTCCCCACTTTCAAAAAGAGAAACTAGATCCAGGAGAATTCCTAGTTACTATGGAGACAGATATTCAGGAAAAAGTAACATGGAGAGAAAGAAACAGAGACAGAGACAGAGAATTGTTTCAAATCCCATAAGTAGGTAGGGGAATGTTTGTGTGACCCTAGTCAATCTTATGGACTGGATTTTACCTTTCTTTCCTATGATTTTACAGCTGGATGTTTCTGGCTTTTAGACTTCAGCAAAGAAAAATTTTCTACAAGAAATATAAGATGTCTTCAGCTATATGAAGGTTGCCATTTCTGCACGTTATTTCTTTGTGGAGAAAAAATTGGCATGTATATCAATCAATAGGGTTGACTATTTTCAGTGATACAGTATGCATACATTTTCCCTTCCTTTATGAGATTAAAGAAGGCTAGTTATTTTCTGTGTGCCTAATTAACAATGGTTCAGGAATCAATTTCCATCAATATCCTACTCCAGTGTCTTACTGTGGAACAGATGTGACCCTGAGTTCTAGAAGACTATGCAAATGGAATATGAGAAGGTGTGACAGCTTTCTATTAGGCCCTCTCTGAAGTCCAGGCAAGCCTAAGACACTTCCAGCTTTTACAGTTCATAGTCATAATTTTTTTTTTAATGGGAATTCATGAAAAAGGACACCAAAAAGGGGGAAGAGACAGGATTTGAATTTTTTTCATATAACAAATGTTTATCTCATCCCTTTTTTGTGCAAATGCCCTAATTATCAAGGAAAATTCAGCTTTCATGCATTGTCCTAATTTGTATTATACATGATGAGATTATTCAAATGTTCTTGTATAACAGATTGATTGTAATACTTCTTTAACTGCAATGCTTCTTAAATTTAAGGCTTCCTTTGAGCTTGAAACTATGCCCCCCCCCAAAAAACCTGCTTTCTTCCTTCTTTCACCCTCTTGGGACTGACCAAACTGGAAAATTTCAAATAGGGATGCAGTGACAAGACTGTTTTGTCTGACAAAAGTCTGAGGCCTTGTTCTCTGTCTCCAGATTAGAACACAATTTTCCTTAACATAGAGAATGGCTTCTCTACCCTCATTACTCAAGAACAATAGCTCCCCTAGTCCCCTTTTTTAAACAGGCTGTGTCCTACAGAAAACCAACCAGGACTCAGTGGGTATATTAAAGACTCACCTCTCCCTCCTCTCTATTTAGCAGCTGCCAGACTTCCAGCAAGATGGCTTAAAGAGATATTTCATCAGCCCAATAACACCTATAATTAACACCTCAAAACAAGAACTACACTAAATAAAGCAATTTAAAAAATGGCAATAATAAGATGAAAGCTCATCAATCTCCTGCAAGTTAATTCCTACAGAAAAAAGAAAAGAAATAACAGAAGGCTGGCATTACCAGTTCTTGGCTAGTAGTTTTCCCCAGTGCTCTCTGCTGACCACCCCCTGTGCTGCCCCTAAGCTCTGAGCTCCACATAGCAAGGGCATCATCTGTCCTTGCTTCTCAGTCTCTCAGACTCAGAATGATCCAGCCAGATTCTACCACCCCTTAGTAGATGGAGGTCCTTGAATTCACCCAGACCCAGTGGTCTGGGTGGGAGAGAGGCCTTTAAATGCTGGTTTTGCTCCAATATTACCTAGTACAAAAGGGAACAGGGATCTGGGAAGAAGGCCAAGTGAAAGGATAAGATAAGCCTCAAACACGAAGGCATATTTTTTAAAAAGGGGGGGGAAATTACACTTGGGTGAGGGAACAAGGAAACAGACTTCTGGCAAGTTGGCCAAATAAAAAGGTCACAAGGTCAACAACCTCAATGTTCTTTCCACTGTATAACATTGCTTCCCTAAGTAAAGGATTTAAAGTAAATGACAGAGAAACTCTCTGGGGGAAAAAAGGACAGCAGATTTGGAACTCAATTTAGTAATTGCCCTTTTCTCCATGGTACACAAAATTAAATAGGCCATAAAATAATTTTTTAATTCAAAAGAAAACACTTAAAAGATATAAAATGATTGATGATAGTAATAGCTAGATTTGCAATTTATAAAATACTTTCTTCACACACACACACAAAAAAAAATCCCATGAGATATGTGGAGCAAATATTATTATCCTCATTTGACATTTTGCTTTGTGCTCCAGTATTTTGGGTCAGTCATACTACCAGGAAAGGCCTGGACTGAAAGTGATATCCATTTTGCTTCCCAAAATCTACCCTTAAGAAAACAGAGTAATCATAAGGGGTGATGCAGTTTTTTTTTCTTTCTAATGGGTTCTCTAATCATATATCAGAGTGATTCATCTACCCTCTAATTCTTCTCTGTCAATCTCAGAAGCAATTATTCACTAAGGTTGAATAAGAACAAAATGTTGGCTCTCTACACTGCAGTTTGGCTTGTCTCTCACCTCTCCTTTCCTACCTGTTTGACCTCAGGAAAGTTATTTAATCTCTGAGTCTCGGTCTCCTTATCTAAAATGAGGTTGGATTAACTGACCTATGAGGTGTCTTCCAGTTCAGATCCTGCTGAATTATTACACATTATGAATCAGGAAAGCATTTGGTAATCATGCTAGTCTTGTGGCTAAGGTAGAGAGATGCGGACTAAAGAAAAAGAGAATTAGGTCAATTCAGAAGTGGCTGAATAATTTGACCTAAAGGTTAATGGAAGCTTGTAAAGAGGTTTCTAGTGGAATGGCCCATGAATATATATCTTCAACATTTAAACCACTGACTTGAGCATAAAGGCACAGGTGACATATTCATCAAATTTACAAATGATACACAAGTGGGTAGGGAGATGACTAACATTTTGGGTGGTAGTTATGATCCAGAGAGAGGTCAAAAATTTTGAGTGATGGTATAAATGGTATAATTGTACCTCCATTCAGATTAAAAAACCACCATCACAAATACAAGATGGCATGTTGCGACTAGACAACAGTTGATGAGGAAAAGATATGAGGAACTGAAGCAATTATAAACTCAATCTGACTCAACAATGCAACATCAATGCAACACAGCCAACAAAAAAGCAAATGTGATGTTAGACTGCACCAAGGGGGATACAGCATCCAAGAAATGAGAAGCGGTAATCCTGCTGTCTTCTTGCCCTAATCAAACCAAATTTGGACTACAATTCAGTTCTGCTATAACGGAACATATACTCCAAGCTGTGCAAAATCTCATAATAAAAACCAAAGAACTTATGGGGAAGATGGGGTTAGGAGCATGTCCCCTAATATATCAACAACATTCATGTTTTTGAAAAATACCTTCTAACAGAACTGACTGCTTTTTGTTCGATTCAATTTTATTCAATTCTGGGAACCATATTTTAGGAAGAATATAGACAATCTGGCAGTTAACTAAGATAGTGAAGGACTATATTATACTACGCTATACTATGCTATACTATACTATACTGTACTGTACTATACTATACTATATTATACTATATTACACTATACTATACTACACTGTATGAGGATAGTTTGAAGGAAATGCAGATGATGCTTTGGAGAAGAGAAGACTTGGAAGAACATGATGGCTGCCTTCAAATATTTGAAGGACCGTCGTGAGCAAAAGGGATTGATCACCCTTGTCTTGCTTTGTACCAAAGGACAGCACTAAGGGTAATGGGTAGAAGTTGCCAAGAGGTAGGTTGTGACTGAAAGTAAGGAAAAAGCTTCCTATCAATTCAGATTATTCGGGAGTAGAATGAGTTGCCTTGGGTTTCCCCTCACTGTGCCTTCAGGCAAAAGCTGGATATGAAGTGGTATGGGATGTTGTAGAGGGAATCCTTGATCAAGAACAGTTTGGACTAGGATGGCCTTTGAGGTCCTTTTCAATATTGAAATTCTATAATTAGTCTTTTAGTGCTCCATGGACACAGGTGGAAAAGAATGGATTAGAGCAGTAGGGAGTAAGTCTTCTAGTCAATTAATACTAGTGGGAAAAAGTTTGGCTGACAACCTTTCCAGAGAGTGAGAAGGAATCATATGACTATGTAATCTATTTTATAAAATCACCCCCACAACCATTATCGTCTTATACTTAGCCTGCTGCTTCTTAGAAAATCAAGAAAAATGCATGAAGGCAGCTCTTGAACTAGCTCTAAAGGAGAAATCCCAGCTTAATGAAAGCCCAAACCCTAATGAGCTGGTGGTGGGAAAAGAATCTGCTTCACAGTCTCTTTCATCCCATACTATCTATTCCATCTGGCAGCCAATGTTTCCCATGGGGACAAGAGAAGAAAGAAATGGAACATATACTCTTTAAGTTTCCCAATTGTCTGAGAGCTTGTTTCTTCCTCTGTAACAATACAAATGATGATAATAATAATAATAAAGAGAATGATTTTAATAACGCTTTGTGGTTTACAAAGTGATTTACACATATTATCTCATTTGTAAAATACCAGGGTAGGACTTGATGATGCCTGCAGTCCCTTCCAGCTCTAATAATCTTTGAATCTACAAAATGAACTTATTTGGCTTCATTAATTCACTTGGCATAAAACTAGTATTAATGAGCTTAAAAACAACCACATGAACTGCTTAGCTTTGCTCTGTCTACAGCCACACACACACTGCACCCTTAATTCAACATGCATTCAGAAATGCATGCTGATGGTCATGAGTAATCAGCACCTTTTTTACATGTGAAGGATTGGACATTAACTACTATTACTACATTGCGGCAAGGCAATACATGCAGCTGTTACTCTTCATCTTTCTGGCAGGCCTACAAAAGAAGAGTAGGAGCATTGGGGCAGAGACCAGGGAGTAGAAATGCTTTCAAAAGAATATACCTGTCAAACCAAATGAGGAAAAATAGTGACCCACCCCTTTCTTGGTACTACGGGAGAAGTGTAGCTCATTGGATGAAACAAGTCTGCCCTTGGGAGTTTGTGTGCAAGTCAAATTACAGCAAATCAACTCATTTTATGTACTGGCTATAGAACTGGCTATTGAAATGACTCCGATGGTAAACTTTCTTGTAAAGCAGAGGATCCTTTTCCAAAGCCGTCACTCTCTAATTTATCAGTTGTATAAATCCAGATTTCCCTAAAACAAGGCTTGTTCAAGGAAAAAGTAACTGATAAAGGAAACGTTTTCCACCCCTTTCTCCACATAATTCTCATCCTTGATGCACATGCAGAAAATTTAAATATGGAATTAAAGCAGAATACAAGAGATACAATTTTTAGTTCCTAAAAATCGTGCCTACACACCACCTCCATGATCCACAAGCTTAGGAGTCTGTCGAGGAATACTTCAATAGTCTGTTGCTTCACCCACCATCTTTACATTGTAACAAACAAGACAGGAGCAGGGGAAGGGTGGGAGTGGTCCATCATGGAGAAAAAAATTCAAGATTGAAGGGAAAAAATTCTATTCCTTTCTCATAATAGATACAGTTCTGGGCCTGAAGTCAGGAAGACCTGAGTTCAAATCCTGCCTTAGATACTCTCTGAGTTACCCTGGTCAAATCATTTAAGCTCTGTCTCCTTCAGTTACCTTAACTGTAAAATGGAGCTAATAACAATAATACCTACCTCCCAGGGTTGTTGTGAGATTCAAATGAGATATTTTAAAGCACTTAGCACAGTGCCTGGCACATAGTAGGTGCTTGATAAATGCTTCTTTCCTTCCTTCATTTCCCATTATAGCGAGTAAAACAACTCGACATTGTAAAATATGATTTAACCCTGATAAACATCCCACTGACACATAAGAAAGAAATAGAACCAAGCTAAAATGCCCCAAAATGATCTGTGACAGTCAGTGTAGTACACTGGAAAGAATATTAGATTTGGAGCCAAAGAACCAGAATTTGAAAGTGGGCTCTACCACTTACTACCTAGGGGCAGCTAGGTGGTGCAGTGGACAGATTGGTAGGCTTAGAGTCAGGAAGGCTTACCTTCCTGAGTTCAGCTCTAGCCTCAGACACCTACTAGCTGTGTGACCTTGGGCAAGTCACTTAACTTTGTTTGCCTCAGTTTTCTCATCTATAAAATCAGCTGGAGAAGGAAATGGCAAACCACTCCAGTATCTTTGCCAAGAAAACCCCAAACAGGGTCATGAAGAGTTGGACACAACTGAAAAACAACTGAACAAGAAGCTTAAAAACATACCTACTTATGTACATGTTGTCTCTCTCATCAGAATGGAAACTTATTGAGTGAAAAAATTATAAATTTTTCTTTCGTATCCCCAGTGTTTAGTGAAGTAACTTGGCATTCACAATGTGCTTGATGACTGATATACTGAAGGGTTGAATTATATCATCCAACGCCCCTACCATCTGTAAAGCTATGATCATATGAATACCTGGAGTTACTAATAAAGGCAAAAGCAATTCCTTTGGTCTAGAGGTTGGCAACAATTGCTCAAAGACATCCCATAAGCCTGGTAATCAATGAGTCTTAAGCTACCCAGAAACTTAAAATGTAGCAAATCTTAAAATAAGGGTCGTTGGCGCTTATGCACAGTTAACACACTAGGCTAAGACAAGAAGGAAGTGGTTCAGTCTGTAATTAAACATAATTACTAGTGTCCTCTAATTGGTTGGGGAAATACGATTCTCTCAGTTGACAGGCAATAATTCTGATGCATAACTGAGAATGCCCTAACTGACCTCAGCCTGTGGATCCTCAGCACATGCACAGTTTAATGGTCAAATTAATTCTGTGATTAGTTCTGCGATGACTCAAAGGAGCTTTTAGCACTTAGCCTAGAATTATAAAATGCTAGAACTAGAAAAGGCCTTAGAGATCATCCAGTCCAACCTCCTCATTAAGAGATTAGGAAACACAGCCCCAAAGAGATGAAGTGACTTGAATAGGATCACACAGCCAGTGAGAGATGTGGGACTAGAGCCGAGATTTCCATCTCCTGCTCTAGGGCTTTTTCCACTGTTTTTTGTTCATCTATGTAGAAGGAGCATGGATGGAACATGCTCAAATACACCCTTCAAGGTTCCAGTTGACCAACTTTGGGGACCTGCTTCCTGCCAAGCATGGTTCAGGGACTCACAATGGGAGGTGAAAGAGTCCCTTATTGGGCTGGAATACAGGAGCTGATGAGTCCCTGGATATACAAAAAGAGGTATTGGAACATCTGCCTTTTCCTTTTCCTTGGCTGCAAAGTGTAGGAAATGGTCCAACCTGTATCCCAAGAGTCACATGAGGGAAAGGGCAAGTTCCTGTTTCCCCACTTGGCCTCCATGTATCCATGAGTACATGACCACTTCAGTCCCTTATATGTTTATACTGATCTCAGGTGAAACAGTATCCCATAGTGGGTATGCCTGGGACGAGCAGAGACCTTTTGAGTTCCAAACGTCGTGAAGGTCTCAGGAAGTCTGAGAATGCAAAAGATTTGGTATGCCTAAAATGGCAATAGTTGATGGTAGGGGAAGATCTGTATCAAAGAGGCCAACTACTGGGAAGAGAACTGGCTCAGCTTATCCCTGGAGATGATCAGGCAAGGCCAAGCCAAGGTAAAACGTAACATGTCCTGATGAGATTTAACTCTCAGCCTCCCAACAGACTGTAACAGTAGCTCTAAGTTGAGTTACTAAAGCTTGTTTAAATTGTTGTGTTCATATGTTATGATTCTTTCTATATTTAGCATTTCTTTCTTTCTGTGTAGGAATAAACTACTTATCCTATATGAAATTCATAGTGAACAATGAATAAGTCTTTCATTCTTCTTCCTTTCTTTCCTTCCTTCCTTCCTTTTTTCTTTCCTCCTTCCTTCCTTTCTACCTTCCCTCCTTTCTTTCTTTTTTTGGAGGAATGGAGCCCTAGACTTGAGCCATAAGTAAATGACCCCCAAGGATAGAAGCTTTCCCAGGACTGAACTTAATCTATAAAACATAATAGCTAGGTACAAAACAGGGAAGGACAAGTAGACCCAACCCCAGTGAATCCCAGCTGCAATGTATCAAGGCTAGATACACATAATGCTTTACAACAATGAATAGAGCTGCATAGAGTTGGAAATACTTAAAACTAATCTCTTTTTTCCCCCTCTTCAAGTGAAGAATTCACAATCCTGTCTAAGAAGGGGGAAAGGATCTTCAAGACCTAAAGCCCAAAACTACTGTGTATGTGTACTGGTATCTGCTTAGAGCTATTTTTTTAACAGGTATTTGGAGGGGTTTGGTGGAGAGCTCAAGGAAGTCACTGCTTTTACTCCGCCATCTTGGCTCCTCTGGTATCTGCTAAGTGCCTAGTTAGAGGCAAAGACAATTATGTTTAGAGTAATTAAGAAAGGGAGAAGCCACTTCTGACTAGGATGGTCAGAAAAGGATTATCCAAGGAGATGTCATTTGAGCTGGGATAAGTAATATGGATAGAATTTGGTAGAAGGGGGAGTAAAACCTTTTCCAACAGGAAAGGGCAATGGAAAAGACTTATATTGAGAACAGTGATTAAAGTGACTTGGCTGGAATGGAATGTTCTTAAAGGGGAGTCATGAGAGAGAAGCCTGGAAAAGTACCTTGCAACTGGTCTTCAGTGACGGGCAAAGGGATTTCAACTTTCACCTACAGGCAACAGAAAGCCAGTAGAGGTTTCTGATAAGGAAACTGGCATCATTCTCTTCCTTGTTTTAAGAAAATTATTCTGGTGGAAGATATTTGGGTTTGGGTAAGAAGAAACTAAGGCAGTTTCCTAAATGGTAATCCACAGATCCCCTGGGGTATCCATGGATAAATTCTAGAGGGTCCATGAACTTAGATGAGAAAGAAAAAATACATCTATATTTGCACTAACGCTTAACTGAAATTAAGCATTTCTTTCTATTGTAAGTGTAAGCAATAAACCATAGTCATATGAGGTTTCACCAGCTTGCCAAAGGGGTCCATGACACAAGAAAGGTTAAGAACTTCTGGACTATAGTAAGGCAGATAAGTTAAAATGCTCTTACAATAGTATAAGTATGACACGATAAGGGTCTAAACTAGTATGGAGGCAACAGGACTGGGAAGGAACTAATAGTAAGATTTGAAACACTAAAGGTTTTAGTGAATGACTAGATATTAAAGGGAAGGGAAGAGAGGCAAGGGTCCATGATGATTCTGAAGCTGAAAACTGTGGTATCATTGATATAAATGACAAAGTCAAGGAGAGAAGCCTGTTGGGGGGCAAAACGAGTTTGCTTTTTTTGAGAGTATACTCGTCTAAAACAGAGGTGTCAAATTCCCTGCCTGACAATATGCATTCTACCACACTCTAGAGTGCTGACTGAACCATATTGAAATGTAATTGGGAAATACTTAATAAATAAAAATATAACAAAACATAGAAAATAGCACATTTTAAAACTATCAATATGCAGTCTGCAAGGATCCTCATTTATGGATTAGTGATCCCCATTTCTATTTTGAGTTTGATATTACTGATCTAAATGCCAGACAGATACTGGCATTGAGGAAAAAGTACACTGTTCTTAGGAGAATACAAATTTTGCCAGCTGGAGAACTCCCTAGATGTGCTATACTCCTTCCACCAACACAGATTAATAAGTCCTAGAGAGTTTTGTGACGGATACAGGCTTGCTCAAGATCACACAGCTAAGAGTGTCAGAGACAAGATTTAAACCAAGGTCTTCCTGATTCAAAGCCCAGCATTCTACCCACTACATGAAGCTCCCTCTCCTCTATAATTAGAAGCTTAAGCTAAGACACAATTTCATCCTGGGCATCTCAAGAGAGATTAAGAAATTAATGAAGATGAATACAAAGCATCCAAAAGTAAGTAAATGCAAAAAATCCTCTATCATGAGTCAATAAAAATTTATATGGGCTTAAAACCTGGGGCCTTTCTCCAGTCTGAGTCCCATATATCTAATATTCAGAGAAAACAACCCTTTGGCTGCTTATCAGAGGCTAGATCACAAATAATAACATCAATTTTCACATACATACTGTGAAATAATGCTTTAAAATTTGCAAAGTGTTTTCCTTATAACACCACCACTAAGTAGTGCAAGTATTATGTCCATTTTATAGATAAAGAATCTGAGGCCCAAATAGAAGTGATGTGCTCAGGGTCATCCTGGTAACAAGGGACTGAGGAGAACCAGAGCTTCTCCCAGGGCTCTGAATTTAGGACATGCTTCTTCTGGTGGTCCAGCAATAATCCATCCTGCTGTTTCCTGTGCTTTGTGATCTTTCACTGGCCCTATAGCACAATACCTTACATTATTCTCACTACAGCCCAGAGTTCAGCAAGATGAACAGATCAGCACAAGATAGTAAAAAGAACACCAGACTCTAAATTATGGAGGCCTGAGTTTTAGTTTCAGCTCTGCCAACAACTAAATGTGTGATCTTGGATAAGTAAGATCACTTCTCTGGATCTCAGAGAATTCCTCATCTTTAAAATTAGGGGGTTAAACTAGATGATCTCCTATGTTCCTTTCAGTTATATTATTATATGACGCTATAATTTGTAACTGGAAAGGACAAGACAACACAAATGAATGATTCATGGATGGCAGACATTCCAGTGTCAACTAGGTGAGAAATGTTATTACCACCATTACTGTTGTTCAGTCATGTCCTGACTCTTCATGACCCATTTGAGGTTTTCTTGGCAAAGATACTGGAGTGGTTTGCCATTTCCTCCTCCAGTGGATTAAGGCAAACAGAAATTAAGTGACTTGGCCGGGGTCACATGGCTACTAAGTGTCTGAGGCCAATTTGAATTCAAGTCTCCCTGACTCCCGGCCCAGCGCTCTATCTATTGAGCCATCTAGCTATTTCTTACTATTACTAGCATTTATAATAAAAGCTACCATTTCTATACCACTTTAAGGTCTGCAAAGCAATGAGCACTTATAATCTCATCTATATTAGTGGGGGCTTCCTGAACTCAGCTTAAAGCTACTCCTGGACTCATTATATTTAATATCAGTGTTATAAGAAGAAATCTCTCTGTAAGGAAAGATTTTTCTCTCTTGGCCCAATAAGAAAGCACTCCCTGTTCAGGCAGAAGCTATGAAGCTCCTGCACTAATAACTGCCCAGATAAGTCATTTGAGCTGGAAAGATGTGCTGAATAGCCCACTAGTCTACTTAAAGATCTGGGCTAAAGTTTACTAGTTACTTAGTTCTTCTACATGCATTTCTATGAGAGAATGAAGATTATACCACAAGTGCTCAATCAATCTCTGAGTAATTGAGCCCCTTCTATAGGATTAACAACATACTTTTGGAGGGGGAAGGATAGGAAGATAAAGTGGGGGGAAGGAAAGAGTACAGAAACCTAAGACATGCCCCACCCCCAAAAGTTTCTAGCCTATTTTGGGAGACAAGCCCAACACAAGAAATGATGAAACAAGGTGCTAAATTGTGGAGTACATCGGGTTTTAAGTGATATTTGGGTATAAGAGAAGAAAGAGTTCCTATAAAGTTGGAGTAGTCTAGGAAGGCTTACTGGAAGAGGTAGATCTTGACTAATAGGTGTGTGAACCTGGGCTGGTTACCTGGCCTCTCTCATCCGTGGAACAAGAGAGCTGTATGTAATGGTTGCTACGGTTTCTTTCAGCTCTAAATCTATGATTCTGTGATTTGACTCCTGGGCTACAGAAATTCCAAACACTTGGCTATCTCCCATTTCTCAATTGCTTAGTTAGCATTCACAGACCAAGATGGCCTTCACTCTGGATAACTTTTTCATTAATGATGTTTTTAAACATAATCAATATTTCCAAATATAGCCACCCTCTCAATGGAACCTCCCCTCCCTTTTAACTAAGAAAAATAGTTAAGTAAAACCAACCAACCCACATGCATCTTCAGTTTATGACTTCATGAAATATATAAAGGTTAAAAAAAATTCCAAAGGTAATAATTTGCAAACCAAAGTCAAGAAACTATCCTAACAGTACCAACCCAACATGATGTCAACATTCTTCTGCATAAGCCTGGTGTAAAATCCAGGGACACAGAGTGATCCCCACAGGCTCCACCAGAACCCTAATTAGGAATTCTTTCACTTAAACAGAGTTTGGCACAAAGGCCAATCGAGAATGAAAGTTTAGCAGCAAAAGTGTAACAAGAAAGTCTCCCTGCAGGGTGACCTGTCCCAGCAATACACAGCCATGCCTCCAAAGTGACTGGGAGGGGAAGGTGGACCTAAGGATAGGGGCAACTACAGCAACAGGACAGGCAGTGGGGGAGGTTGGGGTGAGGCAGGGCGGGGTGGAGTATGGGATTTGGGGAAAAAATGCTCTGTTTGGAGAAGGAAAGCAGTCCCTGTGGAGTACAAATCAGGGGGAGTGTCAAAGGAGCAAGTGTCCTCCTACGCTCTGGAACAATGCTCCAGGGGCCTTGCCCTGGTTACTGCACTACAACCATCCCATTTTATCTCAGAGGATGACATTCCCACAACAAAGCCTTACTTAAAGAAATGGTAGAAGAAAAGACAGTTCCTTACTGCAAGAATTCTAAGGTCTCTCTTTGAAATCCTCTCCCTTGTCCCTCCAAAGCTTCAGAACATACTAGAACATACTTAACCTGTATTTCCTAAGCCAGAAGAGAAATGAATAGTGGCTACTGCTGAGAAGTGAGGAAAAGAAGAGAAGAAAAGCCTTACAGATGGTGGCTTTGCCCATGCACTAGAAAAGAAACTATGAAATAAAACAGACCATCACATAATCCTTTTGTTGATGCTGCAAAGTACTTCTCCAGAAAAGAGACTTCATCATGAAAGCAAAATATAGTAATAATATAGTAGTAGTAGCTGCTGCTGCTGCTGTTGCTACTACAACTACTACTACCACCACTATTCCCAAACATAAAAGTTACATTTACAACATACTTTACGGTTTACCAAATACCTTACAGGCATCACATGGCCAAATGAAGTCTGTTATTACATAAGTATCTGCCTATCACAACCCATTCTAACCATGCTCTTTGAGCCTAAGAGTCCTAGAAAAGTCAACAGTTGACAGTGTATTGCCCCAAACATCAGTCACAACCAGGACTTCTGACAGCATCACTTCTTTAGCACAAAAGGCACTTGAGATGTGTCCGCCACACCCATCACCATTGCCTTCTGGGTAGTAGGCACAAATTCCCCAGGCTCTCATTAAATGGTTGAAGCACAGTTAGATTTCAGGCAATATTTAATTGTGTCCAGGAAAGAAAACCCAAGAAAAATTTATTTATGTATGTTCATTACTATGTAAATATTCAGAAGCCAAGGAAACAAATACATTTTTAACCTGAGGCAGCCATACACAGAGAAAAAAAGAAAGGAACGCAAAGCTAATACTAACTTTATGCTGGCACCAAGTTAACAATCTCAGTCTTAGAGAAATGTTTCTGTTCTCCCATCTGATTTCATATCCACGTTTGTTTCTGTTTGTACCAAGACATGTCAGATGATGATAGGGACAGAAACTGGACATCTGATTTCATCATTTCAGAGGCAGTATAGAAAACTCCCCCTACTAATGCAGGTCAGTACCTTCTCTGACATTTATAGTCTAAAAGTTGCCTAAAGTCACAAGGGATATTCAGTGATTTGCCCAGGGTCCTTTATGTCTGAGCCAGGATTTGAAACCAGGTCGTCCTGTCTTTGAGGTTTACTCTCTAATCCATGCTGGTTCTCACATATGCCTCTAAATCAAAATACTGTCAAATTCTTCAATTAAATAAGTTAAAGGATAGTATAACATTAACATCAAACTCAGCTAAACAGTTCCCATACCACCTTTGTGAGCAAAGATTCTGAGGGGACTGAAATCCAAAGAAGGTATATTGGGGTAGCAGCATGCACAAAAGAATTATGAGTTATTCCTGTCCCCACGGAGCTTACAATCAAGTTGCTGAAATACAACGTAACCACGTGAAACATTGTTTCGTGAATGCATGAAGTGAGCAAGTTGGTTTCATACAGTCTTCATTAAGTCCATGTGTACTTTTAAATTTTAAATATTTTATATACTTAACATGAATGTATAAGTTGAGCCTATATCAGATTGCACACCATCTTGGGGAGGGGGGAGGAAAGAGAGGGGGAGAAAATTTAAAACTCAAAATCTTACGGAAGTGAATGTCGAAAACTAAAAATAAATTAATTAATTACAAAAAAATTGTGTTTAAAAATTAAAAAAAGAAAAAGAAAAATTTAAATATCTTCAACTTTAAGAACTATAGCTTGCAGCATGAAAGAAAATCTATCATTTTCTTGGTAAATTTTCTTCTCACAGCTGGTAAGAACCTTTACCCTGACAGCCTATGCCTGTTCTTAAACACATACACATATACATACAACATAT
Source organism: Vombatus ursinus (assembly GCF_900497805.2). Lineage (NCBI taxonomy): Eukaryota > Metazoa > Chordata > Mammalia > Diprotodontia > Vombatidae > Vombatus > Vombatus ursinus. The sequence goes on from NW_020954594.1 coordinate 8,598,533, forward strand.
ACATATACACAGTTCATAGGATGAAAAGACCACAGATTGAGAGCTGAAAAGGGAACTTAAAAGTTATCTAGTCCAATCTGCTCATTTTACAGATGAGGATATTGAGACCCAGAGAGATTAAATGGCTTGCCCCTGATCAGACGGGTAGGTAGTACATAACAGATTCAGTCTCATTAACAGTATACATTTTTTTTATCACAGAAACTACAGTAAGAACACATTTTTGAAACCATGTAAAACATCTCTAAAACATCAATATGTTTGTTTTGAATTATCATTCACTAACTGATTCAATCACCCCACAAATAAATAAAGAAATCTGCAGGGACTTTGTGAAGTCCATGTATATTAATGTGATGATATTGGCACAAACTGGAACGAGTCATAACAGGGAAGAGGGGATTATAAAGATACTAATTGTGTAGTAGGGGCAATAAATTTCATCAAACTGAAGAGTAATAAAATGAAGATTTCATGGTGAACCTAATCTAACCACCTTACGGCAAAACACAATATTCCAGTACCCCTTAGTTAGAATCAGTGAATAAATTCATAACATAACTCATGAAGGAGAAACTCACTCAAGGCTCATCTCATGAAAGAAAGATAAGGTAATGAAACCAGTTTAAACTTCAGTTAGAAAAGTTGGTTCAAAATATCCTATTCTATGTAAACAACAGTGACCCTTAAAAAACAAACTAGGCACCTAAAGCAACTTTTAAAAGATGTCACTCTCTAAAGTGAGTTGTTAGAGTGTTGCTAAGAGGAAGCAGCTGAGAAGTATTTAATCAGTAAACAATGGGCTATGCAATCACTTCATATGTGTTTGCAACAGAACTTACATTTAATGTGTTTTTTAAGTGGACTTGGCAATAAAAGCAGTCATTTAAGATGACTTGGAAATCTTGGATCTCGGAAAAGGGAGGTGTGGTAATAGCCCTGGTGAAAGATAACTAAAGGACAGCTTAGATAACTAAAGTGCTCTAGAAGTATGTACCTGCCAAAAGACCTAGAGAAAGTCTCCTGATATGTTGGGTCCACTTCTTGTGGAGGATTTATGGAAGAAGACATGGAAAAAGAGATACATAGAATGACTTCTATTGAAAGAATCATCGTGTTCAATCACCTAAGTTACCAATCTCAAAGTGATCTGGGATTCTTCTCTCTCCTGTTCATGTCCAGTTGTCAGGTTTTATGATCCACTGCTTCTTTCCTATCCATCCCTTTCTTTCTATACACATATGGCCACCTCTCTAGTTCAGTCCCTCACCACCATCACCACCTGCCAGGATTATTGTAATTTGCTCACTGGTTTCTCAACTTCTGGTTTCTCTCTTCTCCAACTTTCTCCATACAATGATCAAAATAATTTTTCTAAGTACCAGAAGCACTTGCTAAGGCAGTAAAGATTTCACTCTACATCCTGAAAATTTTTCAATGGTCCCCTATTGCCTCTGGGATAAAATATCAATACTTCCCTTTGATCCTCGAAGTCCTTCATCACATGGCTCTAGACCACATTTTTAGGCTTTTTTCCATATTGTTGTTCTTCATCTACTATATGTTCCAGTCATGTTGATCTATGTGCAATTCCCTGAATTTGACATTCCAGTTCTCACCTCCTCCATTATTCACGAGCTACATACACATTTTTCTCACCGCTGGCTCTCTCAATCCTCACACATGAGCTCCTACATTAAGCCTTTCCTCATACCCCTAACTCTAAGTGATCTCTCTTCTCAAATTATCTTACATGTATTTATTCCCAGGCTGTCTGTATTCTCCATTAGCACAGTAAGCTCCTTGAGGACAGAAATTGTTTTTGATTTTGTCACTTAACACCACACATTTAAATAAATGTGCACTGAATGTGTGCTGAATCTGGATGGTTTTCCAATTGTGCCATAGGATAATGTATCCATATCCATGAGGTAACAGATTCACTAAAATACTAAAGGATTGTTTTGGAAGGGATACTGACCCTTTCAGTATCTCATACAAAAATTTTAGCTATAATACCAAGTCTTTTCAGAAGGTGATTAGAACTAGAAAGTAGAGGTATTAAATGCTGTATATAATGGTTGCTATGGAAATTATTGAATGTAGTGTTCAGTTCACAATAAATACTGCTAAATTTGAAGAAAGTTTTAGTGAAGTAGCTAAGAAACTTTCTTCTGATCAGACAAATAGATTCACAGGTTTCCATGTGACAAATTTAGAGATGTCCTTGGGGCTATAATCTCTTTCTTTGGCTCCCCATATGGAAGAAAAAGACAAGGAAGGAACTGGATGTTCAAAACGTGATTACCTAACAACCAATCTAAAGCCTTTCTTGAGATTAGGGGAAAGGAGCAGATAAGACTCCCACTCCTGAGAGATAACAAACTTTGAGGCAGGACTGTGATTTAAACTTGAGAGGCTTTGCCCCATTCCCAATTGAAAGCAGTGCTGTGATGGATGAAGCTCTAAATTAAATTTAACAGAGTTAAGGGAGGAAAAAAAAAAGACACCAGCAGCTAGGGGGGAAATGACTCCAAACTTCCAGAAGGCTTTTGATACAAGATAGCTCCAAGGCAGAGAACTTACAATTGGAAGGTATCTTCAAAGTCATCTAGTTCAACCCCCTCATTTTATAGATAGGAAAGCGGCAGCCCTGAAAGGTCAGGTGATTTGCCCAAAACTGTATAGGGAGTAATAGGTGACCAAAGTTCTTCCATCTTCAAATCCAGTATTCTTTCCACTATACCACAAATTATGGGGAAGTAATCAATATTCTTAAATGTCAGTTATAAAGTGACAGAATATAAGCCCTTCCTGGACCCCCCCCCAAAAAAAATAACTGCACAGAATCTCAGAACTGGAAGTCCCCTTGGAGGCCAGGCCACATTGTCCCGAAGGATCAACCTTGGCAATGCATTTCACTTTTAGGCAGCTCTATCATTAGGAAGTAAGAGATTTTTCATTCTATAGACCCAAAAGCTATTGCTTCTAGTTCTGCTTACTGGGGCCAAAGAGAACAGCTTTAAGATAGCTACTCATATACCCTGTAAGCACTGGGGGGTGGGGGGGCATGGGTAACAACCTACTCTCTCAAAAGTCCAATATACTTTTACTCTTACTTTACATCATTACATTTTGCATTATTAACATTTTCTCCATCACTTTCTTAATATGAGATAATCAACAAAACAATTAAATCAAGCCCTAATTTATAACATTTGTCAATTTCTGAGGTAGAAATCTTCACCCTGAAAGTTTAACCCAAAGAGCTGGCTCAAACACAACCCTGTCCGCCAGCTTCTCTTTTCCAGGCTAAATGTTCCCAGTTCCTTCCCCTTCCTATCCCCACATGGCCTGGTTTTGAGTCCATCATCCTAGCCTCCCTATTCTGGATGCATTCCAGTTGACCAATGTTCTTTGTAAAATGTGGGACACAGAACTAAACACATTGGTCCAAGTGAGGCAAAGTACATTAGAAGACCACCATTTATTCACAACATTGTGTTTTTATTAATGCAGTATAAGATCACATCAGGTTTTTGGGCTTCTATGCCACACTTCTGACTCATATTGAGGTTTCTGGGAAATAGTAAAAATAGCTAGCATTTACATAGAGCTTTAAGTTCATAAAGTGATTTACATATGTTATCTCATTTGAGCCCCACCAAAATCTTGTGAAGTATGAGTTATTATTATCACCATTTTATAGATGACAAAACTGAGACTGTAAAATTTGGATTCAGTGAAAAGGCCACACTTAAGGATTTAGAAGTTATTTTTTTGGGGGGGTCCAAGAAGGGCTTATATTTAGAAGGTCCCTACCCATGTAGCTGTAACATCTAGGGAAAAAAAAGTTGTTTCACTTCTCTACTTAGGTGGCAGAAGAAAGACCACTCTATGAGTGAAGAAAAGAAGCCAAATTGTTTATACTTTATGGCATCATACTGCCTTACAGGCTGCCTCCTCTTCACCTTCCCACTTCTGCCTGATGAGTGATAAAAAACACAAGATAGAAGCAGTGACTCACAAAGGTAGAAAGTTTCTTTCACTGGCTTTTGGAGCAAATTCTTCCCAAGGCATTTTTATTAGCCCAGAGCTATTTGGTGTCTTGATAATGCATTCAAAGTCTTATAAACATTCTAGTCAAAGTTAATATGTAAAATTGAGTCAAAATGATTCAAAAGAGCCATGAATTTATTCCTATAGGAGCTCCCTCCATTACCCTCCACTGATGAAACTGCAACACTTTCACATTTTAGCAGACAGTCTTTGTGAGTTGCTGAGGCAAAAAAAAAAAAAAAAAAAAAGCCACCTTTTTTTCTAGTAAGTTTGCCTCTTGGAGATGAGCTTCTCCTTCAGCTAAACCAGAGCTGAGATAACAAACACAGTCTCTCAAGAATCCTGTACAAAGGGCTTTTCCAGCTTTGAGAACTCAAGGCTACTTCCATATCATCCCGCCTCTCCATGACTCTGGAATTTTGATTTCTCTGTCCAGGTTAGAAAAGAAAACCAATAGCAAATTCCCAAGAAAATCTTCCTCATTGGATTACTACTTTAAAATAAATAGATTGTAAATACTGGAAGAGCAGAAAGGATGACGTAAGGAAGGGTGTTTCAATACTTTTCAATCTATCTGCAGCATTTGATACTGTTAACCACCTTCTCCTCCCAGATACTCTCTCTTCTCTGTATTTTCATGACATTTCTCTCTTGGTTCTCCTACTTATCTGATCACTCCTCAGTCTCCTTTGCTGGATGATCATCCATATTATACCCTCTAAATTGTGGGTGAACCACAAAGCTCTGCTCTGGGCCCTCTTCTCTTTCCTCTCTACATTCTCTCACATCAGCTCCCATTAGTTTAAGTCAAGTACAGTGCCTGGCACATAAAAGGTGCTTAATAAATAGATGTTGATTTATGATATGCAAATGATTCCCAGATCCACCCCCTAGATTCTCTCCTGAGGTCTAGTCCCACATCACCATTTCAGACTGGATGTCCCAAAGGCTTATCAAACTCACCATGTTCAAAACAGAACTCATTTGTCTTCCTCTTCTGAATTCCCCTACTTTTGTCAAGGGCACCAGCATTCTTCCAGTTAACCAAGTTAAAAACCTTAGTATTATCTTTGACTTTATCCATTCTCCTTCAACCTAACCAGCTGTGAATTTAGTCATTTATACCATCAAAATATCCCTTTAGGGCAGCTAGGTGACACAGTGGATAAGAGTGCCAGACCTAGATTCAGGAAGACTCGTCTTGCTAAGTGCAAATCTGGCCTCGGACATTTACTAGCTGTGTGACCCTTGGAAAGTCACTTAACCCTGTTTACCTCAGTTTCCTCATCTGTAAAATGAGCTGGAGAAGGAAATGGCAAACCACTCCAGTATGTTTGCCAAGAAAACCCCAAATGGGGTCCCGGAGAGTCAGAAACTCCAGAAAAATGACATAACAATAATAAATGTCCCTTTAACTCTGAACATCCTAGTACATGTCTTATCACCTCTTACCTGTACTATTGCATTAATCTCCTAATATTTTGAAAAACTGTATTTCAACATGACTGGTTTCCTCTATAGTTTGATATATTTCATTTTATGCACCTGAAAACATTTTTCTGAGAAGGACTCTATAGGTTTCACCATATTGCCAAAGGGGTCCATGATACAGAAAGAACCCCTGATCTAATCCAACACCTTTATCTTGCAGATAAGGAAATGAACTCCTAGAAAAGCAAATGACATGTCCAAGCTCAAAAAAGTAAAGAAGTCTTTAGAGCCTGGATTCAGATCCTTGTCCTTTGACTCCAAATCCAGGGCTTTTTCTCCTATACCACACTGCTAATGTCCCAACTCTCGTCTCAGGACAGACTACAAGATTTAATGAGTATAGTCTGCTCCTAGATTATGTCATGAAGCATTTAGGTGGTACAGTGGGTGGAGTTCTTGGCTCAGAGTCAGGAAGACCTAAGTTCATATTTTGCCTCAGACATGTACTAGCTGTGTGACCCTGTGTGTGACTCCTCCCAGAGTTGTCAAATGAAACAATATTTGTAAAGCACTTAGCATAGTGCCTGGCATATATAAATACTTAATAAATGATTGTTTCCTTCCTTCCATGACTGATTTATGAAGCAGAGTATCTTAAATACATATCTTTCTCCATTTTAAAAGTGAGCTAATTAGTTGTATGCTGAATATATTCATTAAATGTAAATTTTCCCTCTGACTGAGGGATACTTGGTTAATATATAATTGAGAGCTATGAAATATTATTGCTTCTCTCATCTTGTATTTCTGCTCCGGTTCTGATAAGTATATTTTTAATGAGAAAAAATGGTATTTTAGGGGTTGGGGAAGTGGAATTATTTAATGCTACAGTCAAAACAATGCTCTGTGTATTTGGGCATCAGAAGAGAACACCACCTAACGGGAGCCCACAACAAAAACACAGCTCCGGCAAACCCGGCCAATTATTTCTTCCTTAGGGCCATGACTCCCTATGGCTTCAGTTAATCAGAGAAAGCCATTAGACCCAATGTTTCCCACAAATAAGAGGTTCCAGCATGCTCTGAATATAAGTAGAAATAAAGACAAACAAATCTAAGAGAGCAGCCCCTCTATTTAAAGACGTGCCAGAATCCCTTAGCAAAGCACTCAGGACTTCAATTAAATGCAAATTCTAACTTGGAATGACACATTAAGCCATTAGCAACCATTATCACCTTAGGCCAAGTTCATTATCACTAGAAAGCTGGCAAAGAGCAGCCCTAAAAGAAATAGACAAAGAATAATTAAATTTTGATGGGGGAGGGGGAAGGATGCAGTAGGGTTGAGGCACCACCCAATAAATAAAGTTTAGAGAAACCCACATTATCACAACCCACAACAAGCCCAAGCAAAATAGACACACTTGGCACCCACTACCTGAGACTGGCAAGGAAGATACCAAAAGAAAATAGAGATTAACAGAAAGAAGTATGAACAATACTAAGGATAAGTTCCTTTTTCCTTACACTGTAGTCTGGGACTCAATAAGGTTATTCTTGACTAAGTGCAAGGACTTCTACAGAAACCTACCACTAGGGGAAGCTAGGTGGCGCAGTGGATGGAGCACCAGTCCTGTCAGGAGGACATGAGTTCAAATTCGACCTCAGACCAAACACTTGACACTAGCTAAGTGTCACTTAACCCCAATTGCCTCAAAAAAAAAAAAAGAAAGAAAAGAAAGAAAGAAACCTCCCACTGCTGAGAATACCCAACAGGACTCTCTCCAAGATATCCTTCAAAAACTTGGATTTGATTCTATTGAGCTGCCAATTTTATTCCACAGTTATCTATTCTTCCTAACCCTTTGTGGTTCTATTTTTTCCATGTTTATTAACCCTCCTATTTCCCCAGAAGGAGCACTGAATTTGGTGTTCAAAGACCTGGGTTTAAATCTCAGTTGTGCTATTAACACCCTGCACAACCTTTGGACAATCACTTATCCTTTCTAGGTCTCTGGCCCTCACCTTTAAAATAAAAGGGCATATGGGAAGACCTCTAAGATCCCTACTAGCTCTAAATATATGATCCTTCCCACCCCCACCTTCCACTGTTACTTTGGGTATATAACATTAAGAAGACTGTAAGTTTAAAAGACATAGAGCCAGATCCAATGAACAATATTTAAATGGATATATTTAAACTTAATGCATCCATTTAAATATAAATATTTCAATAGAGAAAAATAAATAATACATGTGAACAAGAAAGTAGCCTGGGGAGGACCTTAGCCTTCATCTCCTCTTACATACAAACTAATCTGAAGCGTCAGATCACCACAGAAGATTCAAGGAGAGAAATAGCTGACAACCACATGACAAAGGCATCTGAAATGCACAAAGGCCAGTGAAGAGTGTACACATGCCCATGGCAAATGAATTAGTTCACATTAAACATGTTCTTCAGATTTTTAGAACTAATGATGCTAATTATTTAATCACCAAAGGCCCATATGGGTATGCTACTGGACTCTCACCAAAAGTCTGTTTCTGTTTGTGTTTTTCTTAACTTTATTTTTGAAAAGTCCAGAGTTCAGCACTTCCGTGTGCGGATGGGCAGGCTCCATCTTGTCCATCTGCACATGACCATTTTTTACATAAAGACGGTAACAAATTCAGATGAAACACAACGGTCCTTTGAACGTTAGACCAGACAGTAGCATCTCCCAGTTGGTTCATATCTTAATTCAAATCCAATTCATGTCATTTAATAAAGATTTATTAAGTGCCTACCATGTGCAGGACCAAAGGGCAGCATAGAGAGCTGTCCTCCAAGGCAAGAGGTTCTGTCTCTGACACTTATTGGCTGTGTGGATCCAGGAAATTCTAAGATGGGAAGTTGAAGAGCAGATGTTAATCTGCTTTGGGAGGGAGAGTTTCCTGTCTATACCAATAAACTTGTAAGTTCAGTCCCAAAAAAAGGAACACAGATGGGAGGAAGCTGATGCTGTGGACAAAGTACTGGACCCGAAGTCAGGAAGACCTGTCTTCAATTCCTGCCTGTGATACAGTAGCTGCATTCTCACAGGCAGCTTCCCAAGACTTCACAAACATTGACGACGAATAGGCTTGGGGCAGGGATGGGGGAGAGGATGACCATAAAACAAGGAGACAATTTAACAGACCACATATAAATCAATCTTAATAAGAAATGGATCTCTCCTATTGTATACGTATTTCTAGCACTCAAAGTCCAGACACAGCTTCAGCAAGACTGTGCAGTTGTACATGCAGAAGAAAATATGCTCCTTGTCCTCTCCCTTTCTCCACGGTTATCTACATCTCCCCACTTCAAGTTTGTTTATTTAGTTTTGGTGCACCCAACAACTTGCCAGTAAGAAGCTTACATCACAACTCTCCCAGAAACAGCCTCAGAGTATTAGTGAGAATAGGGAATTGTGTGGTTCAGATACAAGCCATCAGCAACCATTATCACCTTAGGTCATGGTCATTATCACCAGAAAGCTTCCAAAGAGCAGCCTCAAAAGGAATAGACAGAGAATAATTAAGTTTTGATGGGGGGTGTGGAAGGCAGGCAGGTCGTGTCATTTGCTGGAGGTAGGGAAGGATTCTCTGGGACTATTTCACCTACAATAGTGAAAACAAGTAATAGCTGACTGCACCAGCACTTCTACCTGGCTATTTAAGGAAGGTAGATAACCTATGCAGCGGCCAAAGAGTGCCATGAAAGCAAATGGAGTGAGTTCAGTAGAAAGACCAGCTGAGGCAGTCACTGTGCCTGGGGTATTTGGTCCCAGGCATTTCCTCTACTTGCACCATCAAATATCGTTCATAGGGTAGAGGAGGGAGCAGAGATCAGGAGTCTTTGGGCCAGGAACCATATAAAGTCTGCACCAGAACTGGAGAAGTAAGCAAAATGAATGTGGTGGTCAACTCCAATGCAATGTTGCCTACCAGAATTGTACTAGCTGAGCTTACTTTTGACTTCTGGTCCAGAGAGAAGTGATAACAACCTTTGGGCTTCCGTAATAGAGTGTTAAAGGAGTATTATGTTTGCTACTGACAGAGCTCCATTGCTGATTTCTTCTAATGAAACCATTTCCTTCCCATTAGTAATTCCAAGACTTTTCACAGCAGCCCCTACACTGGATGATAACAAGTCAAGTCCCACCTAGCTTTGCTGCTGCCACACATGCTGGGTTGTTAGCTCAGGGTCAGCTTTCAGAGCTCATGTTAATTCTTAGGGGCAGAAAAACATCCATGAATATTTTTAATCAGTCTGGAAAACTCTGACACTTCCTTTTCCTTTCTTTTCTTCTCAGCTTAGGAAGGAAGGAAATATATAGAGAGTACCTACTACGTGTATGTGTCAAACAGTGAGCTAAGCACTTTATAAATGAAATCTCATTTACCTGGAGGCCTCATAGAAAGCTCATGGCCAGAACAAAATGTAAGGTGACTCGGGAGTAGGATTGCAAACTGATTGGCAATTTTCTGGTCTGGTCTCTGTTTTATCCTAATGATATAGTTAACATTTAAATAACACAAATTGCTTTACATTTTATTTAACTCATCTGATCCTCACAATCCTTTAAAATAGATATTAATTATTCAATTTTATGGAAGGGGAAACTGAGGCTGAGAGAGGATAAGTGAATTGACCAGGGTCACATCACTGACAAATGCCTGAGATAGAATTTGAATGCCTTACTCAAAGTGCAGGGCTCTATACACTGTCACCTAGCTGTCAAGCATCAGACAAGTTGTTTCTGTTGTTGCTGCTGTTGTTGTTGTTGTTTCAATTTTGGTAACCCCATTTCAAAGCAGCTTTCTAGATAGCAGGACCCATGTTCAATGGGTGTAGGTATAGCAAAGCAGCTGGGAATGCAAAAAGATAGAAACTGGATTGTAGAAAGGGGTCTTGGGCATTCTGATCTCATTCTGTTCAGCAATTCAATCAAGCAGAGCCAACACAGTTGATAACAATTGTGATGTATCTTTCCACAAACAAGTAGGAGATTGTTTTTGTACTTAATTAAAAGATTGTCTTTAAGATGTCTGCAATTTTATTAGAATTCATGAGCTTTAATATTTCACACAAAGTTTAATTTCTCCTTGACATATACTGTGAGGTAGTGAGTACTCAATGTGAGAGGTAGGAGACCCAGATTTTAGTTCCTGCTCTACCACTAACAGAGTGACTGAGTGATCTTGAATAAATAACATCCTCTCTGGACTTCAGATTACTCCTTGTAAAATCAGGGGATAAGACTAGATAGCATTTCTTTCCAATATGAACTTCATTCTACATTTCTAAATTGTGAATTTCTCAGATTTTTTTTTTTGCCTAAAGTGAATTCTGTCATCATGACATAAAGTACAATCCAAAAAGAGCTAAATTAGAAATTAAAATGATTCAAACTCAGCCCTGTAGTTTCTTTTCTGAAAAGGAAATGCATTCTATTTAATTATCTTAATTGCCTTGTGATTAGAATCAGCAGGAAATTTTCTCTCAGATTCCTGGTTCCCTGGCATTTTCTCAGTAACTGGGCTATAGAAATACAGTATTATTATAACCTGCAGCTTTATTACTTTAATTTCCAAAGAATGACAGTCAATTCTATAGGTCTTTTCATCTCTTTCCAAATGAACCTAGGTGGAATTGTGAGAAATCAACAACAGTATAGTTTCAAAGTACATGCACCTCAAAAAACTAAAGGTTTGAGTATTAAGAAATATAATTTTTAAAAATATTAAATTTCTCCATTGCCTCTTTATAAAGAAGCTTGTAGCATAGTTGATACAGAGCTAGCCTCTGAGGCAAGAAGATCTGGGTCTTACCTTTGACACTTACTGGCTATGTGGCCCTGGGTAAGTCACTTAACCTCTGAGTGTTCAAGCCCAGAGATGTCAAATTCAAATAGAAATGGGGGTCCATTAATCCATAGATAAGCACCCCTGGAAAGCCACATGTTGACTTAATTTTCAAATGTAATATATGTTTTATTATATTTTTATTTATTTTGTCAAATATTTCCCACTTATATTTTAATCTGGTTCACTGGCACAAAAGAGTGTTGTGGGCTGCTGACAGTCCACCACAGAGTGTATGACCCCTCTCCTCTAAGCAATGAAGATAATAGTTTGAAGAGAAGGTGCTAACCTGCATTGGTAGGAGTTTCCTCATCTCAGAAGTTCCCTATATCAGTACTATCAGACATTTAGTCTCTAGCTCTAGTTTTTTAGTTAGTTAGTTCATTTGTTTGTTTGTTTTATGCTGGGCAAGAAATGAAGAACTATGGGATGTGGTGTTATTTTCAACACTGCTACTAATTGAAGGTATAGACTTTTGAAGAGAAAAGTAGAACTGCAAAGCAAATAGATAATAAGATGATGCCCAGGAATATAATTTAGATTTCTTGATCACAAATTCATATATATGAATGATACATTTTTGGCCAAGGGTTATAAAAATACATTTGCCTCTCAGATTTAAAGATTTAATCAAGATATCTTTAAACTGAAAATAGAGGGAACAGGAAAAAAAACTGTCCATATACAGCCACCAAGTGAGATACTACAGAGGATAGCTAAAAAAATGTAGGAACAATATTAGTGGAGCAGATCAGGAATTCACAGGACTTCCTGGTAATTCATCTCTGTGAAGAGGCGCAGTAATATGATTTGTAGCTTCATGTCTATACATAATGTACACAGAGTACAGGTAATAAATAAGGTGAAATAGAAATTCTGACAAGAAGAACTTTTGACCTCAGGGGTAAGGCTGGGACTTGGTAGGATATGACTTAGGACTACTAGGACTTTTAAGCTAATTAATAGCATCTCATGTTTGTATGGTGCTTTAAAATTTGTAAAACATTGTACACACATTTGTAAATCCCTCTCACAGAAACTATGTATACTATTACTGCAATTTAAAGAAGGACTAGAATATTAGAGAGTAATAGTTAATTTCCATGGCTAAGAAAGACTGGGAGGCACAGAGACAAAGTTCTAAGAGAATTTCTCTTTTGAGAGACTGTGTGAGTCAACTGTCATGAAAAAGAGCCTAAGGAGTTTAACTTTTATTCTATGAAGAAAACATCCCAAGAAGAGACTTGAACTCCCACCCTGAAAGAGCTGAATAGAACTATAGTTCCTATGTCTCTGGAGAAGTTAGCATTTGCACACTGTCATTAGAGTATAGAGACCTAGCTGTGAGTTTTCTCACAGTTGATACATTGTTGAAATATTTAAATATATCTTCGTATTGTTTTCACATACTTCTGTGAAAACTTATTACCAGTAACACTGATGTTTGTCTAAGCCTAAGGGATCAGAGTTTGATACTGGGGGGAATATAAAGAGGGAGAGGGGGACAGAGGCATAGACAGAGACAGAAACAGAGACAGAGATGAGTGAAAGCTTATGAGAAAAGATGTTTTGGGGGTTTGTTTCCAAACTCAAATTGCAGCTCAGGAAAATAATAGCTACTTGTTAGCGTTGTTATGAGGATCAAATGAGGTAAAAATATAAATCATTTTACAAATCTTAAAATGTTAGCTATTAAGAGTATATTTCTAATAATGTATGAGGAAATGTAAGAAGATGCCCCTTGACTTGATCAAAGCATCAAAGACTTAGAAGTGGAAGAGGCTTTTAAGACCACTGAGTTCAACCCCTCATTTTACGGATAAGGAAATTGAGGCACAGAAAAACAAAGCAACTTGACCAGGGTCACAATGATAGCACATGGTTGACATGGGATTTAAACTCAGGTCATCCTGACTTCAAGTCTAGTTAGAGTCCTATCTACTATGCCACGCCATGTCTAATAGATTGCCTGAGAACCTAGGGTGATAATTAATAAGGAAACGATCTGCTAGCAGAGCGGGGTTGGTATGGTTGTCAACTGGAACACCACACATAGCATACCTGACATCCATATAGGCTACATGTGGAAGTGCTGCATGGAAGCACACACCTCACTTGAAAGGAACAGATTTTATAAAAGGGATAGTGGTGCATCATTGTCAAGAAGATATGCTCACCATTGAGAATGTCCACAAACTGGGAGAGGGAAGCATTATGAAGAGCATTTGGGTAAGGATCAGTGAAAAATACTACATATGACACAACCAGAAGGAGGAACTAGATGGTGAGTTCCAGAAACAGAGCACAAAACTGGCCTGGCAGAGGACTGAAGAGGTGCTTAAACAATCTGGTCATTTGCTTCTAAAAGCAAAACAGCTTTGACTTTTTTTTAGTATTTTTGACTTGTTTAAATACTAATTTCATTTCTTAAGAAGGTGAAGAGAGTACTGAGGAAAACTGTCATCCTTAACCAGATCCAAAACAATAAGGAGGAACTATGATGAAAACCTTGAGAGGAAGTGAGTGACCATCTTAGAATTCATGACAGATAGGGAGGGGAAAGCCAGAAGTAAAACCCAAATTTAGGGAGAGATGCCAAAGAGTTAAGAGAAAGGAGCGGTAGGATCCCATGTCCCAAAATTCTACAAGGGAAGTCAAACAAAGAGGAATAGAATGCTCTCAGGAATAAAATTCTGAAGACACAAACACAAATTTTTCTGATAAGACAGAAAAAAGAGAGCTGTAAAAGGGACTCACTACTGACGTAAACTCATAAGCACCTTACCTCTTGCCACTAATTCTGCTCTCACTTGGCATCTGTTACTTTCTCCCAAAACAGTCTTTTTTCATACAGAGATGCCAGAGGCTTAGAACTATGCCACTGAGATGTACAAATCCAACAACCACCATAATTGGGATTAATCTTTGGGGATCAGCACTAATACCCCAAATCACTTAACTTCTCCAGAGAGTTACCTAGAGGGGGGATACCTAGTTCTGCCTGGCCCTAAATTGCCCCTATGTACTTACAATTGAAGACCAATTCATTCATGACACAGAATTAGCTCTGAAAGTCTACACTTAGAGATCCCTCTGCCCGCCCCTTTACTCTTTCATATCCATAAGACTACAGATTTGGAATTGGAAGATTTCTTAGAGGTCACCTAACCCAACCCTCAAATTCTACAGATTAGGAAACTGAAATCCAAAGAAGTACTTATGTGGTTAGTAATGGCAGACCAGAAATTTGAACTACTCCTCCTGATTTCAGGTCTAGCACTATCCACTACACCAAACTGCTCCTATTCTGCAACCACTATATTGTGCCCAGTCTCTCTCATCTTGTACTCCCCCTCTACACTGTTCATGCACTCAACCACCTCACCCGGTTATAAACTCACCCAGGGACCAGATCTAATGCGACCATGTCAACATGCCATCAACAGCATCAAGAGAATGTCTTGATGCTCTTTCAGAGCCAACGGATAATTAATGATTGGTGACAGCTGCAAGAATGCTAAGCCTTCCTAGCATACTGTCTGTCTATCCCCAGGGATCTAGACCTCAACAAGTCATCATCCAAAGAGACCAAATACATTGACCAATAGACCCAATAAGCACAGGGAACTCATTTCAGAGGTATGAATGAGACTTTGTAGGATGTGACTTACTGAATTTTAATTTGTTTAAGACATACAGGTGATGGAAGCAAGGTCATTGAGAACAAATACAAAAGAGTGGCATGAGCCCATTAAAAAAAAAAAAGGTTATGAATGTTGAGAGGTAGAATGAACTAAGACTGGCAAGGAATTCCAAGGACAACAAAGAGACTTTAAAAAGAAAACCTATATCAGGGATAAGAGGAAGACTAAAGAAGAATCTAGTGCTCAGAGTAACGGAGTAAGGATAAAGGAGAGAAGACAGAGCTACTCAACTGTTACTGCAAGGCATTTTCTCACCAATGAGAACAACCTTTAGAATACAAAGACCTGAGTTCAAATTTGGATGATCATGGAGAAGTCACTTAATTTCTGTTTGTCTCAGTTTCCTCAACTGTAAAATGGAGATAATAGTGGTACTTACCTCCAAGGGTTATTATGAGGATCAAATGAAATCAAATCTGCCCCCCCAAAAAAGCATTAAGCACAGTGCCTGGTATATAATAGGCATAGGCACCATATAAATGCTTATTTCTTCCACTTCTCCTTCATATACAAATATATGTATGTATGAATATGTGTGTGGCTATATACCTGGAAGAGATATAGATAACTTTTTTTGACCTCAGAATCAGAATCTAAAAAGATTCTAGATCAGTGAGCTGAATCTGACACAATGAAATGTAATAGAGACAAATGAAAAATCCTACGTTCAGAGATTTAGAGTTGGAAAGAGGTCCTTTCCATCTAGTAGCCAGAGGCTAGGCAGCCTCTGGGGCCTTGTTCCAACTCTAAATCTATGATTCTATGGTGAATGTTGGCCCGAGCCCCTCATAAAATATTTAGGCACAGAGTGGTAACTATCTGCATAGGCAGGGGGAGTCCTCACACCGATGAAATCACAGGTCTCTTAAAGTATTCCATATGCAGAGTTATTTGTTGTCATGGTATACAATCTATACTTTGATAATTTTGCCCCTCACTCTCCTCCCCAGCACCAAAAAGAAAGAAAGTCAAAAAGAAATTATTTTGCCTCCCATATGCTTTGAACGAAGGGGGGAAAGTTCTTCCTTTCTATGAACTCTTTCAAAGCCGGATGTCTATCAGCATGTAAACACCTGGTAAGCAGAAAGAAAAATTGCTACTAAACATAAGCCAGGGACACCTGTGACACCTTATATGTTAAATATGTTAAATGTGCAGCTGGACTCCCAAATCAAGCAGAAGAAAGCAGGTTCTCCATCAGACATATTTATGCAGAAAAGCATTACAAATACATTATTTTTAAAAAAGATCTTAAAACATGTCTCCTTTAACAAGATCCACATAGCTTAGCAGTCAACTAATTTATTTTATAAGGATTAGAATAAGATAAGGACTGTGCATGCAATGGCATCACACAAAGACTAGCAAGTCATTTAACATGCTGCTTTAGCTATACATGCAAGGCTAATGTCAAAGAAATGATGGAAGTGAGGCAGGAAAGTATAATAATTAACAGAAAACTGTCTGGGAGTCAGGAAGTCCTCTACCCAAATCATTCTTCAGCCTCTACTCAGCTGAGTGACCCTGGGCAAGTCATTTAAAGTCTCTGGGACTCACTTCCTTTATACGGAAAATGTAGGGGTCTCAACTCAGTGGTCTCAAACTATGATCCTACTACTTTTCAATTAAAGACCAATGCAGGAAAAAGGGAGGAAATCAAAGGAGGAAAAGAAAACCTTTTATTTTTAAACTTTGGTCCAGGCAAAAGTTAGGTCCATCCCTTCTGAGATATGAGCAGAGAGAATCTTTTTGCATGAGTTTTATCCATCAGATCTGTCAGAACTAATGATTTTTTTTTATTTTAACATCAAGGAGACTGCTATATATCTATGTCATAAAAGTGAGACCATTAATGAACTTAGTGACCTGAGAAGAAACATCACTAATGAAAGTGGGGCCATTATCATTGGACCATCCAGTGTCAACTCCACTATCCTAATTACTTAGTAAAGAAAGTAGAGTAATATCTCTGCTACCTAACATTCTGCCAAGTGGAACTTATATTTAACTGGATTTTTTTGGGGGGTCTATAATATGGTGAAATGAATCTCTAGTAATTGTATCCTAAAAATTTACAGAATGGGGAAGTTTTCCTAGAAAACTATACTTTTTGAGATTCAAGGTAAAAATCTTACTCTATCTTTTACCTTCAATTCTAGAGCAGGAAACTGAATTTTTCTGCAGATAAAAGTAAAAAAAAAATTTTTTAATCCTGCCTATGATTTCTGTGTCCCCAAATGAGTGTTTTTAGTACTATATAAAACAGATTTGGGCAAGATGTATGGAGAAGTAGTGTGACAGAGTGAATAGAGGGCCTGCCTCAGAATCAGGAAAAACTGGGCTCAAAGTCTTGCCTTTGATACATATTAGCCTTGTGACCATGGACAAAATCATTTAATCTCAGTGTTCCTCAGACAACTCTCAAAGACAAGTTACAAACAGGTTGCTTATCTGCATCCATGTTTGGAATTCTCCTACCAAGAGTAACCTGCTCTGAAGAAATCACAGGTCCAGCCTCACTCAAAAAACAAACAAAAAAAATTTTTTTTAAATCTAGAGTTATTTCCTCCCCCCACCCCAAAAACATCAGGATCAATAAGCATAGAGTTTCTGGTTTTTGTTTTTGTTTTTTTATCAAATGCTTTTTCATAGGCATGGGATACCAAAGATAAAGGGCTTATTTACATATAATAAAGCTCTTTCAAGGGACTTCTGGATAAAAGAAAAGGTTAAATTCTTCAGTGTAGCTTCAGTGTTGAGAGTATTATCCTATGCTAATTCCTTGAAAATTTGTAATCCATGTATATAGCATTATCTCTACACTATTCTCTACACGGAATATAAAAGATTTGCTATCCTAATACTTATGATTTTGAAGTCTTTGGCTCACAGCAGTGAGTAGAACTCATTTGGGGTGATTGATGTCGGAGCTTTGTTGCATAGCACAACTAGCTACCAAACTGTGAAAAGAATCCAGCTATCACAGTCTTCCTGGGAGATGATATATCAATAACATGAAAAAAAAAGTGTTGCTGGTTGAGCCACAAAAGAACATACTGATGGAGAAATGTTTAAGCCAGAGTATTCCTGAAAATGCCAAGGATACTGAATAATGAGCCTACTTAAGAGTGTTTAATTTCCTCTAGCTAACTTGCAGTGCCCTCTGGACCAAAGCCTTCCCTATCTATCCAGCCTTATTTCCTTCATTCCACTCAGGCCAGCTTCCTTACTTCTTAATAATAACTTCTAGTTGTAGAGTGTTGTACAGTCTACAAAATACTTTCATGAACACTAATTCATTTGAGTCCTACAATAATCCCACGTGGTAGAACAAGACAGGTGTTAGCATAATCTGCAAAATTAGGAGGAACCTTATAGTGCCAAGATGTTCTGAAGTCTATGATCCTCATGTACAGATAAGGAACTTGAAACTCAGAGGTAATTTAGAATCATACTGATTTCTATCTGAAAGGGATCTCAGAGATTATAAGTAGTCCATGCCCCTCATTAATGATGTGACCTCATACTGATTCTCCCTTCTCTTAATACCATTTGCATTTATTGTCTTCATCTCACAATTAACATTTTATTATATACTTTCTTGTTCTCCAAGTGTCTGAAACATACATTTTTATACTTTATTATATTAGCTTTGTTTCCCATCTCCATGCCTTTGCCTTAGCTGTGCTCTATGCCAGAAATGCTCTCCTTCCTCACTTCTACCTCTCGGAGTCCCTAGTTTCCTTCAATCTTCAACTCAAATGCTACCTTCTCCAGAAGGCCTTTCCTTGTCTTCTCAGCTACCAGTGCATTGCTCTCTTAAGGTTACCTTGGAGCTATTTGTATGTGTTTTGTATACATCTATAAATATGCATTTGTCATCTCTTCCATTTACATGAAGCTCCATGAAGACAAACACAATTTCACCTTTGTCCTTGTCCCCAGAGCTTAGCACAGTGTCTGGCACATAGTAGATTCTTAGTAAATATTTGTTGGTTGATTGTTGATTGATAGTAAAACTTGCTAAAACCGTAAGTTGCAAAGAATGTACTTGTCTGCATTGGTAAAGGAAATTCTTCACCAAGAGCTCCTTCCCAATGAAATCAGAGCTCTGGCAAATAAATAACAAATAATTAGATGGATAGATAGATAAATAATTAGCGTCATCGTCATATAATTCTATTGTGTATGACAGTTCCTACTTCACTGATGGACATACAGTAGCAGAAGGATTCTGAGAACATGGAAGTATATCAATAATCTTAGAAGGTCTATACAGCAGTGTATTCAGAACAGTAAAAACTTCTGGAACTCTGTAGATTGTACCATTGTGTTACTGCTCAGTTTTTTTACCCAAGCTATAATCATAATGTTTTGTTTTGTTTTTTAACCATTCTTCTACTTGCTCAGGTCCACAACCTTAAAGTTATTCTTCCTCTCCCTTACCCACATATGCCATCAGTTGCTAAGTCTTGTCAGTTCTACCATGACAACAGCTCTCTCTCGCTCTCTCTCTCTCTCTCTCTCCTCTCTCTCTCTCTCTCTCTCTCTTTCTTTCTCTCCCCTCCCTCCCTCCTTCCCTCTTTCCTTTTTTTATGTCCCTTTTCCCTGTTTCTCTGCCTTGGGCCCATTGGTAGGCATTATCCAGGATTACAGAACTTGCTGATTTATGGAATATGTCATATAGCCCCTCTTCCTCCCTCCTTCCACCATAAAAGCAGGAAGAAATAATTCCTGTACTATATTATCTTGTATCTGGGAACAGAACTAGACCTTCTCAGAGAGGAACTGAACGTGTATCTTGTGCCCTGTTGGGTAATCTCTAATTTTTGCACCTTTTCTGGGAATTAGAAATGGAAAAAGGAGAGCAAAGAAGGTTGGAACAATGATCTACCACTTCTGGAAAAGATGCCTAATGAGGTAGCATTCTGGGAAGCTTCCTGGCCTGCTTTGTGAAGGGAACTCATCCCTAATTAGAATTCCCTGTAGTAAAATGTTTCCAACTCTTATTATTACTCAGCATAAACATGGTATGTATCCCAGCAAGAATATCCCCTTGCCCTAGCCCCCTCATTTTACAAACCAGCTGAGTAAAACAGGGTATCCAAGGTTATACCCTAAGGCAGTGGCAAAACAAAATGTGTTTAATAGAAAAGCAAACCAAAAAAAAACCTATCAGTACTAAGATATGGGGAGGCAACCTGGCACAGACAGAGGTATGGCTATGGACTGTGGAAAACTTGAGTTCATTTACTACCTCTGACACCCACTGATTGTGTTACCTGGACAGAATCCCCAGGTAGATCTCAAATACTGCGTTCTAAATACACTTTTATTCTATATGGCTAAACAGAGTTTCCATATTAGGAGGAATTTTCAATACTAATGAAATCATAGGTTTAGACAATGAGACGATGAGATAATAAAGACAGCAATGAGATAATAAGACTGTAAAGAGACTTTCTATATTTGGGACCAGGAGAATTGGAGAAGGGGGCAATAGGAATGAATGGATGGGGGAAGCATAGGTGTGGTGATGATGAATACTTTACCTAATGAAATAAATCAAAAGTGATTAGAATCATGGAATATTAGATCTAGAAGGGATCTTAGAAGTCACCTAGGCTAACTTACTCATTTTACAGATGAGATAATCAAGGCCAAGAAATGTGAAGCAACTTCCCTTCCCAAGTAAGTCAGTGGTAGAATTAGATGGAGAGTTCAGCTCTCTGGCCTCTCAATCCAGCCACTATATCCTAATTATGTCACCACCTTTGTGTGGCATAATACTGCTTGGGGATGCGACATAAGATCACCTGAACAAACATTCCCTGCTAGATTCATAAGGAGGGCAATTAACAGTCCCTGTCTGTGGATGTGATGTGAGCTCCACCTCCCTCTTCAAATCCAACCCTATGCTGTGCCTTCCATATGGTGTCCATGGAAACATCACCACCCACCAGCCAGCATCTATACACACAAGAAGAAACAACACCCCTATGCAACTGATAAATTAGATTACAAAGAAGTTAACCAATTAGCCAAAGATCACATAAACTGGAGGAAAAAGGCAGAAAATAAAAGAAAACAATACACCAAGAAATATGAAGATGAATCCTAGGCCAGTTCTGTTCCTAGTCTACAAGTTATCTACCCAAATGACTAATCTTTTTTTTTTTCCTTTCAAAAATCATTTTGTTCATTTCACTCAGGAATGGGGGAGAGGCAATGACTTTGAACATTACATACAATGCCAGATTATTTTGATGTATTGCTTGGTTGTGCTGGATTTTTCCTTTTACTTCCCCATTTTTAATAAATTCTTTGCTACAAAGGGTGGCTATTTAGGAGGGGCAGAAATACAAGAGAAAAATCAGGTTACATAAAAACAAAAAAAAAATCAACACAAACTTTTTTTTAAAAAATCAGATCACTGACAGGCATAATGATTAGGAAATGACTACATATATCCTGGTCCAGGAATGTAATGGAATATTACTAAACCACTAGAAATGATGATTATATTGAAGACGAAGAAGTAATGGAAAATTATATGAATTGATGTTAACTAATCAAACCAGGGAAACAATATATATTATGATTATAACAATATAAGGGGAAAAGAATCAAAACAAAAACAAAACAAAACAAAAAGCTTCATAGTTATAATGACCAAGTTTGGTCTCAAAGAAAAAAAGAGAAAATGTGCCTTGATCCCATCTTTGCAGAAGTGGGGGACATTGCCTATGTTAGTAGACTTGATTTCATGTGTTGCTTAGTTTTGCTGAACTGCTGTTTTCCCCATTTTCCCCCTCTCTCCTTTTTTTTTAGTCTTTGTTAGAAGGAATGACTGTCTGAGAAGGGAAGGAGGAAGGAATATATTCAGAAATAAACATGATGCAAAAACAAAAGATATTAAAATTTTAAAAAATTAACATCAATTCACTGCCCACAAAGGTAGCAAAAAACACGGCCAAGGTGCGGAGGGTAAGGGGAAAGGGAGGGGAATAGAAATGAGAACTCAGACACAGAACCTCCTCCCAAAATAAAGACCTTCCACCTCCACTGAGAAGGCAGGCTTTCCAAAAGAGAAATCCCTCCTCCCAAGACAAAGAATAGCAGCAACCTGTTTTCAGCAGCAAAGCAGTTGGTTTCCTTGGATTTCAAAAACAAAGCTGCAGTCCTCCACTGCAGTATCCAATTTAATGGAATACTTTTATTCTGCAGAGTGGAAGAAACCTCATTATGATGTCCAGGCATTGAGACAGAATCCATTTCCAGTAGAAGAGGTTAGTCATTCACCTTGCATTAGCAGAAAGATGGCAACAGAAGGTAAGCAGCAGATTTGCAATCACCAAGGAGTTTCTTGCCTTGAAATTAAAAACAGCATGGGGACACAGTTACAACATAGCCCAGCCTGGTCTTACCAAGGAGCCAGCAAATGCTAGACAGAAGGAGCAAGACCTAAAGAAAAGATGGAAGGCCTTCAGTCAAAGACCTGCTTTTAGAATTTATCGATTTGTAGCCTTTCAGAGAAAAATCAGACAGTAGAGAAGGCACAGGGACATTTTCGAAAGACAACATGTTCGTCACTTTTCAGTGCTATGAATGTCACCTACTTCAAATAAATCACTAATTTGATGCTGCAAATTGCTTGGATTTGATTGCACTTAGCTCATATGGGGTCCTTTCGCCTAGCAGTTCTCAGTAGGAATCTTGTGGGGATAACTAGGGAGTGGAGGGCAAGGTCCAGAGAGGGAGCGCCCGTGGATGCTCTCAATCACAGACCCAGACCAGGTTATCTTGTTCCTTTAAATCTTAACATACTGTGAAATTCACAACATTTTTTTAACTGCAACAAAAGGCTGAAGTTGTAAATGCTTATTGTTTTTGCAAGCTTACTAAAAACTTGGATATCTTCTAATCTTTTTTCCCTTGCCCCACCCCCATCCTTCTCTTGTTCTCACCCCAACACATTAGGTTTGGTCTCTACTTCCTCTGAAGTCTTTGTTTGTTCTTCTTTTATGAAATGTATATTCTGACTTGTATTACAATTATTTGTACATTTGCCAGTCAAACCTGGATTATGAATTCCTCTAAGTCAAGAGAGCTCTATCTCATTAACATACATGTCACCCTTAGAGTATGCATTTGGCAACGTCTTATTCATAATAGGTATTTAACAAATGCTAACTAAACAAATGCAAAGGCCACAATTAAATGACATCATCTAAATATTGGGGGGAATCTGAAGTTATAAAAAACGTAAGGATGCTTCTCTATGAAATGATACCTTTTATGCCGTATTAAAGATGTATTTTTATCTGCAGTTTCCCATCGACATATATTATATACCACTTGGGAATTTTTATTTTTATAGTTTGTTGTTTCTGTGTTATTAAATAGGCTTAAGAAAACCAGTATTTAAAATTTAAAATAATAAAATCTCCTGTTTTTTGAGTCAGGAAATGTCCTTAGATTAATATATCCTCCAAAATAAGAAAGGATAAGGAAAGGAAGAAAGGAGCAAAGGAAAAAAGGAAAGAAGAAAAACCCTTCATTTCTACCAAACTATTCTGTAGAAAAAAACCATATTAAGAGGCAATTAAGTAAAAACATTAGCCTCCAAGTGTAATTTATTATTCTAAGACAGCATTACATCTGGGGGTGGGTTTTTTTTTAAATACTTCAACTGATAATTAGTAGGTTGTTTTCCTTAATTGTAAAAGGAACTTGATTTCATTAACAGAGTATACATTTCCCTCCCAAATTCTACTTTTTACAAACACTACATAAATGGTCATCTCAAAGAATGGCCCAGGCTTTCAATATAAGAATTAGAAGCTATATATTCAAGTTCAAGGGAGAAAATAAATGTACTTAGAAGTATTAGGTGTCAGACACACAACACTGGGAGAAACTCACACCTCACTTCCTCAGAGAATAGAGTAGCCTGCTTTTTACTCATGAGACAGACTGAGACCTGTAAGTAGGAGTATTAGCCTGCATGAGAGAAAATAACAGAAGGAAAAGACTATTTGTCTTAAAATAATCACTCTTAAATAACTATCAATATAAGAATAGTCTTCATGGGTATGAGGTTTTAAAAGATAGTATTATTATCACCATCATCATTATCTCCCTACAATCAAGAACCTTAGAAGATCTACTGTGGGAAAAAAACATTTTAATTAGCTTTCTTCCACTTCACTTTCAACCAATGATTAAAAAAAAAAGAAGTCGATTGAGAGAAAAGAAGAAAAAAGCAGGGTACATATTGCTCTTTGAGAATTAAAAGAATGTGTCCTTTTAAAGACATGTATTACATGAAATTGCTGTCTTTTTCATAAATTCTTCTGGTTTATTTTCAAATGAAAAGGTATGCCCTTATATCAGGAAGGGGTTTTGGAGCACATGAAATGATAAGCTTACACAGAAATATCTCGAAGTACAGTACAGATGGGTTTGCAACTCAGGGAAGGGCTACATTCAAAATATTTAATAGGAAGCAATTTGTTTGAGACTCAATACATTTCATATAGAAACTATGTTAAATGTGGTGATTGGGTTCCCAGACTAGCCAAAAAAGCCCCATTTGACCCATAATGTACTTCAAGTATTCTACTAATAGTATTTCAGAACCTAAACACCATATATAATAACAATAACAAAAATAGCTTACATTTATCTAGCACTTTAAAGTTTGTAAATTGCTTATACTATTCTCTCATTCAACTTCCACAATAATCCTATGAAGTAGATGCTCTTATTATCCCCATTCTATATATGAGGAAACTGAGGTTGTGAAAGGTTAGGTGATTTGCACAGGTTACACACTAGTAAGTGTCTCAGGTTCCAAGAACATTACTCTCTGGGTAATTAAAGGTACCAACTTCATGGGATTATATATTTAGAGCTGGAATAATCCTTAGAGGTTATCTCATCTAAACTCCTCATTTAACAAAAGAGGAAGCCAATGCCCAGAGATGTTAAGTAACTTTGGTGGTAAGTAGGTTGGGAGCTAAGAACATCATGTCCTCTTTTCTCTGCAGTAGGAGAAATCCTTTTCCATTTCCCATATCTTTCCAACCAGCAGACAGGTGGGCTCACTTTCTAAGCCACTAAGTGGTGCCTCTAAAGTAGAGGAGAAGATGAGAGTATGAAGAAGGGAAAATGAGATGGTGAGCTACAACCTCCAGATACTTAGGCCGGCTTCCCATCACACTCTTTCTTTTTACCTGCAGACCTCAGAGATCATACAATTGCTTTCTTTTCTGCTGGAACAGAATGGAAACTTGAAGCTTCTCATATACCTGAGATTAAGGTTTTGTGGGGTTTTTCTTTAATTCTAGTAATAGTCACAAACTGATGGGGGTGGGGGTAATAAGTTAAAAGGCTTCTCCCCTTTGCTGACCCTCTTCTTTTTTAAATGTTACTGAGAAAGCTGCACCAAAATATGAATTGGGGCCACTGGCTATACAAAGGACAAAAGAAAGATTTATCTGCATTTTAGAGGAAAGGCATATTCAGAATCTCCCAGTTATTTGATCAGAAGAGCAGCAGCTTGACAGCAATAGGAGGATTGAACCTTGGTAGGGAAATCGGTGAGGGGCTGAGGGTACTGCTAGATGAGGACAGGATGAAAGAGAGCATTGAATCTGAACATCTCAGGCCCCACCCCAGACTGGTTCTGAGCTAAGATCACAAGAAGGGAAAGGGATCAGAGAGGAAGAGGAGGAATGTTGAATTCCAGAAAGGAGCAAGCTGAAGAGGAAGAGAAGGAAGGAAGGTGGAGACAGAGAGAACTCCGAACCAAAACAGCAAGAAAAGAAATTCTGCTGAGTTTGTGTGTGTGTGTGTGTGTGTGTGTGTGTGTGTGTGTGTGTGTTTGGGTGGCATGTAATCAATCAATTAACCTCTATTAAGCACTGTCGTTAAGCACAATGTTGCTAGGCACTGTGTTAGGCAATGGGGATACAAAGCATACATAAACACATATAAAATAAATACATAAGTATAACATAAATACATAAGTAAACAATAATTTAGAGGAGAAGACACTAGCAGCTGAGGTTTAGGAAAAACCTTATGTAGAAAGTGACACAAACTGAGGGAGGTAGTAGGTAAGCCAACCTACGCTACATTTCGATCAGTACAGTACCAACCAAATATGGAGTGATGCTAAGATAGCAGGTCAGAATATAAACCAATTGTTCCAGATTCCTGACATTTACATAAGCCAACTGAAGCAGCAGCAACAGGAAAAGCCATTAAGGTGCTTTATATAGCTTTTCTAGAAGACATCCTCAGCACCTGCTCTATGTTATCGGGCGGGATAGCTGAGATGTGACTGTTGCAAGAGGAGGCATGTTAGGAATCTTGATTAGCAATGATCACTCAGCATGTGTTTCTACAGCAACAAATCATACCACATTAGATGAATCTATCACAGCAAAGCCTCCCCTTTGTTTCAAGGTCGATATTCACATTTGTCTCCTTGCATGCAGTAGCCAGTAGAGCAGTGGGGAGGAAGGATGCAAGAAAAAAATTATCTCTAGGGAGTTTTCAGAGATGGTTATTTCTATCCCTGTTCATTACCCTAAAGCATACATATGAGCCATTCACCATTAACACAAAATAGATAAAGAGCTTCCAACTACCATTCATTCTGTCTTCTCTTTTGACTAAGATGCTTCATCTCTGTCTCTCTCTGCTATTCAGGAGAGATTGAGTTTTTGATCATCTTCTAGCAGTTACATCCACCAGCAGGGTACTGAATGAGACAAATGGTAGACTTTAGGATTTGCTAAAGGCTTACCACCAAAGTGGAAAAGCCACATCAATACTACAGATCTCTGCATTATTGATGTAAAAGGGAGTGAATGCTTTCCTTCAAATGTATTTAGGTATAACTTCTTAAATTTTTAGAAGTTGGTAATACTCTTCCCTCCCTTCCCAGTTATTAAATGGATAGTAGGAGGGTAAGAGAAGGAAAGCAGAAGGTGAAGAAGCCTCAAAGCCACTGTTTCAGGATGGCAGCCACCTTTAAATCACTGCCTCTGAAGCCCAAGAAATACCAGTGACAGCCATGGGTAAACAACAGAGACAAGGCTTTAGGGATATGCAGTGTCATACATGATGTGCTCATCCTTTTTAAGCCACTACCAGCATATACAGAATACAGGGATGGTGGCATCTGACAGGAGGCTGTAGTGGTCCCATGCATACCAAAATACATGTAACAGTATTTTTTATGAAAGCAAAGTACTGAAAAAAAATGGAGGGGAGGGAAATAAACATTTGATTTGAACCAAACATTGACTAAACCAATTGTGGTACATGGACGTAATGAAAGATTGCTGTCATAATGACAAATATGAATAATTCAGAAAATCAAGGGAAGACTTATAGAAACTGGTAGAAAGTGAAGTAAGCAGTACCAGGAAAACAATATACACAATGACAATGGAAATAGAAAAAAAGCAAAGAAAAGGAAAAGGAAAACTGAATGCTGTATATTTTTAATGACCAAGCTTGGCCTCAAAGATGAGTTGAGAAAATGAACCTTCCCTCCCTTCATTGCAGAAATGAGGAACTATGGGTGTGGAGGTACGGCAAATACAATTGACACAGTTAATATATTGGTTGGTTTTGCTGAACTGTTTTTTTTCCTCTCTTTTTGAACCTTCCCTCCCTTCATTGCAGAAGTGAGGAACTATGGGTGTGGGGGTACTGCAAATACAATTGACACAGTTAATATATTGGTTAGTTTTGCTGAACTGTTTTTTTTCCTCTCTTTTTTAAATCTATGATAGGAAGAATACCTCTATAGTGAGGGAAGAGAGGTATGTTTGAAAATGAATGTGATCTAAAAACAAAGGACAATAATAAAAATAAGGTAAAAAATTAAAGACATCTGTAACATTTAGGGGTACAGTAGTTCTTTTCTTAATTTAACAAATATTCTTGAAGTGTTTACTATGTGCACAGTGTGGTGCTGGATGTATAAGACATGACCACTATTCTCAAAGATTTTATTATCTAGTAGGGAAAGAGAAGGCATATAAGCAATTAACATACAAGATGGCATGCGGTAAGTGCCATCTGAATAAGTAATGCCAAAGTATCATAAGAATTAAGAAATGATAGGAGGAAGTATAGCACAGCAGCAAGAGCACTGGCACCAAATCAGAGGGCCTGGGTTCAAATCCTGACTCTGAAGCATATAATGTGTGGCCTTAGATAAGTCATTAAATGTCCCTCTGATTTCCTCATCTATAAAATGAGATAGTTGGTCCAGATAATGTCTGAAGTCCTTCAAGCTCTAGTTCACTATCCCACAATAAATGAAGTCTCCATGGAAGAAGAAAAATAACTACTACTACTACTATTTCATTATATGAAATATACCTTTCTATCTTTTCTTTGATTTCCTCATCTATAAAATGAGATAGTTGGTCCAGATAATGTCTGAAGTCCTTCAAGCTCTAGTTCATTATCCCACAATAAATGAAGTCTCCATGGAAGAAGAAAACATTGATAGGTAGGACTTCAAAAAGTAGAGATGATATTGGGGGAGGAGAAAAATGCTGTTGGCTAACTGAATAAACCACACCCTGACACTGACAGAATGAGAGAAAAAAACTACCTTGAGTCCACAAGTCTTCTTTGTCATCTCTGGGAAATTAACTGATCAACCTTACATACAGAAGCCATTAAATGGACACACTTGTCAAATAGCTTTAATCATGCAATGCTTTATTTTTATATTTGTTATCAAAATAAAACCATCTTCTCCAATCAGTTTTTGCAAAGGGTTTTCATGAGTAGTGAACTGCAGAAATCTGTATTCCCAAATCTTTTCATGGAACTTTCACCAGTTCCCCTCTTTATAAAATATAATGCTCATGGGGAGAAAGTCCCCCATGATTTCTGCACAAAAGCTAGGAACTATGAAATAGAAAATGTGTCTTTGA
Source organism: Vombatus ursinus (assembly GCF_900497805.2). Taxonomy (NCBI): domain Eukaryota; kingdom Metazoa; phylum Chordata; class Mammalia; order Diprotodontia; family Vombatidae; genus Vombatus; species Vombatus ursinus. The sequence goes on from NW_020954594.1 coordinate 8,627,594, forward strand.
TTCCTTATATGCCCCTCATGAAATCTGTTCTCATTAAAGGAAGTGAGAATATTTAGCCTCGAGAAGAAAATACTTAGGATAAGGACAGAAAGGGAATAATAACTATCTTTAATAATAATCATTATTAATAATAATTGTAAAATCTTTAACAATAACTATCTTTATATATTTGAAGTATCATCATGTGGAATAAGAATTAAGACATTCTTCTGGGATGCAAAAAAGCTGAAGTAGGATCAATGGGCAGAAATTATAGGGAGTACAAAGGAAGAACTTCCTAACGATTAGAACCATCCACAATTAGAATAGCCGTCTGTGGGAGGCAGTGAGTTCCCCATCACTGGAGATCTACAAGCAGAGATTAGAGTCAGGAATAGAGTAGAGGGACTTTATACCTTTAAACCTTTAGAAAGGTTGGACTAGAAGACCTGTGAAGGTCCCTTTCAGCTCTCAGATTCTATTATTTAAGAAAAATAAAAAAGGATTATGTTTAGGTGCTCTCAACAGTCTGAAACTGGAGGAGACTGATTACTTTGAAAACTTGGAAAAAATGAGATAAAATCAGAGTTTCAGTATAAGGGAGAGCTAGTTCTAAAATTAGGAAATGAAGAATTTGGGGTATTTTAACTGAGATAAAAGAGAAAGAAATCTGAAAACTCGGCAATAGATGTTTATTCAAGTTTTTAAAAAGTAATTCAGACTTAGGAGAAAAATATTCTCTCTTTATTTTAAATGGAAAGAGACCTAGGCATGGAGAACTTCTCATTCTAAAAATCAAAGAAGAACTCAACAGAGAAAAACATTTGGAAACAGAAGGAAAATTTCAGGAAATTTAAATGTTTTAGGGAATACAATAATTAGAAGTTCATGAAAATCTGGCTTCCTGCAGCAAAGATCAAAATCAACCAACTTAGAAAGTATCTAGTAACTGATGCACAAGGTCTACATGTGAGGAATTAAAAGTGGAATAAAACAGTCACTTGCTTCAGTCATGACAAAGGCTCAGGAATAGATGTGAACATGATTTATGGAAAGAACAGTAAGTAGACCAATCTGGTTGGAGTGGAGGGTTCATATAGGTTAGTAAAAGATAAGGAAATAAGAAAGACTAGGGTTGACAAAGACAGTTGTGAAAACAAGGGTAATGAGAAGCACAAATCAGAATTGAAGAGCTATGTGCAATTTTTATATAGATATACATATGTATACATATATATTATGTATGTGCATGAAAGACAGAGACAGAATGCAACTATCTTCCTATTTTGGCTTTCAAAAGGCATACTTAGAAAAAAGGAATCAAACTATAATTGGCTAGAACATGTGTCCTCGTTTAGAAAAGGTGATCGAAAGAACACCTCAAAGATCTTTGCTTAAAACATTATGTACAGCTTTTAAGCAAGAATAGAGCCCTTAGAAAATAGTTGTAAGATCTAACATTTTTCTTTTCTTTTTCCAAGAGTTAAACCTTCACCAGAATGTCAACTTGCTCTGAAACCTGACCACTATCCTTCCCCACTCTATCTTTCCCATTCCACCACTAATGTAAGCTATCACATACTGACTTCTATGTTCCCAGTAAATGCCCCCCCCCCCCCCCCCCGTCCCACCTCTAGAGATTAAATAAGGCTAGTTATAGGTGAAGTTTGAACTGGCCTCTTGCACAGACCTGGACTCATTCTCCCACAAAACAAAAGAGATAGTCTTTGCAAAGCTAAGCTATTTCAGAATGACAAATGAAAGCAGTATAAACTCTTGTCCCACTCAACTGGAAAGAACTAAAAGCACAAGAAATCTATTTCAAAGACCTATGATAGGAACAGTACAAGACAATGTGCTGTCACTAGTAAACGATGTTTTAAGAGCCAGCAATTAGGATCTCAAGTAAATAGATGATTCAGCAGCATTTTTAACAATTACTGTATTGCTAAATACTCAGGGAATTGAATTTGATCAAATATTTTATATCTTAAGAGAAACTAAAGTTTTATTGTTAACTCCTCTCCTCCTCCAAAATATCTAATAGCATTCTCTTCATTCTCTACTCCCCCTTCACTCCCAATTTTATTATCTTTCCTAGCACTCAGAGAAGCTGGGAAAAAAATCTTTCCAAGTCATTTTTTTAATTCAATGGGCAAAGGTGAAGGGCAAGGGAATAGATTAAGTATTAATTATTAATGATTCTGGCCTACTAAGCCAAATAACATTTCATTTCAAAGTTAATTTTATCAAAGTTCCCATTTTCACAATATGGGCCCAATAAAAAGTTTTATACTGTCTTGGGTCTTTAAGGCTGGATCCTTTGATACAACTGCCTCCTTTTACAGAAGAGAAAACCAATATTTAGACCAATGAAGGTTACAAATCTATAAGATTAATAAAAAAAAACCATGAAAGGATGAAAACTTCTGGAATCCACAAGCAAACTTTATTAAGAGCCCACTTAAGTTGTAAAGCATTGTATTAGGCACATGGGTATATGAGAAAGTAGGGTCTTTGCCTTCCTTCAACTTAGTTTTAATTGGAGAAAGAAAATGTATGGACATTTTTAAAAGGTTGTTCAGTATAGACAGAGTTTGGGGAGTTCAGAGGAGGGAGAGATCACTTTGGCCTGGGATCAAAAGATCATAGATTTAGAGCTATAAGTGATCTTAAGATAGGTAATCAAATTCCACACTCTTATTTTATAGATAGTAACTTGCCTAGGATCACATGAGTAGTAAATATCAAAGGCAGAATTTGAACTCACATCTTCCTGATTCCATGTCCAGCATCCCAAATACTGTAACATGCATAGTTTACAGAAGGCTTCACAAAAGACGTGAAATTAAGGCAGAAATAATTTGTCCAGCACCTTCCTACAGATGTGGAAAAACAGTCCTATAAATATGACATGCCCAGAATCATACTGCCAATGGGATGTTCAGAAGTACAACCCATATTTCCTGACTTATAATCTAGGGTTCTTTGCCCTATAATTCTATGAAGAATGGATGTTTCCTTAGGGGAGAAATGCAGAGATGACATATGCAAAATCTTTCTATCCTATTTGTTAGCCTATACTTCCGTGAAGACAAAAGAAGGGGAAAAAAACCCTTTAACTTTGTGATGCAATTACAGAAATAGATAAAACCCTTGGGGTTCTGAATTTGGAGCACTGCTCATTCAACTCTATTTCAATTACTCACTTTTGTTCCTTAGTAACAACCAACATTATTTGGTAGCTCCTGTATCATCCCTCTCTTCCTTCTCATTGCACCCCCTGCCATCCTGAGATATACACTCCACTGCCACTGTCACCACTCCAGAAAAACAAAGGAGTGAATCTCTAGACAAGCTTCCTTTCCTCATGCCTGCTTAGATGCAGAGTTGTTGTCTGCTAGTTCTAAAGGAATTCAGCTGCAATTCATGGGTCTACTCAGCATATAAAGTATGTCTACAGCCTGCCAGGACTTTAATTTCCTTTAATTGAACAAAATGAATTGAGTTGTGGGAAAGGTTCCAGTTTGACAAGCCATTTCCTGACCCTTAAGACAACAAGATTTACCCTCCTACCCTGCCCTCCTTCTCCCACCTTCAATGAAGTATTTACTGGCAGAGGTACAGTCAATAGTGACCAGAATTTATAAGTACCAAAACTCTGGTCTACAGAGGGCCAGTCTTTTTCAAAAAGCAGTATTAGACAGGTTATTATTGTACATTGTTCAGCACAGTAGAACCAAAGACTCATATGGGCCTGAAAGGAACATTAGAGACTTATCTAATCCAACCCACTAATCCTCAAAAATGGGAAAACTGAGACCCAGAAAAAACAAGGGACTTGTCCAACCAAGGTCATACTGCTAGTTAGTGGCACCTTGCATATAATAGTCAAAAAATAAGTGTGTTGACTTGGTTTTCAGTTATGAAACAATCCAGAATTTAGACTTTCTGATTAAGATGGTCTAGGATGACTTGAATCTTTCTCATTATCCAAGATGTGTAGTAATCCATTCCAGGTAAAGAATTCCAAGTTTATTCAAATACTCCTCTTCCTCTGTAGGGGCTGTCTGTTCTTCCCTCTCCCAACGCCACTATTTACAAAGCAGATATAAGGTTCTCTTTAAAGAATACATAATAAGAGCTGGAATTTGGTTCAGAGAGATCTAGGTTCCAATCCTTCCTTTATCATGTACTACAAATTGGGGGAAGTCACTTCAACTCTGAGTCTCAGTTTCCTCATGTTCGAACTGACTTAACAGGGTTTTGTTACAGGACTGTCATAAGCATCAGATGAGATAATGTATGTAAAGCATTTTGCAAGTTTATGTATTTCAATGATTATTATCACTAATTGTCAATCCCCTCCATTCTGAGTAACTTCTGACTTATTAATATTAATGCAGATTGACCTGTTTGCATTAATGAGCACATAATGATCCATTGAGTGATCTGACCCTAAGTGAAAGGGTCTGACAATTTTTGTGGCTAACCCTCAGTCCAAGATCAAACTGTTTCATAAAGAAACATAGCTCCATTCTTAATTATTTCACTGTTTATTATAGAGGGAATAGTGTATAGCTGTGCTGCATAAAGAACACTGGGCTTGGAATCATGACTTCAGTTTGAATCTAGATTCTGCCACATATTATCTGTGAGACCCTGGGAAAATAACTTAACCTCCCAAAAAGGAAGATTTTGATTCCATCAGACCTGTCCAAAAGGAAAATGAGCTGCCTAGGTGAATTTCTCATCTCTGGAAATTTTCAAGCATAAAATGGATGCCCACTTGCCTGGGCTATTGTAGATAAGAGTCCAGATGAGGTATGAGTTGGAGTACATTGCATCATTTTACACAAAGGCTGAATGGTTTTATAATAATTTAAACAATGCTTTAAGGTTTATAAAATAACTTTACATACATCATCTCATGTGATCCAGACAAAACCCCTGTGAGGTAAGTACTGGGGGTTTATGTTATTGTCCTCATTTTACAGATGAGGAAAATAAGGTTCAGAGAAGTTATGTGAATTGCCTAAAGTCACACACTTAGAGAACCCTGAAGGGAGGACACATACTCAGAACTTTCCTGATTCTAAGGGTGCTACTCTTTCCACTCCAAGGCTGCTTCTCCACAGTCTAGTAGAAAGAAGACCGGAGTTATTAGCAACTGTGACCCCAGTTATTTGACTATGGGTAAGTAACTGATTTTCTCAGCAAGTCAGTTTCTTCTTATTTAAAACGGGGACAATAATATTTGTACTACCTAGCTCTCATAGGATTGCAGTAAGAAAGGTACTTTGTAAACAACATCATCAACAGCAATTTTGTAGCAGAGGTAGAAACTTGCTAAAGGAATATTAAAAAACCACAGCAGCTAAGGATAACTGTAGAATATCTCTCCTTCAACAATTTTAATAAATATTTGATAAGCATTTATTTTCCCCTGCAAATAAACAGAGACTAAAATATCTTCCCCGACCTGCTCCAAACCAGGTAAGCTCTAAGAAAGAATGTTCATCCACAGATTATTTCCCAATAAGGTCACACAGTTTTATGAGTAGTTTGAAAAGAGGGGGAAGGGAATAAAAGGAGACAGAAGTCAAGACTCTATCCCGTGTCGGAGCCCGGTCTCCATCTTCCTGCAAGTATAGATAGAGCCTATCCCACAAGTGAGAAATATATGAAGATATCCCCAGCCCTATTTGCTGGGGCTGCGGCACAGAAAGCCATCATCTCTGTAGGGGATGGAGCAACATAGCCACCATCTCAAATTCACACCTCTGGTTCCAAGGGACTGACAATGACAGCCACCTTCCTTGTGCCCCCTCGGCACATTGTTGTTATCTGCCAATCATTTGACCTAAATACATCAGCAATTTGGGGGTGGGGAGAGGAAAAAGACCGGTGTGTGTGGTGGGGGGAGGGAGAGTCAGAGAGACAGAGCATGCTCAGTGATCGGGATGACATCAGCTTAATCAATGCTGGGAAGCTGCACCAGCAATAGAGAAAGCTGCCAAGAACATGTCAATGGGGACAGGGAGGTTCGATCAATTCCAGTCCCTTCTCTATGAGTACAAAGGGAGCAGAATCAGACACCCGGGGAACAAGCAGTGTGGGAGGGGTGGAGGGAGAGGCAAGATGCACACGGAAATGGCAGAACGGGTTCTCTTTTATCCCTTGGACCAAAAATAGTCATACCATCATCTCCTTCTCCCAGAAGTCAGGACTCTTGAAAGAGTGAGAGATCTAATTTGGAGAGGGGAGAAAGGAAAGGACTCGGAGCAAAAAGTAACTTCTGCACTTTTCAGTGGGGAAGGGAGGTTGGTTGCACCCTCGTCACCTCTAGCCTCCTTTCTTTAACGGCTCACCGTAGAAACCTTCCCTTCTACACTCGGGGCACACCCCTGGGCTTTGGGAATAAAGAAAAGGGGGAAAGAAGAGAAGGCGGGAGGGGTGAGGGAGGGGGAGCGTGCACTGTCGTCCCTCATCCTTTCCCTTCCCCGCCTCCTAGCAGCAGAGGGACCACCCCTTGACCGAGGGGAGGAGTGCGGGAGAGACACCTGACCTTCCCGGCTGCGCCTGCAAGCACTACCTCAGTGCTGCTCCTCTCGCCCTGCTGTGATCAAGGTGAAAGGCGGCAGGGGAGCCGCGTTTTACACCGCGGTTGGGATTTCAGATCCGCTACACATTTGTGTCCCTTTATTTTCTTCTCCCAGAAGTGCTCACTAATACATACATGCTTGCACGAGAATAAGCGCACTGGGGAGGCAGTGGTGGTGTCTAATACTTATTTTTTAAAAGGGATGGAGGAAGAGGACAAGTAAATCCCGGTCCGCCCATCCCCCTCCAACACTTGTATACAGGGTCCATACAGCTGGCGCTGGGCAGGGGAACAATGGGGTCCGGCTTTGGCCCCCGCTGTGCTTCCCCTGAGCGCCCCCCACCCCTACGCGGGGAACAATGGCGACCGCGAGAGCAGCTCTCCGGCCCCCTCCCCATTCCTCCCAACCCTGCCCTGCTACCTGCCCCCGGGGTCCTGGGAAGGAACAATGAGGCTGGCGGGGGGTGGGGGGGAGTGGGTTGCGGGTGGCCCAGGGTTGACCTGTTTCTCCTCCACCGGGCCACGAGAAACTGCAGGGCAGGAATGTCAGAAGGAGCATCTCCAGTCTGGGGGAGGGGGGAAGTGAGGGACGAGAGGAAAGAAAAGGGAAAAATCCAACAGAAACTTACCCCTATGACCACCGTCTCGTCTCCTTTAAATTTGGGGATGAATTTGTCCCCTCGGAGGATCTCCGCTTCATTCAGAGGCCGGAACCGGCACATCACTTTGATGCTGCATTCAGAGGGGTCCGCCATCTCGGCCGGCTGTGGGCGAGGGCAAGGGCTGGCAGGGGGGATGGGGTGGGTGGGGTAAGGGGGACCAGAGGGTCACTGGAGCGAGGGGTGGGAAATAACCCGGCCAGCAGCCGAGCCACGTCCCAGTGCGGCCCGACTGGGTCCAGCGCGTGTACTTTTTAGCAGGTCATTGCGAACTCTTCAGGCTTGGCAGCTCCCGAGGAATGCAAACAGGGCAAATCCAAAGCATGCGACCCCTCTTGCTCCTACTCCCGGGCCAGGCTACAAATCTGCCCCTTCTCCCCCAGTCCCCTCTCCCTCCCCCTCTGGTACCGCAGGCCTGGGGAGGCTACTGCAAGTGAGGGAGGGGACGTCTCCAAAGGGGGACCCAGACTCTCTGCTCCTCTCAGATCGCAGAGGTTCCTACGGGCGCTGCCATCCTGCATCAGCACCAACTACCTTCCCTCGCCCCTATTCCTCCTACTACTTTCCCCTCCCTTCTACCATCCCCTCCCCCTCCCAGGGGCTTTATGACTTCACTGCATTGACTCCACCCCAGCCTCACTTCTTCCCAAGCTCTGGTCGACTGGCTCGATAGGCATGCTGGGAATTGTAGTCTCTCTGTCTGCAGGTGGAATGGACCATGATTACTTGGATTGAGTTCCCAAAGGCTGGGATGGTCTACCAAACGTCTGGAAGCCTAGACCTTCATTGTCCAAGTCAAGCAGGGGGTGATAGGGTAGTCATCTAGATCATTCAAGTAAATAAAATTTCTATGGCTTTCCTATAGAAGAAGCATGTCTTAAACGCCACTGTACAATAAGACAAAAGCCTTAATGGAGCACTTTCTTGACGCTAGAACTTTTTTTGGATGCTGTACTAATAACAGTTGACATTTCAGTGGCCCTTCCCTTGCCAAGGCCAACCCCTACCTTGTCCTTTGATCCCATGCCCTTCCATCTTCTCCGGCTCAACCATCCTCCTCCTTCTCTAACCTTTAATCTCGCCCTATCTACCGATTCCTTCTCTACTGTCTTCAAATATGCCCAAGTACCCATCTTTTAAAAGCCCCTTACTAGACCCTACCACTATTGTCATATATCTCTCCCTTTCTCAACCAAACTCTGAGGAAAAAGCTACCTACACACTCATTGGCTCATTTCCTCCTCTCCTCAACCCTTTGCAGTCTGGCTTCTGACTTTTCACCCCACTGAATGTATTATCTCCAAAGTTACCAATGATCTGTTAGCTACCAGATCTTGTTCGTCTTTCCTTAATTCTCATCTTTCTTGACCTAGGCAGCTGGTGATGCAGTAGTTTGGAGTCAGGAAAACTAGCTGTGTCTCCTTGGGCAAGTCACTTAACCTATGCCTGCCTCATTTGTAAAATAGTGATAATAATAACTACTTCCCAGGGTTGTGATGAGGCTAAAAGGAGATATTTGTAAAGTCCTTTGCAAATCTTAAAGCATTATATGCATAGCAGAACAAAGAAAGATATTCTATAGGAAACTGTACATCTCCATTCATACCATTTGCTTTTTGGTTTGGGTTTTTTTTCAAGAATATGGTAAATTCCATACATTACTTTCAAACCTGTCCAGCTTATCTAACTTCTGAACTCTCTTCTATTCTTTCTTTGACTTAAAAAAATTATAATGCCTCTCCTTTTTTGCATCACAATTGCTAATACCTCTGCCCCCATCCTCCATCCCATTAATGAAGAAGAAAAAATAAATCAACCTTTGTAACAAATAAGCGTAGTGATGCAAAACAAACCCATACAGTGGTTATGTCCAAAAATGTATATTTCTGTACCTTGTGTAACATCACCTCTCCGTCTAGAGGTGGGTGGCATGTTTTGTCATAGGTCCTGTAAAGAAATGGTTGGTCAATGTTTTGAAGAGAGCTCTTAAGTCTTTCAGAGTTGTTTTTCTTTACAATTTCATTGTCCTTGTATAAATTATTATCCTGGTTCTGCTCATTTCATACTACCTAGGATTTTCTAAAACAATCTCTTTCATCATTTGTTATGATAAAATAACATTCTATTATATTCATATGCCAGTTTGTTCAGACATTCCCCAATTGTCTAATGGCAATCTAAGAAAATTCCTTAGATTCTGATTATTTTATTTTCCCCTTCTAATCACTCCTTTGGGTCTAGGAAACTTGTTTTGCTTGTGACTGTTTTCTCCCCAGTGTTATCCTTCCTCCTAAGCTCTATTGCTTCCCAAATGAGTTTTGTATATTTCTACTCCAAACTCTTGATTATGTATGTTTGTGTGTTCTTTCAGGGGAGATCTCTGCTCTTGTTTTTGCCACTTCCCAATACCTTTCCATTTCAGAAAAGAGTAGGGTTCATCTGATGCCCATGTTTTTTCTTCTCATACACCCCAATTATGAGAAGTAGCAAGTTCCATCCCCTTCTTCTTCCTTTCTATATAAGTGTATTTCTCCTTTTATTCCCCCTTCACTTCCCCCTCTTAAAATACTAAGATCAGAACCAATCCCACCACACATACCCCCAAGGACCTGTTTTTCTTAATATATTTCCCTAATGCCCTTTGAAGACATAAAGGTTCTGAAAGGATTCCTATTTTTTATCTCTCCATTAGAATGTTAGCACTAAATCATCATGTGTGTCTTTCCAATTGCTCAAATAAATTTACTTTTCGAGATTTCATTGGACCTTTGTGTTTGTATTTCAAAGTTTCTACTCATCTCTGGCCTTTTCGTTAGAAATACTTGAAAGTCATCTTTGATTAAACGTCCATTTCCCACTCTTACTCCCCATTATACATAGCTTTGCAGGGTAAGTTATTCTTGTTTGTAAGCCAATCTCTTACCTTTTGGTGTATTGTATTCTGATCTTCCTCAGTTTTTCGTAGAAGTTACCAACTCTTGTGTGATCCTGACTGTAGTTCCTTAGTACTTGAATTTCTTCTTTCTAGATGCAGTATTTTTCTTCTTTCTAAATGTAGTATTTTTACTTTGATGTGGAGGCTCTATATTTTGGTTATAACATTGTTCGGACTTTTTCTTATGGAGTTTCTTTTAAGGTGATCAGTAAATTCATTCTATCTTTACTTTGCCCTTTGGTACTAATAGAGCTGGACAGTTTTCATTTATTATTTCTTAAACCATAGTGACTAAGTTTTTTTTAAAAAAACAAAACAAGATTTTGAGGGAGTCCACTAATTCTTAAATATCTCTCCTTCCATTTCAGTTGGTTTTTTTATATCAGTTATCTTACAATTTCTTCTATTTTCCTCAATCTTTTGATAGCTTTTTGGTGAGGCAATCGGGGTTAAGTGACTTGCCCTGGATCACACAGCTAGTAAATGTCAAGTGAACTCAGATTCTCCCAACTCCAAGGCAGGAGCTCTATCCACTGCACCACCTAGCTGCCCCTGTTCCAATATTTCATGCTGTCTCATGGAGTCATTGATTTCTATTTGTTCTCTTCTAGTTTTCAGGACTTCAATCTCTTGCTTCATTTCTTTTTGGTATTCATGTAGTCCTTGTGAAAAATTCTTTTTTCCCTTTAGATCTCTGCTTACAGTTGTTATGGAGTTAAATTACACTATTTTTTGATACGACATGATGTTGTGTTTTTTTTTTTTCACTTACCTTTCCAGCTTTAAAAGTTCCTGAACTGGTCAAATTCAGCTTCAGACACATAACACTCACTAGCTGTGTGACTCTGGGCAAGTCACTTAACCCCAATTGCCTCAAAAAAGAAAAAAAAAAGTTCCTGAATTAAGTAAGGCTTTGTATCAGGACAAGTCTCCTCCTTTTGCCTTACTTGGGAGAGGGATGTGGGACCTGCTTAGTTTCTCCTTGGTTTCTCTCACTTCTTGACCTTACAAGATTAATTCCTCCCCATCCAGGATTTTTGAGGCTCAGAGCAATGCATTTGCAGGGCCTTTCTGGCATCTCAGGACAGTGTTAGGGACCTTAGAGCCCCTGGGCCTGAGCTGCCCTGATCTGTGGGCTGTGCACTTCAGAATGCTCAGGAACTGTGCTGATCCACTATGCTGGGCTAGTCATTGCCTGCTTCCCTGGGTTTTCAAAGTCCCCATCCTGGGGCTCTCTTGGGGTAGATCTATGCTGTTGTTCTTGCCACTTCCCAATACCTTTCCTTGCAGGTTGCATGTGTCCTTTCTCTGGTCATGGTGGTGCTTTCCTTGTTTGGAAAGCTTTTCCTTGTTTGTGCCTTCCTTTCCTGTTGCCTCTGGGTATTGGCTGACTTTTTGTGCAGTTCTGGAATAGATGTCACATAGTTTCTCACTGAGTTTCTTCATCATTTTGTGTGATACAAACTTCAGGGGTTTGCTATAGCAGGTGTGGGGGGAGTAGGGTAGCTTTCCTACTAATCAGGAAGCACATTAACAAAGAAATATTCTCTTGTTTTTAAAGCCTATTACAGCCTCATTACCTATCACTCCCTTTCCTACACCCCTATGTCTAGCAAACTAGGCTTCTCTCTCTTCTTCACATAAAGCAACCCATCTCTTACCTCCTTCACTAGTTGTCCTCAATACCTTGAATATATTTCCTCTATCCCTCTGCCTCATTAAAATACCATCACTTCCTTTGAGATACAATTTAGTCACCATCAGTCTACACAAATGTTTTCTTGATCCATTAATTATTAGTGCCTCCTCCCTAACTACTGTGAAGGGAATTAAGATTTTCATGTTAATTGATATGATATGTATAATGAATATACTAATAATTTAGATTCCTTAGAACTCCCATTTCACCAGCACATTCTGGCTTGGGAGTCAAAAGTTTTTGGTGCAGCATGAAATGATCAATCAAACCCTTGACAATGTTCTCACAATCACTGCATTCTTGTGCCTGTGTACCTTAAGTGAAGTAAATAAAAGATTGTAAAACTTATTCCCATCACAGAACTCTGATCCTCGGCCCCACCAAGTAATGACCCCCAAGGATTTGAAGCAGTACTGTTGCCACAGGACTCTAGAAATTCTATATTGTGTAATCTGTGGGCTTGTCATGGGAAACCACTCAGGCCGTGGAAATAATTGTTTGTAATCCACTTTCCCCCTCCCTTCCCACTTGTGATTTACCTGAGAGTACACCTGCCAAAACAAACCCAGGAATTACATAAACAAAATTATTTTTTAAAGTTATGCAAATAAAATCAGATGTAAATAACTGGAAAATATTAAATGTTCATGAATAGGCAGGGCCAATATAATAAAAATGACAATTTTACCCAAACTAATTTATATATTCAATGCCATCTCAATTAAATTACCAAAAAAGTATTTTACTGCATTAGAAAAAATAATAACAAAATTCATTTGGAAGAACAAAAAGTCAAGAATATCAAAGGAATCAATTAAAAAAAGTAAAGAAGGATTAGCAGTACCAGATCTTAAACTATATTATAAGGCAGTAATTATCAAAACTATGTGGTATGCTGGCTAAGAAATAGGAAGGTAGATCAATGGAACAGAGTAGACATATAATTTACAGCAGCAAACAAATAAAATAACCTTGTATTTGACAAGTATAAAGACTTAAGAATTCATCATTGGGATAAGAATTCATTATTTGGTTAAAAATTGTTGGAAAAAATGGAAAGCAATATGTCAGAAACTGGACATAGACCAATATCCCACATCATTTACCAAGATAAGTTCAAAATGAATACATAACCTAGACTTAGACATAAAGAGAGATATTACAAGAAAATTAGAAGAACATGAAACATATCATTTATCAGACTTGTAGATAGGTGTACAATTTATGAATAAAAAAGAGATAGAAAGCAAAGTCAGATGTAAAATGGATAATTTTGATTACATTAAATTAAAAAGGTTTTGCACAAATAAAACAAATGTAGCCAAGATCAGAAGGAAAGCAGGAAATTGGGGGGTTGGGAGATTTTTAGACAGTTTCTCAGAGAAAGGCCTCATATCTCAAATATATAAAGAACTTTGTCAAAACTATAAGAGTATGAGTCATTTCCCCAATTGATAAATGGTTAAAGGATATAAAGAGGCAGTTTTCCAATGAAGAAATCAAAACAATTTATAGTCATATGAAGAAATGCTCTAAATCACTATTGATTAGAGAAATGCAAATTAAAACAACCTTGAGATATCATTTTATACCTATCAGTTTGGCTAAAATGATTGAAGGGGAAAGAGACGAATGTTGGAGGGGATGTGGAAAAATTGGGATGCTAATTCATTGTTGGTGGAATTATGAACTGATCCAACCATTTTGGAGACCAATCTGGAATTAAGCCCAAAGAGTTATTAAACTGCCTATGTCCTTTGACCCAGCAATAGCACTATTAGGTCTATTTCCAAAGATGATTAGGGAAAAAGGAAGGAGCCTATATGTTATAAAATGTTTATAGCAAAGCTCCTCACAAATATGAGCTCATTTTACCCTAACAATATCCCTGGGAGATAGGTGCTTTGATTATCTACATTTTACAAATGAGAAGAAAATAGAGATTAAATGATTTGCCCAGAGTCAGCAAAGCTAACCACAATAAGTATCTTAATCTGGATTGGAACTCAGGTTTTATGACTTCAAGTACATTGCTCTACTCACTGCTGCCTAGTAGGGGCTTAATCAGTGACACTACAAGGCCATCAACAGGAATACAGCAAGGAAGTGCAGCTAGATTTAGAAACTGAACTCTCTGGACTTCTGGGTCCATGGCAGAGTCAAAAAATATCTAATTCCATCAAGAAATAATTATTTCTTGAAACATAAGCACCAAATACTGTGTGAGATGCTAGTGTTTCAAAGAAAAAATGAGAAACAATTGTCTCTCAAAGGGAAAGGTAAGGGAATGAGCATTTATTAACCACCTACAATGTGCCAAGCACTGTACTAAGCACTTTATAAGTATTATCTCATTTGATCTTCACAAGGTAGGTAGGTGTTATGAGCCCCTTGGTTGAGGAAACTGAGGCAAACAAAAGTTAAATGACTTGCTCAGAGTCATACAGCTAATAAGCGTCTGAAGTCACATTTGAATGCAAGTCTTCCTGATTTCAGATCCAATGTTCTAACCACTATCTACTACCTAACTGCCTCTTAAAGAACTGACATTCTATTGGGAGATGGGAGAATACAGCATGCACACAAGGAAGGAAATAAGAAATAATATGTAGAAGGGGAGAGCAATAATGAAGGGGAGGATCCAGGAAGGTGTCCTAGAAGAAGTGACAATTGAGCTAAAGTTTGAAGAAAGATGGCAATTCAATTAAGAAGAGAGTAATCACCTCAGCTTCTATTAGTTCAATTATAATCTTTATGTGAATAACTTCCAAATCTATTTATCCAGCCTGAATCTCTCACCAGTACTCCAGTTCAGTTCACATCACCAACAGCCTACTAAATTTACCTATCCCATGTCAGGTCAGCAATTAGAAATAGGCACAGTAGACAGCTTGTGAGGAGATGGAATGACAGATTCAGAGAATAGATAATAACTAATAGCTAATAGCTTGTAGGTTGGCAAGACAAGGGTCAACAAACTATGTCCAGTCAGCCATGTTTTTGTACAGCCCATGAGCAAATCATATTTTTTTTTGCATTTTAAATAAGGCAAACCAGATTTGACCCTTGGATGGTAGGACCAGAATATAGAGAATATAAAGGAGAGTGATGTGAAATAAAGATAGAGAGGCATGTTGGGGGCACCTTTGTAGGGCCTTAATGCCGGACTGAGAAGTTTGTATTTTAGCCTATAGGAAACAAGTCACTAAAGGTTGTTTGTTTATTCGGAGAAAGGAAATATTGCAGATTTTTTTTGATTTAAGAAGATTACTTTAGCAGCTTTGTGGAGATGGATTATGTTGGGAAGAGCTAGAAGATGACACCAATTAGTAGACTATTTCAATAGTCCAGGTGAGAGATAATGAGAGCCTGAACAAGGATGGTGGTAATATAAATGGAGACAAGGGCTAGATGTAGAGGGGTTGTAGAAGAAGAATCATCAAGACTTGGCAACTGGTTGTATCTAGGGAAGGATAAAAGAGAGAGAAGATTTGAGGAGGATTTTCAGGTTTTAAACCTGAGTAAGAGGATGATAAGTGCCCTTGACAGAAACAGAGATACTTGAACATATAAAATTTGAGATGCTAATAAGGCACCCAGGAAGAAATGTCTAGCAGGTAGCTGGCAACATGAGACTGGAATTCAACTGAGAGTTGGGCTGGTTATCTAGAATTTGGAGTCACCTGCATATAGATGATAATACTGAATTGGGAGCTGATGAGCATACTAAAGGAGAAAATAGACTCTAAGACAGAGACTTGGGATATATACATGGTTAGGAGAGGAGGCTAAGAAGGATTAGGCAGATACATAGTCTACCCATGTACCTAAATGTAAGCAAACCCTATGCGTGAAAATGCAGATTCACACAAAAGTTGAATGAGAGGATGATTCACAAAATTTAACAAATATTCATCAAGAACCTGCTATTTTGCTCTACAAAAGGATTGATTCACAGCAGCATTCTTTTAAATGAAAAGCGGCTATTGTAAATCATGATTCAATTTACAAAAATTAACAAAAATATGAAGAAAATACCATATTACAGAATACAAACAATTTCAGGGATGTGCCAATTGTTGAAAGCTGGGAACATCTTTGGAAAATAGAATTTTTGCCTAGAAGAAGCTTGCAGTCAACTTGGGAAGACAAGACCAATTCTCAGGGGAAAATATGAAAATTTCTTACTAAGCTAAAAAGGAAATGCTGAAGTAAGCTAGTTCTCTAGCCAAAGCTGGTCTAGTTCTGGCCCAACCCCACTGAAATAATGACATTCAGGCAAAACCTGAAGGGCTCACTCTTCCTTACCATTTGCTTTTGTCAGCTGTGGTCCTGGGGACACTGGACTGGATTATTCATGGTCCTAAAACATGTCCATATCAGTTTAACTCTTCCACCCTCAGTCCTCCATTTTATTCCAGTGAAGTTTCATTATGGACCAGGCCACCTTAGACCTACCATACATTGGAACTTCCCTAACCAACTGGAACTGATATGGAGCTGACCCAGACCTAGGGATGAACTGGGTTTGACCCACAGGGTTCATTCATTCAACTACATAATTGCAGTTTGCCATGGTCTGTCTCTAGGGCTGCAAATTCACCCTTCCTCAACACATCTACTCTACACTTGATGAGAAGATATGAAACAAGAAAAAGATCCTCTCAACCCTCAAGGAGTTTACAATCTAGTTGGATGAAGAAGATGTATACTAGTGAAACATATAGAAATAACACAGTGCAGCATATTATTAAGCGATTCCTCTCCTCCACCCCCCACCTACCCAAAGTACTCCAGACAATGGGACTTCAAAAGACTGAAAGCAAACAATGTGGACTCAAATGGTTGGGGAAATCTTAATGAAGGAGGCAGGCTTAGGTATGATTTGAATGTGTAGAAGAGAGATCAAGAGGAAACCAAGGGAAATGGAAATGAACTTGGCATGTTCTAAGGACAGTAAGTAGCTCCACCTAGCTGGAACAGAGACTGCAGAGGTTGGATAATAAGGTGGAAAGACAAGTTGAAGACAAAATGTGAAGGGCTTTAAATTCCAAGCTAAGGGTGTTTGGACACTATATTGGGCAGGAACCTTCCATATAGGTTATAGGGAAGACCTAGAAGAGACCTTAAAAGTCATCCAATGTAAGCCTTTCATTTTTCAAGTGAGGAAACTGAGGCCCAGAAAGGCTAAGTGATTTCTTTATGACCACATAGCAAATGACAGAGCCAGCACAAACCTAGGTTCTCTGTCTTCAAATTTTCTTTCTATTATACTGCAGTTGGCAAATTATATCACAATCCCATGTATCCCATTTGGTGCTCTGTTGCTTTTTCTAGAATGTACTACTTTATTCTCAAATATACTACATGACCCAATCCAAATTTATTATCTGGTTAATGATACCATGATTTTTCCAGTCACCAAAATGGAATTTTCTTTGACTCCTCCTTTTCCCTTACCATTGGAATATATACATAAATCCAATAAGTAGTCTCTATCCATTCTTTTTTTCTTCCTCTTACATCTCTCCCCTGCCTTTCACTGCCAAACCCTAGTCCATGTCCTCATCAACCCACCCCTGAATTATTTCAATAGCCCCCTACCTGGTGGTCTTGAATCTATTCTCTCCTCATTTCAATCTTTCCTTCATTTTGTTATCGTTCAGTTGTTCAGCCATGTCCAACTTTTCATGACCCTAGAGACCATACTATCCATGGATTTTTCTTGGAAAAGTTACTTGGAGTAGTTTATCATTTCCTTCTCCAATGGATTAAGGCAAACAGAGGTTAAGTGACTTGTCTAGAGTCATATAGTCAGGAGGTGTCTGAGGCTAGATTTGAACCAAGACTTCCTGACTCCAGGTCCAGTGCTCTATCCACTGAGCCACCTAGTTACCTCCTTCTTCCCTTCATACCACTGCCAAATTAATTTTCTTAAAACACCATTTTGTTTTGCTTCTTTACTGCTCAGAAATCATCAATGACTCCCCATTACAAAGATGAAAATGTTTAACTTCCTAAACCTGGCATCCAAGGCCCTCCATAACTTAGCATTCCAAATATTTCCGTACTGCAACCCTACCTGAACCTTCCACTCTAGCTAAATGGCAGACTTCATTGATTGTGATTATTTTTCCCTTTCTTACTAATTTATGCATTTAGAGCAATAAATTTTCCTCTAAGTACTGTTTTGGAATCATCCCACAAATTCTGAGATGTTTGTTATTTGGCAATGGTGTAGTAGAAAAAACACTCCCGCTGGTAATCAAGAGAGGTAGGTTCTAATCCCTTCGCTACCACTAGCATGAAACATACCCTGATTGCCTCAGTGGTCCTCAGAACCAGCAGTGCCTCCACAATTCCCTTCCCCAACTTATGATCTCCACCTTACCCTTCCTCTAAAGCTCATAGCTACCCTAAGGCTGGGTCTCCATGGTTAAGCAGACAGAGAAGAGTTAATTGTCTGGATTATTCAGGAAAAAATAAACAATCTCACTTTCACTTGGATGATCAGAGCAATTGAGGTCAAGTCAGGATTTTTCTCCCCTGAGTTATTGGACTAATTAACCAAGATCTCTGTTTCCCTTGATACAGGGCTATTTGTCAGGAGAACTCTGGGTAACCAGGTCTTCACTGCCAAAAGGAAGTGAAAATGGAAGCAATTTTCTAGATCGTTCAAGAAAGAAAAGACCCACCCAATTCTTCTGCCTGAATGGTCCAGGTAATTGCTTCCATTTTCACTTTAGCTCCCTGACTTAGGAAGTCACTAGAGCAGTATTTTAAACTTGAACCCTGGAGCATGCAGGTAATTCTTTGTATTTATATTTTACCTGAGTGTTCATAGCATGCTGTGCATTGCCCATAAAACATGTGCTGGGTGAATAAAGAGCAAGAAGGGAGAGAAGATGGGAGGGTGGGAAAGGAGAAGAGAAAAGGTGAACACCTTTAAAAAAAAGATACTGACTGAAATTTTTATTTTAAACCTTTAAGAAGGTCACGAAACAAAAAAAAATGTATTCAAGTTTTAAAATGTCCATATGTCATAGCTTAGTTGGTGGGGGAGGGGTGTCGAACCAAAGAATAGTGGTGATAGTGTGATAGCTATTCTGAAGGGATGAAGAGTATTTTGCTACTTTAGGAGCATGATAACAAGTTACCTGATTAATGCCTTAGCAAGGATTAGTTTATCTGATTAAATTCATTACTATCAGCCCCCACTTGCAAGGCCCAGAAAGAATGGCACGGTAGGGGCTAATAATGCCTCCACTGGGGGAGGTGCAGAAGGGTTAAAGACAGTGGCCGTGTGGATCCTAGTGCATCTCTGCAATAGATTGCTGCAAAAGTTACTTCTCAAAGCTAGCTCTATGTGATTCCAATACATGTTACCTGGATTAGGTCAGTAGGGAATCATCGGATTTGTAGTAGGAAGATACAGATATCATCTATTCCAATTCCCACTGTTTCAGAAGAGGAAACTGAAACCCTTAGTTTATCACTTCAATTCCAGAATAACACTAAGGAAACCTCTAAAACAAAGCTTAAGTGTGGCTTATGTCTACGGTCCTCCCCATTAAATAAAGAAAATTTATTTTATACATTTATTTATAAATTACATTTTATTTTAACAATTAAATAAAATTTAATTTGTATTTCCTTATAGAAAAGGTACTAAATGTATAATGTGAATATCAGATACAGAATAGAATTTTTTCTTCTGTGTATCAGGAAAAGATCCAACAGAATGTGGATTAACAAATACAGAAAACTATACAACCTTTCTTATACTCTCCTGGGAGAGAAAGTTAACTTTGTGGGACTGCTGAGCAGATATTTAGGTTATTTCATATTCACCTCAGATCTGCACCGTGCAGCGATTTCACAAGATCTGATCTCCTAGTTAGCCCCAGAGCATGATTTGGGCTTTCTTTTTGGTCCTTCCACTTCAGAATCCTATCAGCCTTTCTCAAGAAGCAATGATGTTGTAGGCATCATTTTCCACTGGACAGCTGACACTTGAGTCAGAAACTCTCAACCACATAAGATTATTTCAAGAGCTGGAAAGTCCATTTGTCAGAAAACAAAAGAAAACAGCCAGTCCCCAGGCTCACCTAGGCTAGCACATGTTTGCTGTGCATTGTAGTCACCATTGCCACTGGGGGAAAGGGAGACAGAATATAAATCTTCTTCCCTCTCCACCCAGAACTCTTTACTGAAAGTCCAAGGGAGAGAATGGCTGAAAGAATTCCCAGAGAAGCAAAACTAGCTTTTTTCTTAGTACTCTACTCCACCTCCAATGAGTGGTTCCTCCTGACTTTGTGCGCAGTCATTTTTTTTAAATTATTATTTATTTATCTTTAACATTCTTTTATTTTTTAATTTTGAGTTCCAAATTCTCACTCTCCTTCCCACCCTCTCCCACCCACTGTGAAGACAAGCAAAATAATGTCAATTATACATGTGAAATCATGCAAAACATATGTTCATATTAGCCATATCACAAAAAAACTAAATTAAATTTAAAAAGAAAGAAAGAAAATTGTACTTCAGTTTGCACTCAGAGTTCATCAGCTCTCTCTGTCTGGAGGTAGATAGCATTTTTTCATTATGAGTACTTTGGAATGATCAGAGTAGCCAACTCTTTCACAGTTGATCATCATTACAATATTGTTGCTGTGCACAATGATTTCCCAGTTCTTCTCACTTCACTTTGTATCAGTTTATAGAGGTCTCACCATGTTTTTTTTCTGAAACCACCCCCCTCATCATTTCTTATAGCACAGTAGTTGTTGTTGTTTTGTTGTTTCAAACGTATCCAATTCCTTGTGACCCCTTTTGGAGGTTTTTTGTCAAAGATACCAAAGTGGTTTGCCATTTCCTTCTGCAGCTCATTTTTATAAAGAGGCAAAGAAGGTAAAGTGACTTGCTGAGGGTCACACAGTAAGTCTCTGAGACCACATGTGAACTCAGGTCTTCCTGACTCCAGGCCCAGCACTCTATCCACTGTGCTGCCTAGCTCCCCTTTACTCCATCACAATCGTAAACTACAAATTGTTCAGCCATTCATTCTTCAATTGACAAGCATCCTCTTAATTTCCAATTCTTTGACACCACAAAAATAATTGCTATAAATATTTTATGTATAGGTCCTTTTCTTTTTTCTTTGATCTCTTTGGGGTACAGAGCTAGTAGTGACACTGCTGGGTCAAAGGGTTTTATAGCCCTTTGGGCATAGTTTCAAATTTTTCTCTAGAATGGTCAGACCAATTTACAACTCCACCAAGAGTTTATTAGTACATCTATTTTCTCTTATCCCCTCTAGCATTTGTCATTTCTGATAGGCATGAGGTGGTATTTCAGAGTTGTTTTAATTTGCATTTCTCTAATCAATAGTTACTTAGAGAATTTTTTCATATGACTATAGATAGCTTTGATTTCTTCTTTTGGAAACAGTCTATTCATATCTCTTGACCATTTATCAATTGGGGAATTGCTTTTATTTTTTATAAATTTGACTTAGTTCCCTATATATTTGAATAGAATTTTTTTGAGAAATATTTTAGAAATAAGACTTTTATGAGAGAAACTTGCTATAAATTTTTTATATTGCTTTATTGTCTATGATATAGTTTAGCAAAATGTGGTTTCCCTGTGTATCTCTTTTAATTAGGTCTATTTTTGCTTTTATTTGTCCAAGACCATGATTGCTACACCTACCTTTTTTACTTTTGCTAAAGCATAACAGATTCTGTTCCAGCCCTTTATTTTAACTCTGTGTGTGTCTTTCTGTCTCTTGTAAACAACATATTGTTGGATTCTGGTTTCTAATCCATTCTGCTAACCTTTTCCATTTTATGGGTGAGTTCATCTCATTTATATTCACAGTTAGAATTACTAACTGTGTACTTCCCTCCATCCTATTTTCTTCTGTTTATCCTTCTCTGTCTCTTTTTTATCCTATCTCTTTTATCCTCTTCAAAAGTCTGTTTTGCTTTTGACCATTGCCTCCCTTAATCCATCCTCCTTTATATCATCCTCCTTAACCCGTTCCCCTTCTATTTTCCTATTGGGTAAAATCAAGGGTGAGGAACCTTTGGCCTCAAAGCCACATGTGGCCCTCTAGATCCTCAAGTGTGGCCCTTTGACTGAATCCAAACTTCACAGAACAAATACCTCTCCCTTCTCCTCTTTCCTTCCCTTCACTTTTTTAAAAGAGATCATCCCAACATAATTGACTCACACTCATGCCCTCTGTCAATATAGACTTCTTCTAATTGCCCTAATAATGATAAAGTTCTTGGGAGCTATATGTATCATCTTCCCATATACAAGTGTTGTTTAACTTTATTGAGTCCCTTATGATTACTCTTTCATGTTTACCTTTTTATGCTTCTCCTGGGTTTTTTATATGAATATCAATTTTTCTACCAGCTCTTGCATTTTTACCAGGAATTCCTGAAAGTCCTCTATTTCATTAAATATCCACTTTTTCACCTGATGGATTATATTCCATTTTACTGGGTATATATTTCTTGGTCATAATCCTAGCTCCTATGCCTTCTGGAATATCATATTCCAGGCCCTCCACTCCTTTCACATGGAGGCTGCTAAATCTAAATCTACAATATTTGAATTGTTTCTTTCTTGCTGCTTGGGACCTGGGAACTCTGGAATTTGGCTATAATGTTCCTGGGAATTTTCATTTTGGAATCTGTTTCAGGAGGTGATTGGTGGATTCTTCCCATTTCTATTTTGCCCTCTGGATCTAAAATATGGGAGCAGTTTCCTTTATAATTTCTTGAAATGTGGTATCTTGGCTCTTTTTTTTTTTTTACCATGGCTTTCAGGTAGTTCAATAATTCTTAAATTATCTTTCCTTGATCTATTTTCCTGGTCACGTGTGTTCACAATGAGATATTTCACATTTTCTTCTTTTTTTCATTCTTTTAACTTTGCTTTGTTGTTCCTTGATATCTCATGGAGTCATTAGCTTTTACTTACTTAATCCTAATTTTTAAGAATTATTTTCTTTAGTGAGCTTTTTTTTAACCTCTTTTTCATTTGACCAATTCTGCTTCTTAAGAAGTTCTTCTCTTCATTGCATTTTTGTGCCTCTTTTACCATTTGGACAGTTCTGTCTCTTCAGTTGTTATTTTCTTTAGTATTTTTTTGTGTGTATGTGTGTGCCTCTTTTACTAAGTTGTTAATTTTTTTTTCATAATTTTCTTGCATCATTCATTTCTTTTCCCAATTTTTCCCCTACCACTTTTATCTCTTTCTTGAACTCTTCTAGGAATTCTTGTTGGGCTTGGGTCCAATTAACATTTTTCTTTGAGGTTTTGGTTGTACTTCTTTTCACATTATAGTCTTCTGAGGTTATGTCTTGGTCTTCTCTGCCACCATAGTAGCTTTTCTGGGTCAAGGTGTTGTTGTTGTTGCTGTTGTTTGCTCATTTTTCCAATTCTTGACTTTGAACTTACATTAAGGTTGGACTCTGCTTAGCTTGGAGTAGGGAGGCACTGCCTCAAACTTTAGACTTTTTTATGCTGTTGTTTTCAGAGCTAGTTCAGAGGCAGGGGTTGTCCCCAAGTTTTTGGTGCTTCTAAGGTGGTGTGATCCAAAGGGAGGTATGGTTGCTGCTCTTCTGGTCTGTGCTCTGTCCTTTACACAGGAAAGGCCCTGCTCTCCTCAAGCACTAGCACTCCTCTTGGCCATAGAACTATGACCATATATCCTGCTCCCCTGTAGATGCAAGCACTAGCACTCATCTCTGCCTTGGAACTGCAACCAGGGATCCTGCTCCCTTGTGACCAACAAGAAGTGCTCCTCTCTCCCTTGGAACTGTGACCCAGAACTGTGTACAAGTAATAGAATTGCCAATCAGCACCAGCTGCACCTAGTGTCAGCAAAGGATCTCCTATAATCACTTTCTGACCAGTTGTCCTACCCCCTTATCATCACCTCTGGGCTGAGACCTCTTGAAGCTGCTGCTTCTGTTGTCACAGCCACCTCCAAGGCCAGCTGCTGCTGCTCTGGGCTGGCACCCACCCCAGAGTCACAGACCTCTCTTGCCAACCTCCTAAATTGTCTAAGGCTGGAAAAATGTCTCACTCTGGAACCTTTTGTTGGCTCTCCAGAATTTGATTTGAGGAGTTACTTTATTTTATTTTTTAATAATTTATTTATTTTTAGTTTTTAATATTCACTTCCACAAGCTTTTGAGTTTTAAATTTTCTCCCCCTTCCTAACTCCCTCCCCAACACAGCATGTAATCTAATACAGGCTCTACTTATACATTTATATTAAGCGTATTTTCACATTAGTCATGATGTATAGAAGAATTAGGACTAATGGGAGGAACCACAAGAAGGAAGAAATAAAACAAAGTAAAAAAAGAAAAAGAGAGCAAATAATATGTTTCCATCTGCACTCAGACTCCATGGTTCTTTTCCTGGATGTGGATAGCATTTTCCATCGTGAGTCTTTTAGAGCTGTCCTAGATCCTTGCATTGCTGAGAAGAGCTAGTCTATCAAAGTCAGTCATTGCACAATGTGGCTATTACTGTGTACAGTGTTCTCCTGGTTCTGCTCATTTCACTCAGCATTAGTTCATATAAGCCTTTCCAGGTTTTTCTGAAGTCTGTCTGCTTATCATTTCTTATAGCACAATAGTGTTCCATTACATTCATATACCACAACTTGTTCAATCATTCCCCAATTAATGGGTATCCCCTCAATTCTCATTCTTTGCCACCACAAAAAGAGCTGCTATAAATATTTTTGTGCACATAGGTCCTTTTCCTGTTTTTATGATCTCTTTGGAGTACAGACCTAGAAGTGGTATTGCTGGGTCAAAGGGTATGCACAATTTTATAGCCCTTTGGGCATAGTTCCAAATTGCTCTCCAGAATGGCTGGATCAGTTCACAACTCCACCAACAACCATCGTCTCCAACATTTATCATTTTCCTGTTTTGTCATGTTAGCCAATCTGATAGGTGTGATGTGGTACCTCAGGGTTGTTTTGATTTGCATTTCTCTAACTAATAGTGATTCAAAGCATTTTTTCATATGACTATAGATAGCTTTAGTTTCTTCCTCTGAAAACTGCCTATTCATATCCTTTGATCATTTATCAATTGGGGAATGACTTGTATTCTTATAAATTCAACTCAGTTCTCTATATATTTTAGAAATGAGGTCTTTATCAGAGACATTGGCTGTAAAAATTGTTTCCCAGCTTTCTGCTTCTCTTCTAATATTGGTTGTATTGGCTTTGTGCAAAAACTTTTCAATTTAATATAATCAAAGTCATCCATTTTGTATTTCATAATGTTCTCTATCTCTTGTTTGGTCATACATTCTTCTCTTCTCCATTGATCTGATAGGTAAACTATTCCTTGCTCTCCTACTTTGCTTATAGTATCAGTCTTTATATCTAAAACGTGTATCCATTTTGACTTGATCTTGATGTAGGGTGTAAGATGTTGGTCTATGCTTAGTTTCTGCCATACTATTTTCCAGTCTTCCCAACAGTTTTTGTTAAGTATTGAGTTCTTATCCCAGAAGCTGGAGTCTTTGAATTTATCAAATAGTAGATTACTATACTCATTGACTGTTGTGTCTTGCATACCTAACCAGTGGAATACCACTGATCCACCACTCTATTTCTTAGCCAGTACCAAGCGGTTTTGATGATTGCTGCTTTATAATACAATTTAAGATCTGATACAGCTAGGCCCCCTTCCCTTGCATTTCTTTTCTTTAGTTCTCTTGATATTCTGGACTTTTTGAGGAGTTACTTTAAAGTTGCTTGGAAGAGAATGTTGTAAGACTTCAGCAGGGTTGCTACCTCTCCTCTGCCATCTTGGCTTCACCCCCTGGCCAGTCATTTTTGATGCAATCCTATAGTTATGAGAGTCACAAATAATGAGTTACTACTGTGTCATCTCAACAAGGGATATATTGCTCAGCAAAGAAATAGAGAGTATGACCCACTCCAAGAATCACCCCCATTAATCTCTTACCCAGTTAAGTTATTTGCTATCCCCAGCAAAACAACTGGAGTTCTTTGGGCATATTTGAACATATTTCCAATTCTGAATAGTTCTCTGGGGAATCTTGAGGAATCTTAAGCATTGTCCTTTTGAATATCTTCCGTTTTGTCTTGCACTAAAGAGTGTCAGCAAATTTCATGTGTATGAACCTTAGACAATTTGATAACTAGGAGTCATTGATGAAGATCCAAACCTATAACAGCTGGTGATCCTGGAGTTTATACTCACACACACACACACACACACACACACACACAATGTGTTTATGTGTAGAAACAAACAACATTTTGCAAAATCCTCATCGGTTGCCTTCTATCTTGGTATCTATAGAGTCTGGCTCCAACCCAACAATAATAACAACATGAAAAGGAAGGAAAAATGAGCTTCCTCTTTCAGAGTTGAAGTATAATTCCATATGAGCTCTGGAAGCATGTGAGGCTTTTTCAATAGGTATTAGGGACTTGAGGTGAATTGGAAGTTACACCTGTAGTTTAAGGTAAACAATAACAACAATAAACTGTCCTGAGTAGAAATCCCTTATATGTAACTTCATTTTATAGGAAGTCCCAAAATTTTACCAATGGGTCCCTGCAAAACCATAGAGTGTTCCAAATGGTGATACAGATAAATATTCCTCTAATAGGCCTTCATAATACATAGGGCAGCCCAAAATTCTCCATTGGAACCCTGAAATACAGAAGCTATTCCAAATAGGGTCCAAACTGCTAGCACAAAGCAGTCTAGATTAAAAAAATCAAACTCAGAAAAGCCCTAGAGACATGTGCGACTCCTGAAAAAGGATGAAGTGCTTAGCTTGATTACTTATTGTTTCTAGGTCAAGAGGCTGATTTTATCTTAAGGACTTTTAATCCATAAGGATCCCAGAGGTATCCCTTTAACTGGAAGTCCTCTGAAGGGGGTTGTAGATGCATTGCTAGGTACCAGTATTCCAGGGCTGCAACATCCATTCTTGTAATAGACACGACATTACAGTAGATATCAGACTTTTTGTAAAAGAAATAGCAAAAACTGACTCTCATTATAGTCTGAAGACAAAAAAAATCTAAATATTATCCAGTAGAATCTTGCAATACTAGGGAATCTAAGGAGGATTCCGGGTAAGAATCTCTCTCCAAAGGGACCCTAGAAATATATGGGGCCCCCCAATACATATCAAACCAGCCCCACATTGTAGCACACCTTTGGGCTCCAACTTACACCTTCATGTTGAGTCTTCCAGGTCAAGTTATTTTATGGGTCTGTACTCTTAAAATTATGTAGCTTATGATCCCTTACTTACTTGTTTACCTTTCAATTGTCCGAGGACACAATTAGCTTGAAGCAAAAGCATTTATTTACTTAAGTGGCCCAAGAAACTTAAACCACCTGTGCAACCAAACTTCTAATGTCTTTTCATGATGTTATCATGCTGTTCTTCATTAGAGCATGGTACCTCTGCCAGGCAAGTAATTCCACCAGGCTCCTGCTGCTGGTTGGTGTTCATGGCTCTTATGCTTGACTGAAGTCTCCAATGTCTCTGGCTTTGGGCTCAGTTGAAGTCTTCCTTAGGTTTCTAATATATATTCTTTGGAAGATGAAAAACCTAACCAGGAAGAATCTTAGCTCTCAGGCCTGGGCTGCTATCTCCCATAAGAGAGCCCAGCTCTGGATATCAACTTCTCGATTTCTCTTGCCAACTAGATTCAACTTTATAGCAGTACCCCTCACCATTGGACTCATCATGAGTTTTTGCTAAAAGATATCATCTCTTATGTTGGTGGGAAAGAGGAGAGAAATCCTTTCCTCCACTTGTTGCATTCTCCAAGAGGTACAATGAGAAAAGATGAAACTTTTTCCCCAAAGCTGAATGATTTAGCTCCCTGGACAAATGTATCAATTCCCCTGTCTGAGTTGGAGGAGAACTTGCCCATTTCCATGGGCAAGTGCATTGCCTCTGTTGGATCTTTTCATATACAATGGGCCACTCAAGGGCTCATGCCCTTACAAGGTACAAACGAGCTATGAAAAGGCTTAAGCTCTTATTTGCTTTCTTTCAGCAAGAGGACTGTGGGGACTCAACCACCCCATACACACTACATATATTTATATCCCCATTCCTGGCACCTAATGGGCTTTTGATAAATATGTATTGAATGGAATAGAGCTGAAGAATATCTAATGGCAAATACAAAGATAAATGAAATATAACAGCTGAAGAAATACTGTGAATCTACATAGGCTAAAAATAGTATTGCCAGAGAACATCACCTGCATTCTAAAAAGGAGATGCATAAGGTATCTTTAAGGCTCTAGAATCTAAGAAGCTGCCGCAAACACAGAGGCTTTGTTTTCCCCAGTCAAGCAGAGTCAAACAGATGGCCCTTCTCTGCTGAACAAGATTGTGATGAACAGGACCAGCTGTTTGGTTTCCTTTGATTGCTGACATTTGAGGACCAGTAGGGTGCTAGCTAGGAGCTCTAATAGGGAAGGAGACTGAATCTGTTTGTTTTGATTTATTAGAGCAACCAGAATCATCAAAGGGGCATAAGCAGAAAAAGACTAGAGGGTCAATCATGTGGAGAGAATGAGAAATAATAAATGGACAACCTGTGTGTTCCATAGATATCCACAAAATATCAAGAGATGTAGATGAAGGCTCCCCACTCTTGAGGATCTATGGAAGGACATGAACGAGGATGAGGAGTTGAGATTGGTTGGCCGCTGCACCATTGGAAGAGTTTACCTCCATGATTAATAAACAACATAGATAATGAAAGATCTCATCTTTCTTCTACAAAATAGATCTTTAAATTTTTTCTTGGTAAAATATAACTCGAATTCATAAAATACAACTTGATATAATATACCAGTTTATTACTGTCAGATAGAGACAGCTAGATGAATCAATGGGTAGAGCTCTGGGCCTGGAGTCAGGAAGAATAGTTCAAATCCAACCTCAGGTACTCATTATCTGTGTGACCCTGGGCAAGTCATGTAACCTCTGTTTGCCTTAATCTACTGGGGAAGGAAATGGCAAACCACTCCAGTATCTTTGCCAAGA
The DNA here is from genome assembly GCF_900497805.2 of Vombatus ursinus. Taxonomy (NCBI): domain Eukaryota; kingdom Metazoa; phylum Chordata; class Mammalia; order Diprotodontia; family Vombatidae; genus Vombatus; species Vombatus ursinus. The sequence goes on from NW_020954594.1 coordinate 8,656,584, forward strand.
AAACCCCACATGGAATCATAAAGAGTCAGACGTGACTGAATGACAACTGTCATATCAAGCTATATCACATATCAAATCATGCTTTGCTCCTCATAAAAAAAATAGCATGCCATAAAAGCCTGACCAAATACAATTAATAGGTGGCCAAATGTTTAAGGTGTTGGATTTAAGATCTGATGGGGGAGGGGAGTGAGCCAAGATGACAGAGTCACAAGAGGAAGTAAAGTGTGTTTTCCCTTCCCTCCCCTGAATGCTTCCAAACACATCTAAAAAATATATCAGAATCTTGATCAAGAAATCCAAGGAAAAAAATTACGAGTCATTTTTCCAACCCAAGTCAGCATGGAGAAATAGACAGAGAGGTCTATGGGCATTGGTATTGGGGTTTGGCCAAGAGCGTGCTATGCAGAGCATTCCAACATAGGGAGAGGTTGTGTACCAGGGCAAGAAGTCCCAGATCCTCCTGGACCAAACTTCTATAGGATTCAGGGACATGTGCCAACTGGCAAATCTGTCACTCGCTACTCAGTTCTGGGTGACAGATCCAGAACAATCTGAGGAAAGGACTTGTATCTAAGAGAGGCAGTCCAGGGTAAGGGTTGGTCATAGGTAGAAAGCTGTGTACCTAGCAAGGAGCAAGCTCAGAGGCAAGCAGCAACTGTGTGGCTGAGACCCCAGGAGCAGAACAGGAGTCTCAGTTCCAGCTTCTAGCTCAGTCTGAAGTATGCAGAGGAATAATCAGAACAGGAATCCCAGACCAAAAGGAAACCTTCATACAGTTCTGTCACTCTGAACTAGTATGATAGTGCTGACTCCAGCAGCAGTCTACTAGAACTTCAAGTGAGGCAAGCCCACAGATGTTGCTCAGACCCAAACCTAAGTCAGGTACTTGCAAAGTTCAGACCAGACTTTGTACTGTATCAGACCACTTTGTGTTCTGAAAGTTTGCAGGTCCCCAGCCTGAGCTGTAACTAACATCCCAGAATAATAAAACACTCAAAAGAGAGGCAGCAGGATCAACTCAAATATTCTCTTGAGAAGTACACAGAGTCTGGTGTTCACATAAAATCCAAAGTCAGGAACTAAGCTAGAACAATGAGCAAACAGAAAAAAAGAATTCCACCATAAAATATTATTATGGTGACAGGGACACGTAAGACATAAACCAGAAGAGGATGATTCCAAAACACCTATAAGCAAAACCTCAAAGTAAAATAAAATTTAAACTATAATTCTTGGAAGAGATGAAGCAAGAGATTTAAAAAAGTTTAAAATGTTTTCGTGAATCAAATGAGTTGCTGGAAGAAACAGAATTTTGAAAAGAAATGAGAATGAAAAACAAACAAAAAAAGCTCCATCCAGAGGACTGAAGATGAAACATGGCACCCACCTCCTGCAGTGACGGACTTTAAATGTAGGATGAGACATATTTTTTGGAATGGATAATGTATGGACTTGTTTTGCTGGACTTTATATATTTGTTATGAAGATTTTATTTTTCTTTTTATTGTTCAATGGATGAAGAGAATAGCAATGGGAAGAAGAGATAATAAATTCTTGTAAAAATAAATAAGTTTTTTTTTCAAAAATGAAATGAGAGCTGTGAAAGAAAGGATTGTAAAGGGAATTATCATCTTGACGCAAGAGGTACAAAACCTTTGTCAAACAACTGACTCCCTAAAAATTAGAACGGACCAAACAGAAGCCAATGATTACATGCCAAAAAAAAAATCAAAAGAGTGAAGAAAAAAAACCTGAGGGGAAAAAAAGGAAGAAAATGTAAGGTAGCTCATAGCAAAAACAACTGACCTTGAAAGAAGAATGAGGAGAAAATTTAAGAATCATTGGACTACTTGAAACTTACAATCAAAAACAAAAAAAAAGTGCCTACACGTCTTATTTCAAGAAACCATAAAAGAAAACTGCTCAGATCTCTTAGAACCAGATGGCAAAATTGAAATAGAAAAGAATCTGATGTCATTTCCTGAAAGAAACCCCAAAATGAAAACTCTCAAGAACGTAAGAGTTAAAACCCAGAATGTCCATGTCAAAGAAGAAAATATTGAAAGCAGCCAAACAGAATTCAAATATCAAGGATCCACAACCAGAATCACATAACTTAGCAGTCATCACTTTAAAGGAATGGAGAACTTAGAAAATCATATTCCAGAAGCAAAAGATATGTTTGTAACCAAGAATAACTTATCCAACACAACTGAATATAATCCTATAGTGGGAAAATATGCCTTTAATGAATGAGAGGACTTTCTTTTTTTATTTCATTTATTTTATTCATTATAATTTCATTTATTTTATTTTTATTAAATTAATTTTATTAAATTCATTTAAATTTCATTTATTTTATTTTTAATTTATGGAATAAAACGAGCATTTCCATAGCATAGTAAAAGATGTTTTAAAGATTATTGCACATGAAACTGCAAATCTGTTATGTACAACTTGCTATTCCTTTTGAATATGTAATAAAGTTGTCATGTAAATTTCTTTTTTTCCTTCTTCCTCCCACTCTAGAGATGGCTACCATTGGACACAAGTGTGTGTGTGTGTGTGTGTGTGTGTGTGTGTGTGTGTGTGTGTGTGT